>NC_090939.1:675076391-675386391 GCF_040938575.1 Ambystoma mexicanum | reverse complement strand
CAGAAACTCTTCACTGGCATTGGGTGTCTCAAAGGTCGATCAGTGAAGCTCCACATTGACCAGACCATTGAACCCCGAGCAGTGAAACACAGGAGGGTCCCTTTTCATATGAGGGCTGCCGTAGAAGCCGAACTGAAGAAACTGGAAGATCAGAAAATCATCGAAAAGACAACGGGAGCTACCCTGTGGGTTTCCCCCATGGTAGTCACAGCAAAACCCAAACAACCCAATGCTGTATACATCTGTATTGACATGCATCTTCCCAATGCAGCTATTGGCCGGGAAAGACACATTACGCCAACGATTGATGAGCTGATCGTAGACCTCACCTGCGTATCTGTCTTCAGCAAGCTCGAACTTCGATCTGGCTACCATCAGATTCGATTGGCCAAGGAATCGCGCTACATTACTACTTTCTCATCACATTTAGGGCTCCGACTATACCGTTGCCTTAACTTTGGGATATCCTCAGCAGCAGAGGTCTTCCAGAATGAGATTCGCCGAGTGCTCCAGGATCTGCCAGGTGTCACCAATGTCAGCGATGATATCTTAGTCAACGGAAGAACGGAAGCGGAACTTACAGCTCGGCTAGCAGCGACACTGCAACGGCTAGAAGAATCGGGACTCACACTCCATGCAGAAAAATGCGAGTTTGCAAAGAAGTCACTCAGTTTTTTCAGATATGTTTTCAATGAAAAAGGCGTCTCCCCAGACCCCAGTAAAGTTAGCGACATCAAAAATGTGAAAGCACCATCGACTGTGTCAGAAGTGGGAAGTTTCTTAGGCATGGCTATGTATTGTGGCCGTTTCATCCCAGATCTCACCACGGTTGTTGCTCCGCTACGAGAACTCACGAAAGCCAAAGCCACATGGCAGTGGGGCATCAGGGAGGAACAGGCGTTTCAGAAAATAAAAGACTCGCTCTCCAGTGATGCCACCATGGTATTTTTTGACATCAATCGCTCCACGGAACTTCTCATGGACTCCAGTCCAATTGGGTCAGGAGCGGTGCTGACGCAGGGAGACAAGAATGGAATGGTGTACACTATTGCGTTCGCAAGCAGAGCACTTACGTCGGCAGAGAAAAACTATGCTCTTATCGAGAAGGAGGCACTAGCCATTATCTGGGGGTGCAAGCATTTTCATGTGTATATTCTAGGACACCCGATAAAAGTGCTCACCGACCATAAACCACTCATCCCTATTTTTGGAGGCACAGCACCACACCCGCCTGCAAGAATTGAACGGTAGCTACTGCAAGTGCAACAGTTTGACCTGAATGTGCAGTACCGTGCGGGAGCCGACAATCCTGTGGATTACTTATCACGCCACCCACGAGCGGCTACGGCATCTGAAAAGGAAGCTGTGAAAATTGCAGAAGAGCAGGTCTGCCAAATCATTGAGCTTGCTAGACCAAAAGCCATGTTGCTAAAAGATATTCAGTCTGAAACAGAGAGTGACCCATGCCTACAGCTTGCGAAGACTGCTACTCTGACAGGGGAATGGAAGACATTCCTGTCGGCAGTCACTAGGAGAACACAATCAGCGAAAGAACTCTTACATGCGCTGTTCGGGATACGCCATGAATTGTCCATATCGGTGGAAGGGCTAATCCTGAAAGGGCATAGGATTGTGCTGCCGCTGTCTCTACATGAGAGAGCAATCCAATTGGCACCTGAGGGACACCAGGGTGTTGTCAAAACATTGGCATAGCTGAAGTCACATATCTGGCTGCCTCACATGTAACAGAAAGTATTGGCCCTTGTAGAAACCTGCAGCGCCTGCCGGTCTTCACGTCGCCGGGACCACCAAAGCCCATTGAATACCTACCAAGAAGCACTTGCAGGTGGGAATCCATCAGCATTGACTTTTGCACTGTCGCTAATGAAGCCTACCTGTTAGTGGCGATTGATGAGCACACACGGTATCCCGAAGTGGAACTGGTCTACTCCACAGAAGCAGAAATGGTTACTACAGCTCTAGACATTTTTGTTCGCAACGCATGGCATTCCATCAGCGATTCGAAGTAATAACGGCCCGCCGTTCACAAGCAAGGAATTCCACCGCTTTATGGAAGATCTAGGGATACGCCATCATCACATCACACTGTACTGGCCGCAAGTGAATGGGGACGCTGAACGATTTATGGCGTCTATCAACAAAACCATCCGAGTTGCAAAGGACAAAGGCCGCAGGTGGCTCCCCGAGCTTTACAGATTCCTACACACGTACTGTTTTAAGCCACACTCCTCAACACACATCAGCCCAGCGGATTTAATGTTCCAGGTCCCCATTCAAGGGGGTTTGCCCCTGCACCACTCCTGGAAACCAACCCCAGCTGATTGGGACAACATCGAGACAAGAAGGCGGCTACACAACGCGAGAGAGGACTTAGCCAGGAGAGCAGTGACCAGTGACCTACAGGTTGGCGACACAGTACTAGTGAAGACTTGGAACCGGAAGGGAAAAATGTCACTGCTGTATGAATCAGAACCATGGACAGTATCCCATCGAGAGCATGGCATCGTGTCAGCCACGCGAGGGCGTGAGTCAGTATCAAGAAATGCCTCGCACTTCCAAAAAGTCCCGCCAACATTGTGGGAGGAAGGAAAAAGAGAAAGCAGTTTCGGAGGAGACCAACCAGCACAGACCGACAACTCTCAAAAAGGGCGAAGTGAAGAGACAAGCTTAGGGTCTCCAGCCCGTCTAGAAAAAGAAGAAAAAGATGGGACACATCCCACACTCCTCCACGGGAGAGGAGTGAGCGGTACACGCTAAGAAAGCAGCCAATACCATTGACGAGGCTAAAAGGCTATGTCCTCAATGGTGTCTACGTTCGGTCAAGGTGAAAACTAGGAAGCAGCCCTGACAGAAGACGTGAAGGGCTACATCAATGGCAGACAAGTGAGAAGAGTTATGAATATTCACAGGTGTTGGAAGTGGTGATTGAAGGAGAAGTCACAGAAGACTCCAGAAGTTGAAAGACTATGTTCTTGTGTCTTAAATGCCTGTCGTGAATACAGGCGTTCTTCAGGTTTGAACAGATTGTTGAAAGTTTTCCTGACTTTAAAATACCTGCTTGAATACCAGTGATCTTTTATGTTTGATCAGCCATCCAAAAGTTGATGAGGGATGTGATGTCCACGTGACCGCGGTCACGTGGACAAGTTAATAAAGGCGAGCGTGGAGCCCGCTGAAAGGCAGTTCCCGCTCGGACACCCATACCCGGTGTTTGTGTTTTCATTTCGGGTGACGCTACGTGCGTCACGTAGCTAGGCCAGGCCCTCCTCCTCACACACCACATATATGAGCTTATGCATCAAATACTTTTAATACCAATATGGGCCTCCTCGATCAATCATTTGTAGGGAAGGACATCTTAGTGTTTGAACAAGCAGATATAAGAAGAGTTATTGAAGAAGCAACCTCCAGTAAGAGTGATGGCCCTCATTATTGCCCAATGAACATTTATGAATATGATCAGTCTTCCTGTATCCACATACTCCTTGCTCTTTGTAATGCAAATGGGAGCACCTTCAGGAACACTGCTAGTGGGAAATCAGAAACCTTTATTCCAAATTTGAAAAAAGGGGAAAACAGGAGATCCTGCCCTCTACCACCCAATTTCTTTATTGGGTGTTTTAGAAGATTCATTTTAGTGTTGTCTATAATAAACCTCTGGATTGGCCCTGCCCTTTCTACCCCCTGCCTGACATTGAGTTTGGCTTTTGGAAGGTTCTGGTAATTCAAGAACCAGTGTTAAACATTGTACTTTTGACGTGTACGTTATGCACTGGATATATATCAGCAATCCATTTTGACTGTATCAGCATTTCTAGTGCCTTTGACTCCTTTATCAAAAACTCTTTATGATCCTTTTTAAAGTGGAAGGGTATTCCTAGCTTCTTATAAGAGCTACTTAAGTACTTTCATACCAACCTTATCAAAAACCATATACTACGGAAATTCAGGATAATGGCCATCTCCTTTCCCTTCTCGAAGATGTTTCTAGGCGGGGTAAGTACTTGCTCCCTTTCTCTTTAACCCCTATATAAATTATCTCCCTAAAATATTGCTTTTAAAGTGTTGCTTGTATTAATGGTGATAAACCAGCCAACAACAAATCGCTTATTAGCTATTATAGGCTCTGGTTCCATTTTCCAGGTTATTCAGCACTGTTTTTGTAGCTGGATTAACATTTGCAGAATTGAATTAAAAGTAACAGATTTATGTATGTTCAGCCATTTTAAAAATATCTTTGCTGATGTTATCTTTTTAAGATTCATTTTCCTGAAATGTATATGTAACATTTCTTGCTGCACTTTGTGTGATGAAACAATGGTTGCCATGGGAGGATTTGCAGGATACCATCTGGCAAGGTTGTGAAAACCCTATTCCTTTACGTTGTCATCAATAAATAAAATATGGGGAATTCCGTTTCTAAAAAATATCTTTCTTTTTTGTTATTGTGCATTTGTTAGGTACTTACACAACAAGTAAATTGTGTTTCAAGGCACCCACAGAGCAACAGGGCGGGAACATGAGATTGAAAATGCAATACAAGCCCCTTATGAGCATTCAGAGCGTGCAAGTGCAGAGAGCGTAGAGGGGAAGAGGAAGTGGGGGTATGCAGTGGGACCCCAACTGGCCCATAGAGCTGGGGGTTTCCCAACAGCTCTTTAAGATGAGCAACAGAACCCTTGAGATGGACGGGGATGCAGATTAATACTCTTGCATCAAATCAATAAAGACAACTCGATAGTTTGGCAAAAGGAGTCCATTTAATGACAAGTACAAAAAACAACCATTAGATCACCAGATGTTTTGGATTGCAATTCCCTTGAGACCTGGCCAGTATATTCATTGGTGAAGTATCATGGGAGTTGTAGTGCAAAACATGTGGACACCCACAGGTTGCAAAACCTGGCAGAGCATAAACACAGAGGACATCATAGGATGGGAGGGGAGCCCCGCATTGATGAGTATTCAGACATTTCCGGTTCTGGCCTTCCCTTAGTCTTTTAGAATAAGGTGATACATTTTCCCCACCACATAGGGTTTATATGGATGACAACCGTACTTTTTTGTTGATAAGTTGCACAATCACATTTCTTCAATCCAGAGGATTTACAGTATACACATACCAAATACAGAAACACTTGTACGTGTCACTCTATTGGTCATTTGATAGTGGTATTTATTACAAATAGAAAAAAAAGATCTCAAGTCCTCAAGTTATCTGTTATCTCCAATGTCAGAAATGATACAGGAGTGACTTCACAAAGTGCTGCTAAGTGGGCAGATGGTATCAGGAAGCAGCAAGAGGAGGCTGCTTGTCTAAAAACTCTGCTTGGAGGAGTGATAACCTAGAGAGAGAATCCATAATGTACATGCTGCAGCAAAGTGGCGCTAAGCAGGAAGTTGGTAGCGGAAGGCAGCGGGAGCAGGCTGCTTATCTGAAAATTCTGATGGGCAGAGCGAGAACCTGGAGAGGGACTCCATAATCAAGATGCCACGATGCAGCCACAGCGAAGTGGAACTAAGTGGGAAGTAGGCTGTCAGCACACAGTAGTCAACAGTCATCAATTCATAGTGTGGAGTTGGCTGATGATGATGTGGGTAATGGTGCTGAGCAAACCATGTAAGCTACATGAAGGGTCGCTGCAGACTATCCTGCGGAATACGTATTAAGGTCTCTCTTTTATTTTGAACATTTGCTACTCCACTTGATTTGATTCTTCCCGCCAGTGCCTATCAGCTGGTTACAGCTCTCCTGCCCATTTTCCAGGCTGTCTCGCTATTTTATTGTTGTCTGTGTTGTACTTAGGCAATAGGCCCAGGTCCGGCGGGCCATTACCATGTCAGGCAATGCCCCTGTGACCCATAGTTACAGGCCCAAGCGAAGCAAGGGCATTAATGAAGGCGCCCTGGGCATTACCGGATGCAGTAATGACCCACCAGCGAAGGGCGTATTGCAAGTAGTACCTCGGCCCATTAGAATGGGATACTAATGGTCTTTTTTTCCGGTTGTTAGACGTGATGCGTTTTGCAGCCCAAACAAAAAGGGAAAAAAATGGCTGCTGCGGCCTAGGAAACATAGTCCATTTTCTTAGTCCATGGCTGCCATAGTAAACAAAGAAAATGCCTGCCATGGAAGGGGAGAAGGGTCTAGACGTAGTCCATTCTCCCCTTCCATGGCGGCCATTAAAGTAAGTGAACAAAATGTAAACAAAATAACATAGCTACCATGGAACAGCGAGAAGGGACTAGATGTAGTTCCTTATCCCTTTCCATGGTGACCTAAAGAGAAAAATAAAGGAAGACCGGCGCGAGCGGCACGCCGCAACATGCGCAGCCTTACCGGTGAGGTAAGGCTCGGAAACGCACCAATCGGTGAGTTTGTTTCAATTTTCATTCAGCATGCCGGTTACTAACGTTTCCAATTTTGAATCCCAAGTTGCTTGAATCTCTTCTGACTAGACACTCTGTGCACTGTTGTTTATCAACAGTCTTCTTTAAACCTCAAATCTTAAGGCGCTGCTTGGCACACAGGATTATCTCAGAGACACCCTGGGAGATAGTTGTGAACGTCCTGTCTGAAAATGGAATTTTCCTGCCAGGTTTTATTGCCCTCCTTTTGAATCGTTGATACATCATATTTCATTTATATTGGGGAGCCTGCCATGGATAGGTGGCCCAAACGCAAGGCATCTGCGTCGCCACCTCAAATTAGCCACTCAAAGAAAAGAATACAGCTATTACATCCCAAAATAATGGATGTGTTTTTTGTTGTAAACACTGGGCTTGATACTGAATCACAAATGGCCCATGTTGAAAATATGCCCTCAACCCCTTGCACTGCTCCTTCACCGCCTTCTGAGCAAACTAGTGGGTCTGGAAATCCTCCCCCTTATCAAGCCACAAACCTGCAGATAGATATGAAATGGACCTCTATATTGAAATCTATTTAGAATGCCTCTGGGGACCGTCATAAGCCAAATGTTTAAGTTAAATCCAGAAGGACATTGGAACATCCGAAAGAATCATTCAGATTGGAATATAAAAGGGGTGATGTGGTTCCACCTAAAACTCCTAAAATGAAGTCAGCTGAGAAATCCTCTCTACCATCTAAAACTGCTCAGACGGCAGTTGCTATGTTTGAGTTAATGCTTGAGGGTTCCCCATGGAAAATGCTATGCATAAAATGCTGACCATTAACAAACAAATGCTCTTTAATTTGGGCAAACGTATGATGAAGTTGGAGGATTTCATTGAGGAATGCTGACAACCTAATAGCATCTTTCCCCCCATCAAATAATCTATCAAAATACTTAGAAAATGTAATATCCAAACTATCCAGAGGAGGGACAGGTGGCAAAGCTGCAACACATCAGTCTGGGGAATTTGGTGAAGCTCAGAAACTACTTGCTAGTTCAGGCAAGGCAATAGCCACTAAGCTCCCTGAATCTGTCACTGTTGCAAATTTGTGTTCTACGCATTATAATCAATCAAAATAAAAATCCATCTTCGACCACGCTGAAGCGTCCTCCACAATGTACCCCGACAGTTTTAATTCTCAGTAAAGTTTCTTTGATTACAGATCACTTACCTACTCTTTGATGGCACAGACATCCTAAGAAGATGTTTTAATGGCAAGAAGAGTGAATTGGGTTGTTTACAGCCCAAAAAATCCAGAGGGTGATAGCGTGGTTCTTTCATGAATTCATGAAGGTAAAACATCTGATACATTAAACACATGGAGACATGCTCCTTCCCACAGAAAAGGCATTACAATTGTTCCCCTTGGTTGTTCTATTGTCTGGCCTCTATGTCTCTAAATAATGCAAAGATGTTTCTCAGTCATTCCTTTGCATCTTATAATATGGTCAAAAGAATAGTGTGGGTGAAAGGCATTCTTTCCCAGAGAACGTTTTTAGCCCAAACCCTTTTTCCACCACTTGCATCGTCGGAGGACATTGAATGACTAAACTATTACATGGTCATTGTTGTACCTTTTCTGGAAAATGGTACAAAAGAAGTGGAGGAAATAACAAATATTTCACTGGACTAAGAGAATGTTAAAAGGTCCATTATAATTGGCTCATAGAATGTAGAAGGTTTAAGCCATCTAATGTCTGAGGAGAGATGTTTATGTTAATTCATTTGATATTTTAATGTTACAACAAGCCTAGTCAGTTAAATGATTTAACATTGATGGGTTTCTGAGTTGTTGTGCTAATATGTCTGGTTCCCACAAAGGCAGATTAAAGGGAGTCTGGCAGTCTGGGTCATAGTGGAGCTAAACATCACCTCTGATCAGTACTGATATGATATTTTCAGTCATTCTGAATTTTCTGTCAAGCAACAATTTAACAATAGTACTTTTCTACAATGAAACAAAAGACCCAGGCGATATAACATCTTTAATGCAACGTCAAACATTTCTGGACATTCAGCTAAATTATGGTGGCCCAGCAAATAATGGGCTGGTGGTAGGGGAGATTTGATATGAAAATGGGTATTACTTAAGATCATAACCCTTTTGATTGTTTGGAATATTTACCTCTCGATATCCACCGTTAGATTATTGGATTGCAGGAGGGATACCAATGATTATTGGTTTCTCACCTACCTAATTGGGACTGGACCATGCTCCTGAAATTGAAGAACTATCTCAGACACTCCTTGTAGAATACCAATGGTTATTGGTTTCTCACCTACCTATTTAGGACTGAACTATGCTCCTTATAATTGAAGAACTATCTCAGACACTCCTTGTAGCACAATTAACTATTTCTTAATACCAGTTTTCTTTTGGCCCAATGTAATTGATATGGAAGCAGTCAGCCATTGAGAAAGTGATCATAACATCCTCATACTCAAAAATGGTTTGAACATAGATACTAAGAAAGTAGGCCGGAGTGCAGATAGGTTTCCTATGAGATTACTTTTAACAGACGAGGACTTGGATTGTCTCAACATCAATCTAGGAATACATGGTTAAATATGAAATCACTTGTAAAACTGGCTGGCCTGCAAATATCCCAGGGCCTCATTCAAATTCAAATTATACAGTCTTTTGAGCCTCTCCTTGCGATACTGCATAAACATGTAACAACAATGAAAACCTTCCAGTCTAAGCTGTTAAATCACAACAACTGGTATGGTAGACAATGTAAAGAAGTGAAGAAGAGGCTGCTTGTAGCTTTAAAAACAGATGTCCCAATTTGGGGATATATAACTTCTCATCAGAGGATGTACAATAAAGTGCTATTCAGAGCAAACAAACAGGAGAAAAAATGACCATGGGAAGGTCAAATGCAAGCCTCTTTGGAGGAAGACTCATTTGTTTTTGTCCTTGCTAGCAGTCAGTTAAAGGGGGCCCAAAGAATTGATTAAAAAACAATTCTGTTGTGTATGAGCTTATGCATCAAATACTTTTAATACCAATATGGGCCTCCTCGATCAATCATTTGTAGGGAAGGCTATCTTAGTGTTTGAAAAGCAAATATAAGAAGAATCATTGAAGAAGCAACCTCCGCTAAGAGTGATGGCCCTGATTATTGCCCAATGAACATTTATGAATATGATCAGTCTTCCTGTATCACATACTCCTTGCTCTTTTTAATGCAAATGGGAGCACCTGCTACCTGGAAACCAGCAACCTTTATTGCAAATTTGAAAAAGGGGAAAACAGGAGATCCGGTCCTCTACCACTCAATTTCTTCATTGGATGTTTTTAGAAAATCCATTTCAGTGTTGTCTATAATAAACCTCTGGATTGGTCTGGCCCTTTCGACCCCCTGCCTGACATTGAATTTGGCTTTTAGAAGGTTCTGGGAATTCAAGAACCAGCGTTAAACATTCTACTTTTGAAGTGTACGTTTTGCACTGGATATATATCACCAATCCATTTTGACTGTATCAGCATTTCTAGTGCTTTCCACTCCTTTAACAAAAACTCTTTATGATCCTTTTTAAAGTGGAAGGGTATTCCATGCTTCTTATAAGAGCTACTTACGATCTTTCATACCAAACCTAGCAAAAACCATACACTATGGACATGCAGGATACTCGCTCACCTTCTCTTTAACCTCTATAAAAAATGATCTCCCTAAAATATTGCTTTTAAAGTGTTAATGGTGATAAACCAGCCAACAACAAAACACTTTTTAGCTATTATAGGGTCTGGTTCCATTTTCCAGGTTATTTAGCACGGTTTTTGTAGCTGGATTAAAGTTTACAGAATTGAATTAAAATTAACAGATTTATGTATTTTCAGCCGTTTTAAAAATATCTTTGCTGATGTTATCTTTTTAAGATTTCATTTCCTGAAATGTATATGTAACATTACTTGCTGCACTATGTGCAATGAAACAATGGTTGCAATGGGGGGATTTGCAGGATACCATCTGGCAAGGTTGTGAAAACCCTATTCTTTTACATTGTTATCAATAAATAAAATGATGTGGGTGATTCTGTTTCTAAAAAATATCTTTCTTTTTTGTTATTGTGCATTTGTTAGGCACTTATACAACAAGTAAACTGTGTTTCAAAGCACCGACAGGGCAACAGGGCGGGTACATGGGATTGAAAATGCAATACACTGGAGGATAAAAGCGATCCTACTAGGCTTTGTGAGCATTCAGAGTGTGCAAGTGCAGAGAGAGTAGAGGGGAAGAGGAAGTGGGGGGTAGGTGCTGGAGTGCCCATGCTTGTGGGTGAGCAGCAGATGTAAGTGCCCAGTGTCGGAAGTGCTAGGGAGTGTTCTGCTCCATAAGTATAAAAGTGCAGGCCTACAGTGGCATAGGCCAGAGGGCTCCAAGGCAAGTGATGTGGGTTGGTGGAGGCTGGAGGCGATTGGCTATGGGAGGCCAGGGCCCCGGAAGGAAACATAAGGGCCCTGGTCATCAATCTCAGCAACTGTGGGATTAGCAGAGGAGGGAAGAAGGGAAAGAAGAGGTGAAAAGGAAAGTCCCAAGGAGCTTCTGGAATTTGAGGAGATCACTGAACACCTCTTCCGGTGTACTCATCACTCAGCATAGTCATCTAAGTGACTTGGCCTTCGATTGCTTCTCCCAAACCTCGATGTTGCTGCTGAAGTATCTGTATCTTCTGACAAGGAAAATCCCTTCACCATACCCTATCAGAATCATCACTCTTCCATTGCTCCACACTCTACCATCCTTTGCTCTCACAGCATGTTTGAATACTTGCACTACTTCAATAGGTTTGTACCACTGGTACCATTGTGCCTCAGGACCACTGGTAATTTGATCCTAACCCAACATCCAACCTGTGGAACCTTTGCTTTCTTGAAATGCCTGTTATCTTGCTGTGACTTATTGCTTAATAGCTTCTTCCCAATGTTTCCCTCCACAGCATCCAGCTCCACTTCTATACCAGTCACCTCACTCATCCAACCCGGACACAGTTGGTGCTGGCCTTCATCCCTATGTTAAGTTCAAAAGGGGACACCCCAGTTGTGCTGTGCGGCATGAACCTATGAGGCACATCCGCCCTATTCAAAACCTCCTTCCAATCTCTCCCATTTACCACTCTAGTGTACCTCTCGACAATCCGAATTTGTCTGTGAGTGGTATATGGCACTAATTTTGTGTGTAATGGATCTTTCCCTCAGGTACTCTTCCATTTCCCTTGACTTAAACTGTGAACCATTATCCGTCAATAGTTCTTCTGCGTAACCCCCACGACCACATAGCTCTTCCAAGAAATTAATCACTCTTTTGGTCGTTACATGTGGAGCCATCATCAACTCTGCCCATCTAGTCAACACATCAATAACAACAATGCAAAAGGTTTGACAGCCTCACTCCACACAGGCCCCAATACATCAATAGCTATCTTCTTCCATGCTCTCTCAGGTATGTCTGTCAGAGCTATTGGATACTTCTCACTCACACACACTTTCTCACAATTAATACAAAAGATACAATTTTAGACACTTCTATCAATCTGCATGCCACATGCCGGCCACCAATAGGTATTCCCTATTCTGCGTTTGGTTTTCATGATTCCTTCATGACCTTCATGTCCAAGATGTATCACCTTCTCCCTGATTCTCTCAGACGGCACCAACTTACCTTCTCTCATAGGATAGCCATCTTGAACACATAGTTCATCCCTTACATTCCAGAAGCCTTCCATTCCAGCTTCTCAAAGTTTGTCTATATTTAATTCACCTTCTTCTAGGCCTTTGACAACGAGCATCATTCTAGTATCCTTTGCTATTTCTTCACACCACACTTGCTTTGATATTGAAGATTCATATATTTCACAAATCATCTCCTGTTCTTCATCATCATCCTTAGAGTCCACATTGAGTATCATCCTTGACAGGCAATCTGCTGAATAGTTTCTCACTCCTGGAATATTTGTTATTGTAAAGTCAAATTCTTGTAACCTAGATACCCATCTTCTTATCCTGCCTGATATTTTGTCTAGGCCCTTCGTTGAGAAAACTTCAACCAGCTGTTTGTGATCTTTACGTAGTTCAAATCTAGTTTGCCACACAAAGCTTCTAAATTTGCCGCAAGCCTGCCTGATGGCCAAACCTTCCTTTTTGATGGTTGCATATGTCTTTTCTGCTCTTTTAAGTAAACGAGACCCGCATGCTATTATGTACTCTTTCCCTTCATGAATTTGTGTCAAAACCACTCCTAATCCTACATTACTCGCATCTGTCGTAATCACTGTGTGTCTACCACTCTCATCATTTTGTAATGCTTGCGCTGTCATCAAAGCCTTTTTTATGTATTGAAATTCATTCTCACATCCTTCGACCCATGTGAATTTCTTGTTCGTCTTCATCATACTCCTTAAAGTAACCGCATGATCCGCAAATCCTCGTATAAACTTATAATATTCAGCCATACCTAAACATGTCCTGACCTGTTCGGTGCAGCTCGGCGTGACCATATGTTCTATTGCACTGGCTAGATCCTTCTTTGGTGCAATCCCTTCCTTCGAGATTGCATGTCCAAAGTATTCAATTTCTTTCCTACTGATTTTTGAACACTCTCTCTAATCTTCTGTTATGTTCTTCCTCTTTGCCAGCCTATACTAGGATATCGTCTTGGAAAAAGATGACGCCCTCCTCTCCATCAAAAATCAATACATTATTTTCTGAAATACTCAAGCCACAGATATTAATTTAAACAGCATCACGCGATATTGGAACAGGCCCTACAGTATGATGAATGCAGTCAAATGCCTTGACTCTTTGTGCAGTTTTCCGTGATGGTAGGCAGCAGTAAGATCAGGTGTCGAAAAAATCTTTGTGGATCCCATTGTGGAAATCAACTCTTGGATGTTAGGTAGAGGATGTCTTTGAGGAATCACACACTTATTTAGTTCTCTTAAGTCGATACACACTCTTACTTTTCCTGAACTCTTCCTCACCATCACTAATCTGGACACCCATTCCGATGCATTAATCCTTTTGATTATTCCTTTTTCTTCCAATTTTCTTAATTCCAATTTTACCTCATCTCTCATGGATATCGGAACACCACGTATTTTATGTGTGACCAGTTTACACCCTTGTTTCAGCAAAATGCGATGTGTGAATCCTTTCACACAACCAATCTCATCTTTAAATATTTCAGTTTGTTTCTTTCCTTTGTTTGTTTGTGTGGATTCAATTAGGAAAGCTGATTCTACTGCATTCAGATCTAGGTGTACCTTTAGTAACCTTTGATGTGTCCAGCTCAGTAGCAGAGATTCTTTTTTTTTAAACCATTGATTTAATGTTGCACACTGATAGAACACATGCTCCTTTCTTTGAGACATATATGCATCCTTCTGCCCATTTTTTGCGCAACCATAGGCTCTCAGCTTTATGTCAATTTCATGTAAATACTTTGGTCTGGATTTTCTCCATATTACCTATGGAATGAGTGTGTATTAGGCTCCCGAATCTAACATCATAATTATCAGGTTCCCATTAAACAGAATGGTGTTTTTTGGGCTATCAAACTCTTCATCTTCACCTCCTATTATTGACACACATTCTTGACCTTCATCACTATCTTCATTTCCGATCCAATTCATGTTAGTGATTTTATTCCTGCAGCATCTAGCTAGGTGTCCTTTTCCATTACAGTTCCGGCAAATTATTCGTAGAGCAGGACAATTCGGACTATTAGCCCAGTGGGATGGACTATCACATCTATAGCATGTACTTGATATAGCCCGTCCCCTTCATCGTTGTCCACTTCGACCATGTCAAAATTCTGTGATGTGACCTTGATCCCTCTTTTTATTCATTGTTTCTCCAGTATCTCTGTTCTCTCAGTTATATCTGTTGAGTCTGGGTTCTCTATTGTCACTGTTACTTCTCCTTATGTTTTGGTTACTTACACTTGAAATCGCTTCTTCACTGGATGGCTGCAGTGTATTTACTAAAGTTGTTTTAACTGTAATTTTCTTTACTCTACTTTCTAAAGTCTTCACACACTTCTCTGTGTGTTCAACCTCCTTAGCCATTCGTAGGAACATGTCTGAAGGTGGGTCATCCACACTCCACAGTTTCTCTCGCACTTTTCTACTGTTGCATTCTAGCATAAATTGATCTCTCAATCTTTCTTCCAATTGTTGACTGAATTTACATGTCCTGGCCAACTCCCTAAGAGCTGTAATGTATTGTTCAACACTTTTCCTTTCCTCCTGTATTCTCTTCCAAAACTTATATAGTTCCAAAATAGTGCTTAATTTTTTCTCATAGAGTTTGTTCATCATTAGTATAGACTTCTCATATTCAATCATATCCCCACACTCATCAGCCATCAGTTCAGGTAAGTCTTAACATTTCTTTGACCAACTGATCCTAAACAATGTAGAAATAAGGATGTTTTTCTTTCCACATTGTAATTTGTGCCATGTTGGCATAGTGCTCAAGTGCTCAAATGTTTTGCGCCATCTTTTCCATGGTAATACGGGCTCTCCAACTTCAGGTAAGAACATTGTAGGTGGAGGAACACTGTGTATAGACCTGTCTCCTGCTCCCCTTGGATATGCCGTTATGGTGTAATTACAAATGCAGAGGTGCACTTTAGGTGCTAGATTATACTATATATTTGTTATTGGGTTTCTTCCCATGCACTTGATGTAGTAGCTTGTATTGCAGGTTATAGGCAGTGTTCTTTCTCTTTTAAAAAAAAAATGGGATGAGGAAAGGATCTTTCTATTGTATGAGTGCCGTTACAGTCCCTGGCCCTTCAAAATTGCTGCCCGTTGTGTAAGCAAGCTCACATTCTAAGGTCCTTTATTCTAATATCACCCACCGGCTGATGCGGCACGATGGGTTCCTCAAATGCGGTGCAGCTCTTAAATGCTTTGCCACGTATGCCACTTTCATTTGTACTCCACGGTAGGGGTTGCATGATGTTGCTGTCCGGATACTACTTACTACGCTCGTTGGAACACGGGTTGCTGCAGAGCGTGTGCTCAGGTGAGATCCTCGTCACCACTTAAAGTGTTCACGGACACGGTTCAGTGGGATTATAGCAAAACTTTATTATATTAAGTAAACAAATATTAAGGTAAATGGGGATATGAATGCAGTCGCTGTAGGTTCACTTCTTCCTCTGTCTTTCTCCAACCGTCCTCGTCTCCCTCGCTCCTCCCGTTCCATTCCAGAACCCTTTTCTTCATTCAACACTATACTACAGTAGTGAAGTGTGTGGCCAATGCGTTGCAGAGGGCTTGGGAGGGGAGGAGTGAGGATGAGATGGCGGAAGAGTTGGCTAGTTCCCTGCAGATTTTAAAGAGTTCAGCCATGTTGTTGGATGCACTGGAGACCCCCTACCTGGTTGTGGGAGCTTTTCTTGGTGAGAATGGAAAGTCTGTAATTCTTTGGAACAGGCAACAGGCCATTTTGTCAGAGGGTGAGCCTGAGGTCTGCCACTTCCATTCTGCAGCTCTGCACTTGTGTTTCAGGGCTGCAAGTTTAGAGTCATACCAGGTGTTACGTTTAGAGGCAGGTTTCAGGTAGATCCTCATGACTGGGGCAAGAATGTCCAGAGTGTTAGTAATGGCCATATGGAGGTTGCCGAGAGTAGAGTCAGAGGAAGAGTGTGGGCTGGGGGGTGAAGGTGGATGCAAAGGCAGCAGCTGACCCTCCTTTCAATGGAGAGTGAACAAGATTGGCAGGGCTGGAGGAGGTGAGGTCAGAGGGCCAAAGAGACCCAGGTGAGAGAAGAGAGTGCTCTAATCAGGAGAGATGGGTGATCAGAGTGAAAGATCAGAGTGGATGAGGGCTGAGTGGGTTGGACCAGAAGGGAGAATGGAGAGGGAGAGCTAGGTTCAGAGGTCCTGGAAAAGAGTGGATGTCATGATAGAGGAGTCCAGATGGATGTTGAAGTTGTCCAAGAGAAGGAGTTTAGTGGTGGTCGAGAGGAGAGAGGAGCAGAAATTGGCTCATTCAGAGAGGAAGAGCTAGGAGGCCTGTAGATAGTTGCCATGGTTAGAGAGGAGGAGGGAGAGGTGACTAGCTTGCAAAACAAGGCTCTGAAACCATAGAATGCTTCATTCATGTTAGGGAGAATTCTCTGTTTAGGCTGAATTTCCTAACCTAGTGAGTCCCCCAGCAGCTTTGCTGGATTTCTGGAGTTTGTTTTTTTCCATCCTGCCAAGAGTGAGACTTTGTTTTTCCCACTCTTGGACATGAATGTGCGTAATTCCTTTAAATGTCAATGTGTTCTATGGGCTATGGGGTCTTTTACTCCATAGGGTCTCATATGTTTTTCTATGTGTGTTACACCGCACCCTATGTGCCATAACACTGGGGCGTCCTAGCGGACCTCCATCATAGACTCCATACCCGGGGACTGACTACTGTCTCCCTGGGCATGTAAAGTCACCTTTGGCTTTACTAGACCTAAATTTACTAACAGAACTAGTACAAACCATCCTATTGTGGACATACTAGTGGGGGTAATTCGATTACTCCTGGGTCTGTTATTCGAGGGGGCACTGTCCCGTCCCCCCTTGTCGAGTTTTGGCTGGTGGCAGTGGAAACTACTTGTTATATTCGACCCCGAGTATAGCCCTATGGGATTCTTCCCATTGTTAGAGATTGATAGCTTTTTTCCCGTTAATCTCTAACGTACCACCGGTTTACTTTTCTTAAATAAGTCAATCGGATGGTATTTTCTGCCAGAACTTGGTTTTTAAAATGGCGTCTGTTCGTCTCTGTGACTCCTAAACCAAAGGTTGAGCCCTTTGTTCCACTTTTGGCGGGCTTCTGTACAGAGACCCTCCAAAGTGGTGCCATTCTGTCTGGGTTACCACAGGGGTGTCGGAGGGGGTTTAGGCACCCTGGACCGAGTTACCTTGCCAACTCCGGTCGCACTCTGGTGTGATTGGCCCAGGTGGTGAGCCTCCCCGCTCACCACTTAGCGTGTTTTGAGTGACAGCTAGGCTGAATGAATGGGGGTTTTCTGCATAAAAGCAGGGCTTTTGGGACTGGATCTTCAGAAGTTGCAACAGGACCTAAGAATCCGACGAGGGTAAAGCTGAGCCGACCTGCAATGATGACACCTCCGGTGGAGCCCTGCTGAACCGACTCACCACTTCCCGACGACAGAAGAGATCTCCCTGCCGGAGAGTCTCTTGCCCTGGCTGGTGGGAACAACCAGTCACCTTTGCTTTTTCTTCGCCCAGGACGCAGTGGTCGAATTGCCCGTGCAGAGCACAGCGGCAACCGGATAGCCACTACCCCTGTACCGCGACCAAAAGGTCGTGTCTTGTGACGGAGCACTCCGCGGCTGGTCTCTTCCCTGGTGGTGCACCGGACTTCACTTTTCTTCGACGACGAGATCCTCTCTACTCTTGGCAAAGACCCGACGTGCATCCACCACCAGGAACAACTGCCCCCGCCGGAGCTGTCTCTCCACAAACAAGGTACCGTACCCGCCTGGCTTCCCTTTCTGCCGGATCGAGTGAGGTGTCTGAATCCTCACCTTTCCAATGGGTCGCCTCCAAGCGTTCTTTAACTTTTCTGTTCTGAACTGGTCCAACCTTTCCTTAACAACTTGCGATAAAGACTCGAAGCGCATTTCCACTCAGACACTTTTTGGGCATATCGCCTTGCCTCTCTCCGAGTGGGCCTGGCCTCTGAACTTTGTGATCTGCAGTAGTTCCTGCCTTACTTGCCTTGCAATTGTCCGTTAAGTCTTGGTACCGAGTTGATTTCATAACCTGCCTTATTTTTCTCTCCCGTCATAACGAATACTAGAGTGCCATCTAGGTTAACGCATACACCTCTGTCTGCAAATAAGTGATGCTGGTGAACCTAGACTTGTCGACACATTGTTAGGGGGATTGATCTATTTCTTCATATAGTAATTTGTGATTGAAGTTGTTTGCCGTAAGAGTGCCAGAGTGTTTTCTATAGATGTGTTGTTATAAATAAATACCCTTATATCTTTACACCGAAGCCTTGTTTCGTGTTTGCTTGTTCTACTGTGTAGATTGCCCTATATTGTATACTCCACATACTGCCTAACTCTCCTTGAGGGAAGTCTGACTGCTCAGCCACAGCTACCAAGTGAATCTGTGTGGTACAGACTGCTACCAAGTGGGTTTACTGCCAAACACCTGTAGTCCTAAATCTTTTGCAGTGGTCCCAGAGGGAACTGCACAGGTTTCCGCCTAACAATTCATAGCATTCATGTACCTTTGCTTTCTCCTGACATCTGCAGCTTATTCTCTCGAGTAACACACAGTGGGTTTAAAGGTCACATGTGCATTCCTGAAAGCTGCTACAACACTAAGGTAGCAGTTTAACTTCTGCAAAATCCAAAATGTAATAAGTGTTTCCTTATCAGTCTGGTGGCAGGGTAAAGTCTTAGAATAAGAAATACACGTTTATGCTATGATGAGTGAAATGAGCACACAATTATTAAAGCCACCCTAATTCGATATCATGCTGGTTAAGTAGTAACATTGGTCTGAGTAGGTGCTGTAGACACTACTTATTCCTGTACACCTGTAGAGAAGTATGCATTTTGTCACACTAGTGGGTAGAAGTGGGATTCGATATAGACTGTTCCTACAGCTAAGTCTTCCAAAATAAAAGACTGTTCAGTAAAAGGGGTAGAATTAAGGGAGGTAGTAGCATCAGGGGGGTACATTAAACAGGAAGGCGTGGAAGTAAAGGAGGTGGAAACACAAGGAGGAGAGATTAATCAGAAGGAGGTGGTGACAATAAAGAATCTAGTAACATAAGGAGAGGTGACTGACCAGAAGGAGGTGGTAATTGCTAGGAAAACTGGAACATCAGTATATGGTAATTCAGAGTTGGAGGAGGTAGGATTTACAGGAGGCGGTGGCAAAGATGAGGATGTCGTAACACCAGGAGGTGGCAGTAATAAAATAGATCTTTACAACAGAATGTGAGAGTGAAATGGTGGCCCAAGTAATGAAGGAGGTGACAGCATGAAGATGCAAGCCTATATATTTCTTTTATTATTTATTGTGTTAGCATTTTTCAAACTTCACAAATTTACAAGAATGTACAACCATATTAATTGATTTCATTAAAAAGATTCCCTGTAGTCCATTACATTATTACAGTGTCAGTGTATGCTTGCTACTAGTTAGATCTTCACTTACTCAATTTCATCGGGACCATACTCATAAGCACCACATGAACTAATATAAATAAATTGTATATTTCCTTGAAATCATCATAACACTCTATTATTCTAGCTTCCTAGATTAAAGCTTTGATAGTTTTATCAGACTCAGGTAGCTTAAGAATCTCGAGGTTGCAATTATAATTGAAATGGAAAAACCCACTACAACCCTTTGCCAGAATAGATCATCATTATACTATCTGTAATTCTCTTAGAGTTCTTTCAAAGAATTATTGTCGCAGCCCCCCACCCCCAGAGCTGGACATTGGCAGAGTAAATGTTTAAGGGATTCTACAGATTCTAGTATGTTTCAAAACCTACGCACCACATTTTGGGACTTATCTTTACATCTAATATTTAAAATTGCATGAGTTAGGATTAGATTTATTCTGAAGATTAGACATGGTTGTCTCCAGTACATATTGGGAAATCTTTTTAGGTATACCGGTAAACAAACCCACATCTTATGTTCCACCAATAAGTCTAGGTATAATCTTTGATTCCCTAGAGTCTAACGCATCGAAACCCAACCACACTCTGACAACTTGCAAGCCTATTTAGAGGGGGAAGGTAAGAGTGAACAAGCAACAGACAAAGGCATAATGAAAGTTAAGATAAGGCAAGAAAATGCAGGAAGTTTAGAGACATAGCTTCAGGAGGAGGAGAAGGAGGTAGAACACCAGGGCAATAAAGAGCTACAGATATCAGAGCCCAGGAGAAATAGCAAAACAGTCACCACCAGAAGAGCATAGAAGAGGTGGGATGAAAGCAGAGCAGATTAAAATGTTAAGCAGTAAGAGAAGAAGATCTGGGCCTGTCATCCAGAATGCTTGGTTCTAGGAGTAGGCAGGAACAAGACTGGGTCAGGTAGGTTACAAAAAGTTTAGAGAGGCAAAGGGAAAAAGGTCCAAGGTTCACTTAGTCTATCCCAGGGACCCCTCTGTAGCTCACCCTACTGGCGATGACAACCAAACCATCAGCCCACAATACCTGTACCACTGATAGTGAAGGTGTACAGGACCACTGAAAGCTTCCATCAAGAAAAATATGCATGCAATTTGGTAGCTGCAACCTTGAATTTTAATCATGGGTCAGGAAAAATATCTCTTCATACCAAAAATGTATGGATCCTAGTAGGAGGTCAAGTGCTGTTTTCCTGCATCGCCAGACATTTCATGATCATGTACTATGTTCGATAGTTCTAATTCCAAAAGACGCAGAAGTGTCAGTACCCCACGGAGTGACACAGATTAGAGGCAACCCGCAGGGGTGAAGCAAAGAATAAACATTGTCCAACATTTGCCACTCTATAAGTGTTAGGTAGGCACCTTCGGAATTACCAGGCGTGGCTGTTGCAGTAATCAGTCACTCAGTTGCACTGTTTTCATGGACATTCCTTCATCTGGATGGTAGAGTTCCACTAAGTCATTGTAGCATTTTTCAGCTGGTTGTTAAGGAGGTGGGGACACAACTGCAGCTTTCAAAACATATTTCCAACAAGCAGGAGTAGCTAAAATGGGTGTCGGTCATCTGGACACTCTTACCATCACATCTAGAGACAGGTATTTACTTATGAAGTGGTTCAATAAGAGAAGGAGGACATGGCAAAGCAGGGCGTGTGCATGGTTTCTCCTACACTGAGGGCAGCTTCAAAATTAGCGCCATTGTCAGGTGCCACAAAGCCAACTTGTAAACCATGGGGAGGGAGCCAATGTGCCACAACCTCCTTTACTTTCTCCCAGAGATCAACTCCGATTTGGGACTTGATATCAAACGCTTCCATCCACAAGGAGGCATGCTGGCAAATTGTGGTCTGGCGCTGGTATCTTGGGCTTGGCTGATGATAGTTACCAGGCAAGGTTACCCAGTGTCGGTTGATGGCCATGAAATATGTGCCTTGAGCACTGATCGAAATGTCCAATGTCAGTTGGACTTTCTAACCCTCACAGAGGTGGAGTATCATACTTGAAGAGGCATAGCACTGAAGTTATTGTAATGTAGTGTCTACTGAGAATTTCCCAGCAGGGATCCACAAGGGCAAGAATTTATCTGAAGTTTATTTTTCAAACATGAAGTCGGTCACTAAATTCAGAGCCCGCATTATGCGAAGGGTGTCACTGAACAGAACAAACTTTTCATGCCTTTTATCATATTTTGAAACATGCTAAAAAGCCTTAGCAATGGTGGTTTTGTGAACCGAGGTACAAAAAAACTGCCTGCATGGTATGGGGTCTGCAGGCAAAGATGGTGTTTAAACAAGGCTTATGGGAAACTAAGAATCGGCAATAATTGTGTGGTGGTGTAATAATGGTGTGGGATAGTGGTGCACATGAGTCTACACTTGATGGGTGGGAGCCTTGTATTTCATATTCTTTCTGGCCAAGCATGTCAGTAATGCAGTCTCATGTAGGCCTATGGAAGAGGTACCCACATTGGGGCATGGCTTCTCTTGCAAGACACTTCTTCAGCATGTATGAAAGGTGGCAATATGTGTTTTTTTGTTTTTTGGCTGTAAGACATTTCCACAATCCCATTTTATTTTTTGGGGCCTGAGACTGGTCGGAACCTCTCCTTCGCTGGGTCTACTTGGTGTATTTTGCATTGGAATCTATACGAGTACTGTTAACTGAGGAACTGGTTCTCTTGATTTGAGTGAGTAAAAAGTTGTCCTTTCATTAGCATGTGTTTATTCAGACTGCTTTTGTAAAGAAATGTACACTGAAACACAGGGAGTGTCTGAAGCATGTGCTTGCACTTACGTACATGGGTTTGACAGTGCATGAACACTTTCTCCGTCTCGTTGTCTCCCTTGCTACGTGCAGGTGCACGACAGAAGAGGTATGTGAGTCTTGATCTTAAATCAGAAGATGGACTTCATCATGATCTTCATCACCATCTTTTTTCAAGAAAATCAGAGTTGGTGAATTTCCAGGTATCACCTCTTCTTCATCATCTGTAGGTTGCTCTATTTGTGTCTCAGATGATTTAATCACTGCTCCCTATCATGCATCAAATGATGGGGTATCACATTTGTACTCACCCTGAACTCCATCATCTGTCACCAGATGAAAATATAATGGCAGTTCATGCATGATTACATTTCTTGCCAATGCACCAGTTTCACTTGAGTTGGATGTCCCAGCTCTGTGGCTACCGTTTGATTGGTATGATCAGCGCAGAGAACCACATATTATCAGTCCTCCTGCTTCTCCAATGCACACAGCTGCTGGCCTAGCAGGTGAAAAACACCCAACAGATTAATTCCCCCACTACCCGGTCACCTGTCCCCTATCACGTTTGATGGTAGCAGCAGATTTAGACATGTTAATCCTATCCACTGTTGCCCCAAAATAAGCAGACTCTCTAGTCTGTTTTGGCCTTCTCCTCCACCTATAAAATGTAACTGGCATTATCAGTGCTTTGGTCTTCCCCTCTGACTACAAAATGCGTGTGGGGTTCTCACTGCATTAGCCTTTACCTCCACCTACAAAATGCACATTTGCCTAACACTGCCCTGGTATCCTCCTGTCTAAAATACACGTGTGCTTTGGTTTTCTCCCTGCCTTCAAAGTGAATATGGGGTTTTCACTACTTTGGCCTTTTCCACTGCCTCCAAAATGCATGTAGGATATGTATTGCTGTGGTATTCTCCCCGCCTACAAGATGTAAGTCTGCCTAACACTGCTTTGGCCTTCTCCACCACAAATAAAATGCACATGGAGTTTTCAGTGCTTTGAACTTTTCCTCTGCTGACAAAACATTAAGCAGGTGCCACTTCTCTGCACAGAGCATTGCCATTTCCAATTCACTACATTATGAATCGCTCACTCAAATGACTTCTTGTTATGACGGCTTGAAATGCCCTCACAACATCTGACAATGGCAAACATTTAAAATCGATGAAAATTACATCAGTTTGTACAATGAAACTTCAGATCACATATTGTTGGCGAGAAATCAAATTTCCATTCTGCATTGTTTTCTTTAGTTGTGTGTGTACAGAGTCTGAGCTCACTACTGACAGGCCTCTTTGTTTGGGCTCTCTGACACAAATTCAGAAATGCAATATTTGTTATCACTGCTTTCAGCTAGGGCTCGAAGGGCATTGTCCACCAAACAAAATGCAAAGGTCCTAAATGATATCAATCAGAGCAGGTGCTAAGTCAAATGTATCTGGCCATGTATATTTCAGACGCTGCATGTTTTTTTCACACGTCTGATTGATTATCATCGGAATATTATAAATTCTTTGCACCTATGCTTGAAGTTGAACCAGACACACAGTGATAATGTGACTGTTCCTCGCGTCCTCATGCCCTCAAACATTTAACACCACTAACTATGACACCAACGGTATTTGCCAGTGGAAAAACTCAAAAGGACAAAGCATTACAATGATCTGCAGCTGATTTCCCCTCTCTAAATCCCCAGTCTGACTGGGATGGCCCTCTGTGATATATTTATCTTGTCCAATTTCTGTTATAAATCTCTCACTGCTATGTTGGCGTCGAGCCATATAGTTAAGGTGATTCGGACTCCCATAGGAACCCCTCAAAATTCTATTGTTAATAACTTTTGATTCGAGTAACAGATTTGACCGAAATGTTGAAAGTGATAAAGGACTCACATCCCAAAAACTGCAAAGTTTCGTAACAATTTGTTAAAAATGTCTACATTTATTAAGCGTCAAAATAAATATTTTTTTCCAAAAGTGCAGCCTACTTCCCATTCATTTTCCCATAGACAAACAAGGTAAATTTTTGCCAAAGCGCAGAGCCCAGACCGCTTGACGGATTTGGACCAGGTCAAAAACAACTTGGGCACGAAGCGCTGACTCACGATTCATTTGTGGTTTGTGGTTATTCCGTGCAGTAGTAGGTGCCCACGTCTCAAAAATCGATAGTTATATCTTGGGGATTTACCACAAACGTCCACCATCTTTTTTTTCGCTCGATGCAAGAGATATTGGAGGTTATACCCGAGGATATGGGAAAATGAAATGCAGGAAAAAAGCTATCAAAAAACATGCAAATGCCTTCAGGCTAGAGGTTGGGGTGGTTAGAGGGCACCAAGTGAAATTTGAGAGTTGGTTGGGGTATAGGTACTGAGTTTGCAACACAAAGCTTTCTGTAGCTTCGAATAGCCAATATCTCAAGGCAGACTGTGTCACAGAAACAGCGTGTGTTATGGGGGAAAGAGAGAGAGCAGGGGATGTGAGGAAGACATCTAGGGAGTGGGGGGACCTGGCACAGATGAGGGGAGAATTTGGTGAAGGCAGGACATTTTTTTTTCTTCATATTCACACAGATACAGTTTCTTATTTTTTTAAAGGATATTTTTACAGCTATAGTGACAGCATGGTGAAAATGGCCAGTGACACGATTGCCATCCAGGTCTCCCATCCATGCAGTAATCAGGACAGAACCTGCTAAGATTCAAAATGAGGAATGGGCCAGCCTCCTCAGGCCATGTTGCCAGATAAATGAGCCAAAGCTACAAGATCACTTAGAGGAATTAACCGGCCCTTTCCTTGCTTGGATGCTAACATGGGGCAGTCCTGGTTACTGCATGGATGGGTGACCAAATGGGCAGCTAAATTATTTTTTTTTAAAACCTGTGATACTGTCAGTCCTTGAAAGGGACTCAGAGACCATTTTTTTCCTTTTGCTGAATTGCATTCTGGTATTTGTTGTCTCACAGTCAATATTTAAAAAAATAGCTGTGGGTTTCCCATCCCAGCAGTAACTGAGACGAACCCTACTTAGCTTTAAAGCGAAGAAGGGGACAGCCCCCTAAGTCCATGTTGCCTAATAAACAAGCCCATTTTACAAGACCACTTAGAGAAACATGGCCTAAGAGAGCTGGCTCCTTTCTCGCTTTGAAACTAAGCAGGGTCAATCCTGGTTACTGCATGGATGGTAGACAGTCCACAGTCCCGAATGCTGTGTGTTTTCTTATTTTTAAATATCTCATAACACAAGGCATTTGTTTTTTGAAACCGTGCTATTGTCATACCATGAAAGATTTGCACTCAGAGACCATTTTTTTGTCTTTTGCTGAATTGCATTCTGGTAGTTGTAGTCTCACAGTCAAGATACAAGGAATAATGAGATGATATGCTATGATATTATATGATTTGGCATTTGTAAAGCGGCTGTACAGAAGTGTTTTTAGGCACGACAAGACAAGGAAGGGGAAACAAGCGAGGACAAAATAACAATCTTACTAGGCCTTGTGTCATTCAGATTGTGCAAGTGTGGGGAAGAGGGAAGGGGAGAAGTGTCTGGTGGGAGGGGAAGGGGAAGTGCAGTTAACTCACAAGTGCAGTCAGAGGGTGGCTCATAAGTGCAGAAAGAAGGGACTTTATGGTTGCAGTTACAGACCCCTAAGTGCTGGGGAGCCCAGAGGCAGTGCAAGGACAACTGGACATGAAGGAGCCTCGGCCTGAGTTCAGAAGGTGACCAGGTGACCAGTACGCAGAGCAGTCAGGTGCATCAGCAGGGGAGAGGAAGAGAGAAAGCAGAAGTGAAAAGGAAGGTCTTGAGTTGCTTCTGGAACCAGAGATGGTTCTGCTCAAGTTTGAGAGAGGCATGGAGGCTGTTCCAGAGGGAGGCCCCAGCCAAGGGGTAGATCTAACCCCAACTCTCTGCTTGGACAAGCATCTGACCCTCAGAGAGTTGGAGGTGGATGAGCAGAGAGCTTGGGAAGGAAGATGTTTTGGAAGGGAACGTTGGAGGTAGAGCGGTCCCAGGTCCCAGAAAACCTTGTGGACAATGCAGAGGGTCTTGAAGTTGATCCTTGCAGCAACGGGGAGCCAATGAAGAGATTTCAGAGCGGGAGAGATATTATTCCTGGGCTTGAGGCTCAGGACAAGTCTTGCAGTCCTGTTCTGGATAGGTTGTAAAGGTCAAAGAGTAGAGGCAGGAAGAGTCACAAAGAGGCTGTTGCAATAGTCCAGCCTAGAGAGTACCAGAGTTCTGGAAACAGTGAGCTTCTGGGGGAAAGTGAGAAAAGGAAGAATACCTCTAAGGTGGTGCAGCTGATAGTTTGACTTCTTAGAGATGTCAGAGATGTGGGGAGAGAAGGAGAGGGTGGAGTCGAAGATGACGTCAAGTTTCTTAGCCTCACAGCAAGGAGCAGGAACAGGGCTCAGAGTGGGCGACTAGAGGGAGAGAGGAAAGGAGGGAGTGGGTGTCCCAATGAGGAGGATCTCAGTCTTACTGGCATTAAGGCAGAGATCATTGGTGGCACACCATTCCTGAATTGCAGCCAGACAATCTGGTATTAGAGAAGAAGCAGAGGTGGCAGAGTGGAGCCTGAAAGAGAGCTGAGTGTCATCTGCACAACATTGTAAATTGGAGCAGAAATTAGCGATGCGTTAGGCAAGCGGTGCCAGGTAGTAGTTGAATAGCCAGGGGGAGAAAGGTTAGACCCCTGGGGAACACCACAAGTAGAGAGAGATAGAAGAGAGGAAAGGCCGCAGTTGGACCTGAGAGGGCGGTCGATGAGAAAGGAGGTTAACAAGGCCAGGGCCTAATCAGTAATACCAAGGTTGTCCCGGAGACGATTGAGCAGGATGGTATGGTTGACCTTGTCAAAAGCAGAAGATAGATCAAGTAGAATGTGGACAGAAGGGAGATTAGAGTCAAGATGCAAGAATTGTACACTTTTTGCCTAACATAGTTCTATAACGATGTATATATTTGAGTGACACTATGGTATGTGTACTTAACAAGTTAGCTTTATAAAGCAGAGTATTGTTGAAAGCCAGACATGGGGTTGAGGAGGGGAAATGAGGAGAGGACAAGTAAGTCATGAGTATTTGCCCACCATGTGGCAAGAAAGTTTGCAATCATGGACACTGGTGCCGTTATTTTCCCCTGATTGTAGCTGCTTTTCAGGGCACCAGTAAAGGACAAATGTGGGTGGACAGCGAACTTTTCTTCAGAGGACAGATGCAATCCCCTGGGTTTTTCTGAGGTTGGCAGACTTGCTCAAGCATTTGGCTACCAGGACTTTAGTCAGGTTGTCATGTTCCCAGTGCAGACGCTTACTCACAAGACCACGTGCACTTGTTTCGTATTAGGATTTCGTTTTCCAGGCAATATGTCACGATAGATTGCTGGCTTTAAAGGTGAGCACCTTTTATACTTTGCCAGCATATTTATTGGAACATTTTCATTCTCAGGTTATTTTTCTGGTGTTCCCTAACTTTTTTTAAAAGTCCAATGCTATTTTGTCTTGCACACTTTAATCTAAGGAATAGGTCTATTGTACTACATTTTTATATTTCACTTTAAGGTATATGTTCATTTACTGCATATATTCATGAGTGCCACCTTTCGATTTTCGCTATGGTGGTAAAAATACCTGGGCATATGTTATTTTTGCAGCTAGTAATTGTTTTCCCCATACGTGCCGCTTAAACGTGGTTAGTTGGGGTTGTGTGATGTATGACAGCAGTCACCAAGAGACCGGATATAAAACAAGGGGCTTGTAGCACGCTGCTTAACCAAGGTGTGCAATACTGGCCAAATCATTTAACCACAAAGGGCATTAAATAAAAACATTGGGAGTTCTTAAAGTCTGCAATCTTTTATACATAATAAAAAAATAGATATTTTTACAGCTACAGTGACATCGGGGTGAGAAAATCACTGGTGATCCTGGTCTCCCATCCATGTAGTAACCTGGACCAGCCCTGCTTAGCTTCAAAGTGAGGAAAAGGTCAGCCCCCTCAGGCCATGGTGTCTAATAAGTGAGGAAAGTTACAAGACCACTTAGAACAACATGGGCTGAGATGGTAGGCCCCTTCATCACTTTGAAGCTAAGCAGTACTCTATGTCTATTCATGGGTGCCAGCTTTCGATTTTCGCTATGGGTGCAGAAAGTCCTTGGGCATATGTTATTCTTGCAGCCGGTCATTTTTTTCCCGTTTCCGTGTTGCCTAAATGTGGTTAGTTGGGGTTGTGCTATGCATAATAACAGTCACCAAGAGACCAGACATAAAACAAGGGTCTTGGAGAAGGGGACAGGACATTTTGGCATGACCAGTTCAGTGCACGTCGTTATGGCGTGCCCGTTTCGCCACAGGTCCTGTTTGGGCGTGCCCAGTCAGACACAGCAAGTTAGGTGCAGGGACCTCTTGGCGTCAGGTTGTTTTGTCGTGAGAAGTCGCAATTTGCACAGCATGAACCTTCAGGAACTTTGCATTTTGTACCTCTGAGCGCAAGAATGTTTGGGCACAAGGGGTCGCTATTGGCATGAACCTGCAGGCACTTTGCATTTTGTAATATTGAATAAATGTGAACAACATTTTATTTACTGCAACATTATAAAACAGGATGGGACATATATTACACCATAGTTGCAGAATTGAACACGTATTAAACATGAAACACGTTTGTTTTGTCATGGGTTTTGACCCATGTTGAATCAATAGACTGGGTAGATGTGGGGATGAGCTGTCGCCGCCCATTATTCTATCCCAGAACAAACTAAATCAATAGACTGGGTGGACATGGGGATGAGCTATCGCCGCCCACATTCACGCCAGAATAGGAGAACTGCGCAGTTGGCACGAGACCACTGCAAAGATACAACCTTCTTGTGGGGAATTCATTTTCTTAATCCCAAAAATGGTTCCATTACCAGTACTCACCACTATCAGAAAGCCGGCGTTTTAAAACCACCAGACTTTTGTGTAAAACTGAACAAATGAAACAAAACCAGACCAAGGAAAGACTTGCTAAGAGGTGGATACAATGTAAAACTATATTCTGAAATGACTTGAAGGGAGTAATTATTTAATGTATAGGTAAAAATTGTCAGTTTGATTTGAATGTAGAAAACTGGGAACAAAAAGTGACATTTAGCTGAAACCTGGCTTAATGTAACTGAATTCTGCCTGACAACTACCCCCGACAGGAGTTGATACTGGATCAACAGCTGTGTTCCCAGGCCTGGCTGCATCCTGAGGTCACAAGGCCCTGTTGATTAGATTAGGGGTGGAGCCACTGGGGACTACAGGGAGTTGAACAAAGGCCTGTCCTGGACTCAGGCAAATGTTATATTAGGGGCGTCGTAAAAGTGGCTTCCTCTTAGGGGAAACTGGGAGGGGCAGTGCCTCTGCTAGCAGCTGAGCTTGGGGGAAGTGGATAAATCAGTTATTTCACCCTGTGATGTGGGAAGCCACACCCCTTTTTGACCAGGGCATAATTTTAAAAAGATAGATAACTCAAAGTGCGGACTTGTCAGAATTATATAAGTAATATCATTATTTTTGTGATTTTTCTGTGAAAATTTTGAGATGCGTTAGGACCTTGTGGTGTATTCTGGGGGGTTGCTAGCGGAAAATAGGGTCTCACTCCAAATGTCTGCATGTTAAAAATCTGACACTTCATCAATTAATGTCCATACTCCTTGCGCACATGTGTGTAAATTTGGGTAAATGTCCGATATTGCAAAACCAGTTAAAAAGCGCAAAATGTTGTCATTTTTGAATGCAAGCCCCCAGGAAGATCAGAGGCGGACAAGCATGGACCATAAGGAATATATAATGTGCACATGTAATTTCAACAAATTGTATATCTGGGAAGGATGTATTTGAATCAAATATAGATTTGTGGGCAAACTGACCAGGGGAGGTTCCTCTGACCATAAAACCTACAGCATCACTCTGACTCACATTCCTTCCCCCAATCATGGGAGAGGGGAGAATTGGGCCAATGACAAGTAGAGAGGGGCAGGCTTAGCTAGGCCCAGGCACACACCCATTTCCAAACACATAAAAAGAGACTGCTGGGACAGGTAGAGACATTCAATTCCATTTGCTGTGGAGCATGCTGACCAACGACTTCACATCCAGAGATCCTACACTTAGACTTCCAAGCTAAACAGAGACTACAGAACTTTGAACCAAGAAGGCCCACTGCAAGCAAACGTATTTGTCAGCAGACCCAAAATCATTTGCAGACTATTCACAGCCGGGCTGAGCTGTTGTTTCTGGCCTGAAACCCTGTGCCAGAAAGATCCAGAAGCAGTGCTGTACCCAGAGAAAGCAGAGCAGTATCCAGAACCAGAGGCCAGAGATCCAGAGTGACCCAGACCGCTGTGAGCAGAACCAGAGAGCTGACCCAGATCACTGTGAAGTGCCGAGACCAGAACCGGAGTCCAGTCCAAAACCTGACCAGATCCTTGGCGAGGCCTATTTCAAATTTATATTGTGAGTACTAGCAGAACTGTGCAGAACCAATCTCTTAGTTAAAATAATCTAATCCAAACTATTTTAACCTAAGTAGAACAGCCTCCTAGAAATCGTGTCATCTGTCATTTTTAAAGCTGCACAACTGTCACCTGTCAATTCTGCAGCTGCAAGCTGTCACCTGTCATTTTGAGTTTTACTTTAAATCCGAAAAACGACCTTTACAAAATGGTTCATATCTCCGGAACCGTTTTTCTTAGGAACGAAATTAGAATCTAGGCTTTCCAACGAACCTAGAACCGACTTGCTACTCCTTATACTTTTGCCGTAATCATGATTCACGCACTCGCGAATTTTACCGCGATTTGCGATTTTGGCTCAATTTCTCCACTTGTCAAGATAGCAGCTCAATTCTTTCTTTTGTTAAAATCTGTTTGCAACCTGGTAATAACTCATAGAGCATTGCTAAAGTGAGCCTGAGCTCATCCCAAGTATCTCTCACTCACCCTGAACTTCCTAAAGGGAATTAAAAGCATTTTCAGCATATTTCTCACTTCACTGCCACCACATTCAAAGCACTTGGGCCTGTGTTTTAAAACTCATACCTGTTTTCTCTAAGCTTGCTGGGGGCGAACTGAATTTCGTATTGTATTTGATTGCCTTCCTAAGAACTGTGTGCTCCTCTTTCCATCTCCTTCGATTTCTTACCTTGCATAGGGGAGGTGGGTGAATTGCCAGAGAAAAAGTGATTATCTTATCTTTTGCTAAAATCATATCAAGTATTTCTGTACTGCATTTTATTCCTCATTGCTTTTCCCTTGAAATCATAAAAGTATTTTTGCTACTTTATCCATCCTATACTAACCGCTCATTGATTATAAAGAAGTGTGCTAGTGTCAGATTACCCATTGTTGATTAACATTATATTTATAAGGGCGATATCAATTATTAATTTATTATAAAAGCGTGGTATCTATATTTTGTTTTATTTCTCAAATAAACCTTTTAAACTTGCAAAACAGAACTACTTCTTGGCTCAGTGGGGTCAGGGGGATTCTAAGAGAGGGGTGTTATATAGGGGTAGTCATCCAGAACTCATGAACTGGACATAAAGATATATCAATAAGGGTTTCCATTCAGTATCCCAGAATAGGCATTGACTTAGCTGTAGTGTTGAATTGAATCCTCTTACAAATTGGGGGCTCGTAGCCGGGGATTCCGGATTAGATCTATCACTTGTGCAGATTAATACAGTGTGCTAACTGACAAGATACATACATCCGGTCGGATCACCGCGCTGTGTTATGCTGTAAAGCACTCCTGAAAGGAACGCTCTAAGGAAACGGTCTGTTTTGCAAAAAAAATAAAATACAAACTTCTGTAAGTCAGGAAGGAACTCAAATTCCAGAATGACGACACTGGTAGACATCAAAATAGCCAGAGAGCACTTCTTACATAAGCTATTTGTGAGAGGTGAGTGGACTCATCAGGACCAAACGGTCTGGTTGCAGGCAATTGCGCAACAGGTCACTGAAACAGGGTCAGATATATGGGGAGATCAGGGTCCCCTACATGTGGCCCTGAGTGAACTATATATGGCCCCTAAAGCCAAAGATGAACATAATAAGATTGCCAGGATAGCGGCATATTTGTATCTATATATGGGAGCCATACAGGACAAATGTGCTGAAGGCCAAGATATGGCAAATAGGCAACAGATGGCGTTAGAGAAGGCCCAATCTGATCTGGACTCTTCTGAGCAGAGGCTGCTCAGGAGCCAGGAGTCAGAAAAGGACAGCAGACAGTACATCACTAAAATAAAGGAGGATATGGATGTGCTGCAACAGGAAAAGGCGGACCAGGATACCAGATTTCTGGCCTTGCAGAAGGAGTACCAAGAAGGTTTGGACTCCCTACTGCAGAGCCAGAAAAAGCTGGAGCAACAATTAGATTTCAATAGGGCATGTGCCGAGCAGGTAGTCACCCTGCAAAGCCACCTAGATAGGGAGAAGGCAGAGAGCAATAAACTGATTTTGAAAGACCTGGATACCCAGGCAGAGTTTGACCAGGAGCGCCAGAAAGCTGGTGCCTTCCAAAGGCAAAGGGACGACCTGGCGGCACAGATGCAGGCTCTTAGTCAGGAAAGGGATACCTTAGGCCAGAGAGTCTGCCACTTAAAAAGGAAAATGAAAGAAAATCACCTGGCCCTCCAGGGACTGGGTGACCTCCAAAAAGAACACCAGAACTTGTTAGAGCACACCAGGAGGGTGGAGGATGCTCTGGCAAGAAAGGAGCAGGCCAATAGGGACACAGCTCAGGAGGTAACCCTCCTGCAGCAGAGACTGGCCCAGTACGCCAGGACCAATCAGGAGGCACACAGAGAAAATGAGGCTCTCTGTCAGCACAATGATAGGCTCCAGCAACAGGTAGCGATGCAGGAGAGACTGATAGAGACTAGTAAGGCCTTAACTGAGGAACTGAAAGCGCAGGCTCTTGCATTGCAACAGGAAGCAGGGGCGGATAGAGATGAGGTTCGCTTGGAAAGAGAAACTCCTGAGCATAACCTCAGGAGCCCTAGTACCAGAGGCCTTCATCTCTCCCAGTCCCTGGACTCTGCCACCCCCATGTCCCCTCACGCACATGAGCCCAGGGCCACGGGGATGGCAGATTACTATCCAGCTAGTAGTATGGGGCTCATAGGCCAGTACCTCCCAGGAATGGATGGGCGGGCATCCGGGTATGGGCACCCAAGCACAGTGCAATTTAGTGGGGAACCCCAGGAGAGTAGGCCCATTAAGGGCATCCTGAAAACCTCTGCCCAGTTAGGTCAGTGGGGGGGATACCCAGCAAATCCTGGTAGCAAGGAGGGATCTGAAGACTCCTCTGAGTGTCACAGGACACAGGAGACCAGGTCCCCACATTCTGCCAGCCATTCCCAGGCTTGCAGAATCTGGGAAAACCTGGAAGATCAGACGGGCTACCCAGCAAATCCTGGTAGCAAGGAGGGATCTGAAGACTCCTCTGAGTGTCACAGGACACAGGAGACCAGGTCCCCACATTCTGCCAGCCATTCCCAGGCTTGCAGAATCTGGGAAAACCTGGAAGATCAGCAGCGCTTCTGAGTCGGAGGATGAATGGACCAGGGTTACCCGAACCAAAAAGGCCAATAAGGCAAAACGGGCCTTGCTTAAGGACCCATTGAAACAAATAAAGGCAATAAGGAGTGTCATCACGCCTTATCATAAGAACGCCAAGTATTCTGTTTGGGAACACTTGGAGCTCTATGAGCAAATGATGGAGACTTTCCATTTGAAGGACAGCCAAAGCTGTATTCAATATGTAAAGTGGACCTTCTCACCAGAATACTCCAGTTTCTTTGCGGGGCTGGAGGATCAAAACCATTCAAGGTGGTCCACATACAGGGCGGCCATCTTGAAACATTTTTCTGTGCACAGAAATCCTCAATAGGCTCGCAAGGCAGCCTACAATTTGCAATGTGGGGAGGATCAGGCCCCACAAGAGTTTGTGCAAGAATTAAAGCGTGCTTTTGCGCAGACCACCAGAAGGGTGCGCACGGATAGCAGAGAATTTATCAATACGTTTTTCCATGCCCTACCCAAATACATAATGACCCAGCTCGTGAGAGATTTTCATGAGAAAAGATCTTTAGACTGGCTCATTGAACAGGCTACCCGGATCTATGAGGTGCAGAAGCCTATCGAAAATAAAAATAACGCACCGAAAAACCCCAAAACCAACAGCACCCCTGCTGCTGCCAAGGTGGCAGAGGTAAAGGTTGCCCCCGTTTTAGATTTGGAGATGGGGGAGCCTAAACACCTGCCTGCACCTAATAATTCACAGCCCAGAAGGCCCTCGGGCCAGTCACAGACAGGGAGTCGAGGAGGTAGTCCCACAAATGGGGTCCCCCGCTCCCCTGACTATGTAAGTCCCCGCTATAAGGGAAACCGACCAATCCTGGGTTATGTGTGGACTCCTCCAGCCCAAGGAGGGGGATCCAGCCAAGCACATAACCCAGGGAACTTCCCTCCCAACTTCCCACAGGAAGGCAGAAATTCTCCAAATCCTGGGCAGAACTTTTTCCCCAGGTATCCACCCAATTTCCCGTCCCAAAATCATCCATCCTTCTTTCCCCAATTCCCTGAGCCCAGACAACCTAATCCGGGAGAGGGGAGGCCAAGGGTGGAGGGGTACCAAAATCTTCCCAACCAGGGGTACTACCAGAGAAGGGATAGCTACCCTTCCCGGGATCAGCCTAGGGGAGAAAATAGAGCCCCGTATCAGCCTGAGCGGGTTTCCCAGTTAGAGCGCCAGGTCCAAAATATGGCACGGGATCTGGGTCACATACTGAGGGCTCAACAGAACCCTCAGATGAGCATGCCACCGCAGAATGCCCCAAACTCTGGACCTGGTGCTCCAGAACAATGACGGGGGCAGCACCCCGATAACACACCGGTTCCCAGGGAGGAGGCACAAGGGGAAGGGGGGTGTAAAGCCTTGGAGGAAGCTTCCTTCCCAACTTCTAAACAGCCCCTGGAAAACCAGGAACTGGAAACAAAATCTCCTACCCCTGAAAGTCTGCCACCCAAGGAGCAGAGAGGAGGTAGGAGAAACAAAGGACCCAAACAGACCCACTTTGTGGAGGAGGTACAGGTCTTCCAATTTGAGGGAGAGGGATCCTCAGAAGATCCTGGGAAAAGGATCTTCTCCTTCAGAGATGGGGGAACTCCTCCCAAGGAAAAATGGGTCCCAAGGGATGTCAATTCAGACTGGGGAGATGTGGAGACTGAGCTACCGCCGCCCATCATCTCATCCCAGAACCGACAATACCGAAATCCCCTGGTTCAAACCCATCCTGGTGACTGCCTCCAAAAAGGGGGGGGCGGCCCAGAACCGGAACCAGGGGAACCCACAATGGCTCTGATCTCCAGTTGCCAACTTTTTCTTTCAGATTCCCAAGGCTCTCCACAGAATTCTGCCCAAATCTCTTCGCTAGCAATGTCCAAAACCAGAAAGTTAGCCCACCAGTTGCCCAAAATTGTGCATTATCTGTGCCCCCTTGAGGAGAAGGAGGGAAGATACTATGCCCCGGTACAAGTACAGGGGCAGGGTACAATTTTGGCACTGGTGGACACTGGATCTCAAGCTACCCTTCTGTCCAAAAGGGCCTTTGAGGAACTAAATGCAGGAAGGGGGAGAATTACCGAAATCCTCTCACCTCTCTTCCTGGACAACTGCAGAACTTTGACGGGAAGGAAATTCCCGTTGAGGGGACTGCAGACTTGGACATTAAAATTGGGCGACACAAGGTGAAACACCAGGTCATAGTAGTGACTCCAGAGGGCACCCCTTGTTTACTAGGGAATGACCTCCTGAGAAGGTTGTCACCCCTAATAGATTGTGTAAACAAGGTCCTCTGGACCCAGACTAGCCGACCCATAAAATTAAAACAGAGTGTCAACCATGTTAGTTTAAATGGCACCTGCCACATGGTTGAACAAAAATCTGACCAAGTAGAATTTCACTTCCAGAACAACCAAATTCCAGACGTGACAGTAATAGCAGTAGGACAACAAACTGGTGATGGGGGGTCCTCTCTATTTCTGAAAATCAACCTTCCTTCCAGTTTAAGGTGGTATTCCACACTGGAAGGAAACACCCTGAAATTCTTTACTAATCCACAATCAGAAACTCCCACTCCTATAGTCCAGAAAGATGTGAAATCAGTTCAGAGCCTGGCTGATATTCAGCAAATTGGAGAGCAGTTGTTCATCCCTGTCCAGTTAAATGATGGGAAGGACTCTGTTCTCGCTCGAGTGTGTGTGAACAACGGTAAGAGCTTCATCAGCGAAGCCATGTTCCGCCAACTCCCAAAAGATCCAGCCATTCCCACATTCAAACTGATAGACAAATGGGAAATGGACCTGGAAGCACCTAATGCCAAACATCTCCTGCCCAGCAGGTGTATGCTCAAAATCTCCATTGGCAACAAGAGCATAGTCCATAATTGTTGGGTCGTGCGAGACGTCACTGCCGCCTTTTACTTAGGCAGTGACATTCTCAATCGCTTTGCCATTAGTTTGGACCTAATAAACTTCAAAGCTTGGTCCCGATTAGCGGATAATCCCATGGGCTTTGATGATCCAGAAAAAGCATTTAGGTCAGCTCAATTGCTACCTTATGCAGTTGAAATTCAGATCAAAGAGGAAGTCACCATCCCAGAAAGGACCCGACAATTCTCCCTGCAAGTGAAAGTTAAAAGAGGACAAACATTGCAAAACCCTGATGCTTATATACATCTAAATGATTCTCTCCAACAGCAAGGGTTAGGGGTAAACCCAACACCATTAGTCAACATAGAACATGACACCATTCCAATAGAGGTGGATAATTGCGACTTAAAGAGTATTACTCTAGCCGCAGGCACCATTATTGGAATGGCGATTGATGACCTACATTTCTCCATTGATTTAGGAAATTAACTGTTAGGACCAATCCCCAAGGACTGTTTTGACAGTGACAGTGAGGACAATACAACACCAGACAGGATTTTCACCCGGCATGGGGGGAACTTCCTGGTGTACACTTCTTGCCCTTATGGTAAGGAAGATGTGACTTGTGACTTCAGGAGGGATGAGGTGATTTTCCAGGTCCATGAGGGCTGCCTTTCCCACCTGAAGCCTCCAGTCCAAATCAGCACTCTGACCAGGGACTTCTCCACCCAGCTGGAGGAGGCCGCTGAGATAGCCAAACCAGAAGTCTTTTCAGGCTTCAGGCAGATGGTGGAAGAGAGAGTCAACCTAGCTGATGCCTGTGTGACTCTGGAACAGAAGCAAAAGTTGAAACAAGTTTTCTTGGATTTCCAAGACCTCTTTGCGGTAGACTCATATGACTGTGGTCGCACCGACATCCACACCACAACAATTTCCACGGACCCTGGAATGACTCCAGTGTTTGTGAAGCAATATCGCTTGCCTCTCGCATCCATGTAGTCCCTTACTGAAATAATTAAGAACCTAGAGTCCCGGGGAATAATCCGTCCAGTCCAGAGCACTTTCAATAATCCGGTGCTGGGAATATTGAAGCCAAACGGCCAGTGGAGACTCTGTGCCGACCTTAGGGAGCTCAACAAACGGGTCCATACTTCCCGATGGCCTCTGCCCTACATTGACCAAGGGCTGGCCCAGATTCAGGGGTCACAGGTATTCACAGCAATAGACCTGACCAATGGATACTGGACCATGCCTGTCAGTAGGGAGGACCAATACAAACTGGCTTTTACCTTTGGGGGCCAGCAGTACACATGGACCCGGACTCCCTTCGGATACCTCAACTCCGGCAATGAATTCAACATTTTCCTACGTAAGGCCATGCCCGACCTGGGTGCGAGGGGTAACCTGGCTTATGTAGATGATGTTCTCATCAAAAGTTCATCTGTGGAGGAACACATAGCGGAGATCCGTTATGTTCTGACACAGTTGAGGGCCGCCGGAGCAAAACTTTCCTTTCAGAAAGCACAGTGGTGTAGAACCCGTGTTAATTTCTTGGGGCATGAGATTACTCCTCAGGGTCTCTGTCCCCAAGAAAAGAAAGTGGAAGCACTCCAGATACTGAAAGACCCCACAACTCTGCGGGAACTAAGGAGCCTCCTTGGACTGACTAATTACAGCAGAAAGTTCATTGAAGGCTACGCAGAGATCACTAGACCCCTGATTTATCTCTTGAAGGGGGGGGTCAAGTGGGAATGGGGTCCAGAACAATCCGAGGCGGTAAGACAACTCAAAAGAAGCCTCTCACAAGCGCCTTGCCTAGCTTACCCTGTCAGAAACAAGGAGTTCTTCCTGGAGACGGGGTTCTCTAATACGTGCTTGACGGCAGTATTATACCAAAAGCATGACAAGGTCAATAAAGTAATCTCCTATGCAAGCAAAACTTTATCCTCTGTGGAGGAAAAATTCAACGATTGTGAGAAGGCACTCCTGGCAACGGTGTGGGCATTGAAGAATTACCGCCCGTTTATCCAGGGGGAACACATCATAGTGGAGACTCCACACCAGCCTCTGCAATATCTCCAAAGTGACAGAATCCGGGCCGGAAATGTGAGTAATTCCCGAATTACTTCCTGGATTCTGTCAATGCAAGGCTTTCCTGTGGAGGTCAGATATGGCCAAAACAAGAAGAGTCCCCTCGCGCAAGGTCTGGCTGACTTGCATGATTGTGCCAGAGAAAACTGTCTCGAGGACGAAAGTCTAAAAATCAAGGACAACATGGAGGCATACCTTAATTCCCCACACAAAGTCTTTGAAGAAGACAAGTGTGAGGGAATGCCCACTGTCTATGTGGATTGATGCTCTTACCATGTTGACAACGACAGGGAGAAAGAACTGGTGGCTGGCGTAGGGAATGCATGGGTGAAGGAGTTCCCAGATCCCTCCGCTGGATACAAAATTGGTCCCCGAAGTAGTCAGGTGGCAGAATTGATGGCTGTGCATCAGGCCATCCTCACTGCTGTCCAGCACCTGGTTAATTGGAAAACTAGAGGCATGTTATGTGCTAATAACAAACCCTTGAAACATGGGAAGTTAATCCAAAACATTGATGATCTGGTCACATCGAATGGGATGACCATCTACTGGAAAAAGATCAAGGGTCATTCCAAAGTAGAGGGACCAGACGAAACTGGAAATGACTTAGCTGATCAGCTGGCCAAAACCGGGGCCATCCAAGGGGATCTAATCGAAATAGAGTCCCTTTTGGGGGAAATCCAGGTCACCGCTATCACTAGGTCCCAGACAAATGCTCACAATGATCTTTCAACTGCACAATGGAGTAAGGAGACCCCTGATGCTGATTTAATTACAGCTCAGAAGGGGGATCCAATTATTTGTAAGTTTTACCAACACCTTGAGGACCCTGAGAACTTTCCCCTGACGGATACCGATTACATTGGGAAAGAGGACCTAAGAGTGTTGATGAAATGTCCAAAAATGTTCCGAATCCAAGACGGTTTGCTGGTAAGGAAATCCAAAGCTGGCCACGATCAGTGGGTGGTTCCTACTTCATTCCGAAGCCTGATGTTAAGTCACGCCCATGACGCTGCCACCGCCGGTCATAGGGGGTTTCACACAACACTGGAAATCTTAAGAGAGGTTGCAACTGGCCACACATGGGGCAGGACCTCGACCAATACTTGAAGGGGTGTCTTGTGTGTGCACAATTTCAGCCATCATCCCTCACACACCGTGCGCCTCTCCAAAAGAGGGGGCTGACACTGCCATGGTCAGATTTGCAAATCGACTTTGTAGGCCCTGTGATTCGCTCGTCTAGAGGAAACAAGTACATGTTGACCGTTACATGCTTGTTTACCAAGTGGGTGGAATGACTCTCGGCACTAAACTGCAAGGCAGAAACAGCAGCTGTAATGATGATTAACCACATCTTTTCCCGTTTTGGTCTACCTCAAAGGATTGAGTCAGACAGAGGTAGCCACTTCACCAGTGAAGTAATGACAAAGATGTGGGAGATACTGGGGGTTAAAAGAAAGCTACATATTGCTTACAGGCCAGCTTCTTCTGGAACAGTGGAGAGATATAACCGAACCATTGTGAGCATCTTAAAAAGGTTTGTGGCAGATTCTGGGCCAAGTTGGGATATCAGATTACCTCTGGTCCTAATGGCCATCAGATCTACCCCTTCATCTGCAACCAAAATGTCACCATTTGAGTTGATGACTGGACGCAAGATGGTGCTTCCCCAGCATTTGCTCTACAGAACCCAAGAGCAAACGTTGATAAATGCCTCCACAACTCATGAGTATGTGGAGAATTTAAGGAAACACCTTCAGAATGCTTTTGCCTATGCTCAGCGGAATCTAGAAAGATCAGCCGAGAGCATGAAGACCCACTATGATTTAAAAACTACCCGAAAGGAATATAAGGTGGGTGATCGGGTCTATCTATACAATTTCCAAAGGAACCAGGCCAAACAGCGAAAATTCTTGCCTACATGGAAGGGGCCGTTTGAAATTATAGACAAAATCTCCCCTGTGGCCTACAAGATCTGCATCCCCAAAGGCGGTTTGGCGGAAGGGGAAGACAAGTGGGTCCATATTAACCAGCTAAAGTGTTGCCATTCCAGGCACACTTTGCAGCAACTGGAGGAGTCCTCTGCAAATACCAGAGGGGACCGCTCAAGATTAATTCAGTTCCAACCCTAAAATATCCCACATATAGTCTCTAAAATATTATACTCTTGTAAGCCACTGTCTTTGAATGATAACTTGTATCTCAAAAGTAAAATGTTAGGTATGTTAAAGTATAAAATGTATATGTCTGCCACACCATTAGTAGTGATGTAAAAATGTCTACGAATAGGTATTGCCGCTTTTCCTTTGTCGTCCTAGGAGAAAGAAAACCTGGAGACTGGCCAAGGAGGACGATCCGGAGACCGGGAGCAGAGACCCAAGGGGCCCAGGGTACCACCCAATCCTCCCATCAGGACCAGCAAGGAGAACTGATTGATCAACTGGAGGGAGGAAAAGATGCTGAACTGTGCCACCTACAGGATTGGAAGAAGATAATGGGGACATACCGGCGCAAGGGCTCAAAACCTCCTTTGCACCCGACTTCCCCTCGACTTGAATCAAAGCGCAGTCGGGCGGGGGGATTTGTCATGGGTTTTGACCCATGTTGAATCAATAGACTGGGTAGATGTGGGGATGAGCTGTCACCGCCCATTATTCTATCCCAGAACAAACTAAATCAATAGACTGGGTCGATGTGGGGATGAGCTATCGCCGCCCACATTCACGACAGAATAGGAGAACTGCGCAGTTGGCACGAGACCACTCCAAAGATACAACCTTCTTGTGGGGAATTAATTTTCTTAATCTCAAAAATGGTTGCATTACCAGTACTCACCACTATCAGAAAGCCAGCGTTTTAAAACCACCAGACTTTTGTGCAAAACTGAACAAATGAAACAAAACCAGACCAAGGAAAGACTTGCTAAGAGGTGGATACAATGTAAAACTATATTCTGAAATGACTTGAAGGGAGTAATTATTTAATGTATAGGTAAAAATTGTCAGTTTGATTTGAATGTAGAAAACTGGGAACAAAAAGTGACATTTAGCTGAAACCTGTCTTAATGAAACTGAATTCTGCCTGACAACTACCCCCGACAGGAGTTGATACCGGATCAACAGCTGTGTTCCCAGGCCTGGCTGCCAGGCCTGGCTGCATCCTGAGGTCACACGGCCCTGTTGATTAGATTAGGGGTGGAGCCACTGGGGACTACAGGGAGTTGAACAAAGGCCTGTCCTGGACTCAGGCAAATGTTATATTAGGGGCGTTGTATAAGTGGCTTCCTCTTAGGGGAAACTGGGAGGGGCAGTGCCTCTGCTAGCAGCTGAGCTTGGGGGAAGTGGATAAACCAGTTATTTCAATCTGTGATGTGGGAAGCCACACCCCTTTTTGACCAGGGCATAATTTTAAAAAGATAGATAACTCAAAGTGCGGACTTGTCAGAATTATATAAGTAATATCATTATTTTTGTGATTTTTCTGTGAACATTTTGAGATGCGTTAGGACCCTGTGGTGTATTCTGGGTGGTTGCTAGCGGAAAATAGGGTCTCACTCCAAATGTCTGCATGTTAAAAATCTGACACTTCATCAATTAATGTCCATACTCCTTGCGCACATGTGTGTAAATTTGGGTAAATGTCCGATATTGCAAAACCAGTTAAAAAGTGCACAATGTTGTCATTTTTGAATGCAAGCCCCCAGGAAGATCAGAGGCAGACAAGCATGGACCATAAGGAATATATAATGTGCACATGTAATTTCAACAAATTGTATATCTGGGAAGGATGTATTTGAATCAAATATAGATTTGTGGGCAAACTGACCAGGGGAGGTTCCTCTGACCATAAAACCTACAGCATCACTCTGACTCACATTCCTTCCCCCAATCATGGGAGAGGGGGGAATTGGGCCAATGACAAGTTGAGAGGGGCAGGCTTAGCTAGGCCCAGGCACACACCCATTTCCAAAACACATAAAAAGAGACTGCTGGGACAGGTAGAGACATTCAATTCAATTTGCTGCGGAGCATGCTGACCGACGACTTCACATCCAGAGATCCTACACTTAGACTTCCAAGCTAAACAGAGACTACAGAACTTTGAACCAAGAAGGCCCACTGCAAGCAAAAGTATTTGTCAGCAGGCCCAAAATCATTTGCTGACTATTCACAGCCCGGCTGAGCTGTTGATTCTGGCCTGAAACCCTGCGCCAGAAAGATCAAGAAGCAGTGCTGTACCCAGAGAAAGCAGAGCAGTATCCAGAACCAGAGGCCAGAGATCCAGAGTGACCCAGACCGCTGTGAGCAGAACCAGAGAGCTGACCCAGATCACTGTGAAGTGCCGAGACCAGAACCGGAGTCCAGTCCAAAACCTGACCAGATCCTTGGCGAGGCCTATTTCAAATTTATATTGTGAGTACCTAGCAGAACTGTGCAGAACCAATCTCTTAGTTAAAATAATCTAATCCAAACTATTTTAACCTAAGTAGAACAGCCTCCTAGAAATCGTGTCATCTGTCATTTTTAAAGCTGCACAACTGTCACCTGTCAATTCTGCAGCTGCAAGCTGTCACCTGTCATTTTGAGTTTTACTTTAAATCCGAAAAACGACCTTTGCAAAATCGTTCATATCGCCGGAACCATTTGTCTTAGGAACAAAATTAGAATCTAGGCTTTCCAACGAACCTAGAACCGACTTGCTACTCCTTATACTTTTGCCGTAATCACGATTCACGCACTTGCGAATTTTACCGCGATTTGCGATTTTGGCTCAATTTCTCCACTTGTCAACATAGCAGCTCCATTATTTCTTTTGTTAAAATCCGTTTGCAACCTGGTAATAACTCATAGAGCATTGCTAAAGTGAGCCTGAGCTCATCACAAGTATCTCTCACTTACCCTGAACCTCCTAAAGGGTTTTAAAAGCATTTTCAGCATATTTCTCACTTCACTGCCACCACATTCAAAGCACTTGGGCCTGTGTTTTAAAACTCATACCTGTTTTCTCTAAGCTTGCTGTGGGGGAACTGAATTTCGTATTGTATTTGATTGCATTCCTGAGAACTGTGTGCTCCTCTTTCCATCTCCTTCCATTTCTTACCTTGCATAGGGGAGGGGGGTGAATTGCCAGAGAAAAAGTGATTATCTTATCTTTTGCTAAAATCATATCAAGTATTTCTGTACTGCATTTTATCCCTCATTGCTTTTCCCTTGAAATCATAAAAGTATTTTTGCTACTTTATCCATCCTATACTAACCCATCATTGATTATAAAGAAGTGTGCTAGTGTCAGATTACCCATTTTTGATTAACATTATATTAGTAAGGGCGATATCGATTATTAATTTATTATAAAAGCGTGGTATCTATATTTTGTTTTATTTCTCAAATAAACCTTTTAAACTTGCAAAACAGACCTACTTCTTGGCTCAGTGGGGTCAGGGGGATTCTAAGAGAGGGGTGTTATATAGGGGTAGTCATCCAGAACTCATGAACTGGACATAAAGGTATATCAATAAGGGTTTCCATTCAGTATCCCAGAATAGGCATTGACTTAGCTGTAGTGTTGAATTGAATCCTCTTACAGTTTACTGCAACATTATGAAACAGAATGGAACATGCATTACACAGTCTCTAGGCAATAGTATAAAACTGAAAAAATGAAATAATATCACATTTGTGTTGAATGCTGCCTTTGAGAATACCCGGCCTGCGGAGTCTGAGATGCAAAACTTAACCATCATGATACAATTATATTATTGTTTGGATTCTCACAAGTTTCATACTTAGCCTTTTACAATTGGACATATTAAATTGTAGGCTAAGTATGAAATGGATGCACCATGAAGCACTAAGCCATTGTGCTGTAGTGGTTGAATGTTGTTCATTACATTCTGGCACACCATGGTTTGAGGGTAGTAAAAAAAAACATTTAAAACAGTATATTTTGGTAAACACTTTGTATTCTGGACTACGTAGTATTAACAGGCATGCCTTTGATCCACATGGCCTCTTTCATGGAAACGTTCGCCCAATCACTGCATGATTTTAAGGTCTTTTGCGCTGCACTACTAATGGGTTAATAATCACTGCACGTCTACCATTACACGTAAGTCAGCGCAAATAAGATATATATATATATATAAAAAAAATTCTCAAGGAAAACACTTCAGTCACAAAAGCAACTTAAACACCCATTTTAAGCTAAACCCTAATTGGAACATTGAAGATGCATGTTCAAATACCCCATTAAAAAAGCCTATAGTTACAACACCAGAAGGTATACCACATTGCTATATTGCAAAAGAAAAAATCCTTCCTAAGTCAACATATTTCTCTGGCTCCCAATCCCTCTCCAGAGTTATTTTCCATATATAAGGAACTGAGTCAGTTCACAGAATGCACCTCTGTGGCCCCCATGCTCATGCAGACTACTGCGCAGTCTTCTTTACTTAAAAATATGTAGTGCATCTAACTCTGCAACTCCAGCCAGACAAGATGGTCCACCCCCTTTCCCTAGACTCCCCTACCAACACCTACTTCAGCACCTTCAACGTATCTCACAATCTGACCTTCTCTCATTGGTGAAAAGCATGAGAGCCTCATCTGAGGACGTTGACCTGTGTTCAGGCAAAACCATAATGGACTATATTCTAGCTCTTGCTCTGGACTTACAGCCCTGGTTAATCTTTCCCTGGTATCAGGCATCTTTCCCCAGACCTTGAGGAAAACACACATTACACTATTTCTTAAGATAAGAAAGTCAATTATCATTCAAACATTCTAGAACATTACTGTTCAATCACCAGCTATCTCTTTATTGGTCATGTCATTGAGAAGGTGATAACCCACCAACTGCTTCACTATAGGTTAGCATATAATCCCCTTCATGATTATCAATCCTGCATAACGCCAACAAGAAGGAAAGAATTGTCCTTGCTCTTCATGAGAGATCAAATCTTGAGGTCCTTGAATAACACTAAACCAACTAGTGATATTATTTTTGGTTGTCTGTGCAGTCATTAATACTTGGAATCAGAGAGTCCTTTATAGCCATCTCAAGTTCTCCTTTGGCCTCCTTTGGCCTATCGGGCCCTAGCCTCCAGCTAATCTCCACCTTCCTGACATATGTGAAGACGGAAATCAGGTCTGGCTCCTTTCTTTCGAAAACCTCCTTGCTTGTCTGCCGATACTCTCAGGATTCTATCCTATCCCAATGCAATTTAATGTGTATCCAATCTTACTGGCAGATTGCAAAATGCTGCATACTGCAACACTTAAGATTTATGCGGACGATACTCAGACTGCCTTTCAGCTCCGTAGCTCAATCACTCACAAGCACCCGATTCGAAATTGCCTTGTCCAAATCCAAGACTGGATAATAGGCATCACTGCTTTAATGGTACAAAGGCAGAAATATTATTTGGGGACATTTTAATCCAGCTTCCCTTCCCTTCCCTTGCACTGGGCCTCTACTCTGGGTGCCCCTCCTACCGTCTCGGCATTCGCAAAGAATCCTGTAACTCTGTTTAACCAATTCTATCCAAGATCCAAGAATGGTAATATATGTTCAAAGTCACATTCTTTCTCTTCTGAATATTCCCTAAAAAATCCACAAGCATCAACTCCAAACAATACAGGCTAAGCCTTGCGCTCAGTCCCTCAGATCATATTACTCAGCACTTCACTGCTTGAGTTGTCTTCCTATCAGCAAGTGCATTATCTTCAAAACACTCTGCATCGTTCACAGGGATAATTGGAATACGGGTCCAATCTTCCTCCAAGAGACAGTCAAAAAATATTATCCACACAGTGCCTCGAAATAAAAAGTCTCTGTTGATGGCCACTATTAAGAAGCTTGTGGGGGCGATCAATTGATGTAGTAGAAACCTCCCTCTCCATTTTCAAACCTAGGTTCATGAGAGCCATTGAGAATCATGTGCACTTTCCAAGAGATTGAATACCTTAATCTTCAGGAACTTTTGGGGATGTTTCTCTGCTCATATCATTCTCCTTATGCTTCTTGGTGACATAATGTTCCACCAAGGGTTTTGTTCGGGATTTGATTCTTAATGCATGGCCGATGTTCAGTCAGGCGCACATGTTGTGTCCCATAGCCGTGCAGCCCATCTGCAATATTTGCTGGGGCACACGGTTAGCGATTTGGAGAGATGACTCCTGTCTGAATGGAGTATAGGTACCTAAAGCTATAGAGAAGGAGATCTGGTTCAAAGTGCATTCGACTTAACCATGGACCTGTTCTTTTCACAATTGCATACTTGGGTCGGATTAACATTAGCAACAGGACTCAATTGCTTGTATGTAGGTCATATGATGGTTTTAGGATGACATGAAATAATCTAACAACAATTTTTCCAGTAGGAGCCTGCATTAATGGCAGAAACTATCTATCAGGAAAGATGTATGAGAAACTTCCCTTGCAGTATCTAGCATACAGTAATGCTGTGTTGGATGGAAATCAGGCTCAAGGTTGGTATATAGTAGTAGTAAAGGTATTGTTACACTTTTTCCTTCATGCGCCAAAAAAATCAAAGAAAAAACTCGACTCAGTAGGAATATAGTTATTAAAGCTGTGTATTTATATAAACGGGTTCCCGTTATGATGACACGTGTTTCAATGGACTTGGCCATCTTTCTCAAATCAGGGCTGAGTTATAATGCAAATTAAATTAAAATAATAAAAAACATAGTCATTTTTTAAGCATGGTACCATCATTGCAAAGAAAAAAATATCAAATAAAACACAGACATCATGGGAGGGGGATTGGTGAGGATTGGTTCGGATAGAAAATAAATCATGAAGTATTTAGCATAACTTAACAATGTAAAACATCACCATAATGGGAAACAATTGACAAATGGGACAAAGGAAAAAGTAACAAAGAAAAGGGAAAAAGAAGAAAAATGTTCGTGAGTTCATTTGTCTATTGGGTATTCATTTGAGAAATTTAAAACAAATACTGGATAGTCTGAAACGTAGAACAAAAAGGGGGATTTGTCTTACCCAATGGTATGGTTTTTAATTCAGAACTCAGCTTTTTTGCAGGTCATACAAGTCATGGGCTCAATCCCAACCTGCCAAGTAAACTTGAAGTAATTAATGCTGAACTCACTAGACTGGTTTGGCATATATATTTAGATTGAGGTGCTAATCTTTTCTTAATCAAACTATTTAGTTTAAAATTGCTCATGTTTGACTTAAAAGTCGTGGGGTTCTACAGCATCTAAAGTTTGTGCATGTGCCAATACGTGGGTCACAAGGCTAAGCAAGAATTATGCATTTTAACAATTTAAAGTGGACTTGCTGTCTCATTATATTTTTAAATAAGTAATTGGTAAATGTAATTGCTTTAATTGCTCTGTTTCTCGTGCGGGCTACGATTGCAGGCATCCTGTGTCTTACCTCTGTATTTTCAACAGCAGCTCTGTGCAAATCTCTCCGCGTTCATGTGCGGAAGGAAAATGGAAACCTTAACTGTTGTTAGTGCGGTCGCTACGGCGACCGAGATGGTCCCTCTACAGTTTCTATTGCGGACGCCATCTTTTGGGCTTGAGAAACATAGAAAGCGTTAGTTTCCCCCATGCAAGCCCGTACTATAAAGTGATGCAGAATCTGTGTAGTTCCTGTTATGTGTCATGTTGTCTAATGATATGGACATACATTTCTAAACCTATTTATGATAGCGGCATGATAAAATACTAAAAAACGGAAATAAGGCATGCATGGGTTTGTCCCTGATTTCGCATTGTGGCGTCGGCCATTGTCATGGTAACCAATGGTGTAGTTGATCAGTTAAAGAGTGCTAATCACTGCTAAACGCTGGGTAGAAGTGCCCATTATGTAATTGAGCGTTCCGAGTATTTCCATCTGAAAGAAAATGAGTGTCAATTTTCCATATATTACGGAGATACAGGACTATAAGGATTTATGTTTTACTATTTAATGGAATGTTTTCTCCTTTGTTACCTAATCCATGCGACAAACAGTATCATCATCATTTTTCCAACATACAGAAGGGCGCTGAGGTCTAGCCTGAGAAGTGTCCAATGTCTAAAGGTTCCTCAATTGATTCTATTTTTGGTATATAGTAGGATAACACAGTTCTATCAACTAAATCCAATATGATGGGATGTATAATGTACAAAATGATCTTGATTCTTGCAGACAGGGTTTAGTTAAACAGCGAATGTAAGATTAAGGTTAGTAGAGGCTCCTGGAGCCCATTGATAAATCCATTACAGCAAGTGTGCTTCACCTTATGCAGCCTTTTTTTTCTTCACAGAGTGTAAGCTTATTGGAATGTTTAAGGGTAGTTCCGTGAGAATAATACTCAGTGTTAAAGCAAGTTGTTTGTCCTGATGAAGGCTGTTTGATACAACGGAGGAGGACGGATTGGGATGGGTGGATCTTCTTTGATGAGCCGAAACACGATGTGTCAGCAAGTTTCCTAAACATTAGCATCCTTTGCATGAGGGATACCTTGTTTAAACCAACAGGAGACATTTTTGAATCACCCTTTGTAGTGATTGGGTCTGGTTCAAGACCATGAAATAAGTAAATATAACGTATCATCGACCATAGTAATGAACCATGAACATAAAGAATGACAGCCTAGACTACTTTAATGTCCCCGGTACATAAAAGAAAGATCTGTTTAGAATGTTCTGCATCGCATGATTTGCACTTGATGGTCCTATGTCGTTTTGCCGATAGGAGTTTTTTCGATAGCAGTTATACCAGCACAATTCCATCATTAAAAACTCATCTAAATATCGGTTTCTTTTATTTGGGGGTTCCTCCCCACCACCCCCTATATTTGTATAACTACCCCAAGCCCCACTCTACCACTTTCATCCCCTTCCCCCTCTATATTTTGATTAGTTTTTTTGATGGAATTTTGTCTGAAAGAATACCATTGGAACAACTCCTGTCGATGTAACAACATTATACCGCACTTTATTACTAACCCTGTTGCACTTTATGCAGTTAATGCGCTTTTTCTGCATTTTGTATTTTGGAATATATATGTGGTTAAGACAAAATGTATTAGTAATATACAAATACATTTCTCCTGGGGCCTGAAATAATAGAGGGAGGTGTAGCCGATTCCTTACTGAATTGCTATTTGATTTTGTCCAACTAAAAAGCTAATTGATGATGGTAATTTTGTCACAGAGCTCGGTGTTACAAATGACGTGTCAACAATGGAAATGGGATCAGTCTCTGGAGCATAAGGAAGGTCCTGTGTGTTAATATGAACCTCTTTCTTTGCAATTTCACTCCCCGTCATCCATAAGGAATTGTGTGTATGTTTCATATGGATCATTCCTATGGAATAGAAGTCAATCAGTCACTAAAATAATAGAAACCATAACTGAGATATATGTCTGACAAACTGCATTATATCAGAGACATCTACGGAAGGTTTGTGCTAGAGTTCTCTTCATGCCCTGATACAATAAGGCATGAAAGTCAGGAAAAAACACTAACACCCACTAAATACATAAACATGGGAATATGTTGGAATTGAGAGACATACATAGAGAGAGACAGAGAGATAAAAGGAGAGAGAGAGCAGAAATTTAAGAAAAACACACAGAGAAACTGTATACCAGATGCAGGGCCAGGCTGACGGCATCTCTACATGGAGACGATACCAGGGAAGTACAATGGGAAGGAAGAGGCACTGACCACAAAGTGCAGAGGATGGGCAGAAAGAGAGTCCAGGCCTTAATGTCAGGAAGGAAAGCCCAGCAGTACAGATGGGAGGTTTCCTGCTCCAACCAACCTATACCCAGCTGCTGTCTAGGACCTTGCAGTTACTCCAAATCAAAAACCCATTTATATTATTTATTTTTCCTGAATTGGAAAAGCCACATTAGTATTTTTTGCGTTAATGGATTTTACACCTCTTATGTCTTGCAAAATGTAAAATACCCTTTTAAGTTCCTCAGACCACTTTAAGGCATTTTTTGTCACACACAACAGTAATTATTGTATATTTACTTCAAGGAATAAAACACCATTGTGCGGTATTTTTTTTAAAGATATTTGTTTTCATACATTTTAAAGACCATTCCCAGCAATGTCACATTTATTGATGGACATGAATCAAAACATATCTATCTTTTTTTTAATTGTATTATAACTAAAACCTCTAGCACAGCATTACAGAAAAAAAATGTAAAAGAGAAAGAATGGTGTAGGAACAATACAATACACGAAACACAATGACCCACTTAGCACTGCTGTCAGTTGTATTCACACTCTGCATGTGTCAGACGAATCGCTCCGACTCTTCCTTTAGCCATTCAGTTTCAAATGTAACTGTAGTGACCACTCAGGCGGTCTTCTCTCCCCTCAGGAGAAGCGACGACCATTCTTCTGCAGACAGTGATGGAACTTCTGCCAGAAATCTGGCAAATAATGTTGTGCTTAAAGCAGTCAAAGCAGTGCAAAGCATAAGGATGTGCTTCAAGGTTTGCAGAGTAGCTTCTCTGTTACAGAATCTACAAGTGGTGTTCCTTAGCCCCTCTTATTTCTAACAGATAGCACCTCCTTATATATTCCAGGACGGTTCCCCATGCTCTTACTTCCTTTGCCAAGTTCCTGTATATTTTGTATTGATTTGCTTCTTCACAGGTAATGATCCAGTCCCATTCCCACATCTTCGTCTTAAATTTAGTTGGAGTCAACTGCAGGTCTCCAACTGTAGCACTGAGGTAATCCAATGCGGTTTGGCAGGTTGCTACCCATCTAGATGTGCCACCATACCTGCAGCAGTGGCACAAACACTAGAACGGTGCATCATAACAACTGCAACCAGATTCAAGGCACTATTCACAGACCAGTGACATTTATATGTTATATCATGCATGTTTTGAGATTAACGCATTAATAAGAATTTTCTTATGCCTCGTTAAATGACCATTTCCTTATTTCTTGAAAGGACACTCAATACAAAAAGAACATGGAACCAATGTAATGTAGAATGTATTGTGTATATACAATGTGTGCTTTTCATATCCTAGCCCTGATATTGACAAAGAAATATTGGAATTGACATATCACGCCAAAGTGATTCGCAGTTGATGCATGAACAATGTATCGGCATATATGAATTTGTAAGTAGAAAATGATTAGGTATGTATACTATGTGAATTACAGTGAAACTCTCTAGTGATGTCTGACATTCACCACGATCCAGACAGTAGATTCATACAGATTCATAGAACAGTCATTGAGGGCACCGCACTGGAGACATAGTAACACGTATCCATGGCGACAAGACTTGCTAGCATTCCAACTTCCTGCTACGTCATCGCGTAGCTAAGCGCGGTTGCCTTTGACTACTGCATTTACATAATCACAAGAAGACTACACTTGCTAGAATCAGACGCGGACGCGAGACAGTGAAACGAACATACACGGTTTTGGGAAGGAAAAACACTGCATCAAGGTAAGCAGTGAGGAATTCAAACCTCTTTAAATACATTATATCCCCCGACCTAGCAATCGTACAAAAGGAAAATGGATAGATTTCACAGCGACGCTTATTTAAATCTAGGTCACGGCACCACAAACCTTTCAGTGGTGATCAGTCGAAGCAGCGCTTCATGATAATTGTATCACGAAGTGACAGCATATAACAATCCTTCTTCTCAATAGAGTGAATCCAGAAGGTGGAGTATGAAGTACTTTCTTTTTCTAACTAAATTGAACCAGAGCTGAGAATTCTTTTAATTTCATGGTAAACGCAGCAGGAAGTCTTACACTCATATACTTGCATTGCAGGGAGGATGAGAAACAAGATCGTTAGAACAGAATCAACCATTTGTGGGACTGGCTTTTCTTACCTCTGCCTTTTTCTAGAGCCAAGATTTTTGTTTTACTGGAGTTCATTTGTAGATTGTTCTCAACTGCATATTCAGCTAGCCTTTTCAAGTGCCTTTGTAGGCCTATTGCCATGTGGTCCAATAAAACCAGGTTGTCTTCGTATAGCAAATGAGTCACATGGGACCGTCCAATTTTTGGTGGAAAACATTTCATTGTATTCATAAAAGGGACCAGGTCCGAGAGCTAGAGGCTACAAAGGGCCGGTGCTAAAGGGCAGCCCTGTTAAACACCCTTACCAGTCTTGACTTTCTTCGATAGACTTCCCTCGATGTTTATCCGTATTCTCATGCTCGTCTCTGTATGCAATTGGACAACACAACAAGATCTTCCGGCCAGTTCCAAGATGCTAATTTAGACCATAGTCATTGGCGATTTATGCTACCAAATGCCTTGGCTAGGTCTACAAAAGCTAAACAGATGTTGCTATTTGTTCTCCAGAATTGTAGTGAGTACAACCGTCCTTCTCTAAGGGCCCATTCATTCAATCTTTTCAAAAGAAGAGAGGCATAGATCTTGCTCGAAACATCCAAGAGGGCAATAGGATGATAGTTGTTTGGGACTTCCCTATTGCCACTCTTGAAAATTGGAATGATGTTTGCTGATTTCCATGATATAGGAACATCCTATGCCTCTCTTACATTTCCTATTATGCGAGATGTCAAAGCTTCCCATTCCTCCGGATTTTCTTTTAACATAAAGTTTGAGATGCCAACGGGACCTGGAGCACGGGAAGGATTTGCTTGTTTTATGAGATTCAAAATCTCCTCCTGATCATTGGAGATGTCTCAGGGTGTCTGTAGATCAATTTGTGGAAGCTCCTTAAACGGGAGAGCTGTGTATAGTTTTTTAAAGTGGTCTATCCAGACTGTCTCTGGGACTCCATTTATCTGGGCCGAGATTTGCGAGTTCCCGGATGACTTGATACAGTGCCAGATTTCCTATGAGTTCTTCTTGGCAATAGCCTTCATCAGTGTTTCTGCATCTTGCTGAATTAGGGCACTCTTCTACCAAATCAGCCAATGCTTATATTGATTTTCTTAGACATTTGATTATCCTTTCTTTAATTGGCATTATGATATCTATTGGCATGGTTGATTGCAGACCTCATTTCTGACTTTTTCACGCTTACTTGCTCATCATAAGTGTGTTGGTGGCCCCTTTCCTCAATCTTGTGGCATTTTTTTTATCATAAACGAGGCTAGCATTGGTGTTTAGTCCACCACAATGGGTGGGCTTCCCCTCCCAGTCCCCAGAAAGTTTGCTGACTAAATGGTCACCATGTCTTCGACATCTTTTGGGGACATTTTTAGTGGCCAGCCGTTATTAGTGCATTCCACCAGTACTGTTATTATTTTTGTTGTATTTTCTGTCTCCTCTAGTAAAACCATTTTAAGGATGTTATGATCACTTACTCTTGTGGGCATGATTTCAAACAAGGCTAAACCTGCGATTAAATCTCTTAAGACAAATATAAATTAAATCACAGAAAATTGGCATCCACGTTCCCAGGTTGGATGAGGGTAATTGTCCTCTTCAAAGTGCCCGTTAAGGATGTGTAGGTCTCTACTATACAGTAATTCCATCCATTGTCTACCTCTCCTTCTCTGAGGGTCTGATCCACTGATGACTCCTTGAGTTATTATGTTATCTTTACTCATACATGTCAAGTTTAGATCCCCACATATAAGAGATGCGTCTTCTTGACTATATGCTTCATTTATCACCTTTGATCTGTTCTCCAACATGTCTCTCACTGTTGTTACCAGTGAGTTCCAATATAAATTAATAATTGTCAGATGTTTCTGGGTTTCTTTCCACTTTTTGTTTGAGGGGCCTTTTATCCTTTTTGTTAATAATGTTGTTTGAATAAATGGTCCAATATTAGACAATCTTACAGCCTCAAATTCACCACCACTCCTAATTAAGGTCAGCAACCATGCACAGGGATGGCCTTTCCCAGATTTTACTGCTGGTTTTAGGAAGGAGGCGAATCTGTCCATTATATGTTTTGTTGTCAGCCAAGTTTCTTGTAGGCATACGAAGTACAATACACTCCTCTTTATATCCCCCTCTCTTAACAAGTGCGAAAACCCTCTCATATTCCATGAAATCAGTGAAAGCTCAAGTCTCTTTTTTTTCTGCAAGCTTACTTAGTCGGTCTTGCGGTTAGCTTACGTTGGTAGCCAAGCCCATTGGTCAGCCTCCACTGCTTCTGGAGGATTTTGATTTTTCTGGGCTATTTTTTATTTGGACAATTCTCTTCCAACACCTTTCATCGTCAAGGAGAAGTTCTTCATAGGCGATCTATCAGTCTCACCCTCAAGAGCAGATGTCGGCCGACCTGATTTGGGATGGTGACCCACCCTATCACCAAGTGTCCTCCTGTCAGGTGATATAAACTGGCAGGTGTCTGATCTTATTCTATGTGTGGAGTTACGAGCATCACTAAGATTCTCTATTATATTTTACCTGCAGGTTTCCAACTCATTTTCCAGTGGAGATGTCAGATCAAAGCCTAAGAGTTGGAAGCTTGTGGCTGAATCCAGGATCCGTTGCTTTACTACTCTTGAGCGAATATGTAGATATATTAGGTCCATTCTCACTTATTCCACAAATTCAATTAACAAGATGTTTTCAGTATTTATTTGGCATAGGTCCGGAATGCATTGCAAAAGGGTTAGGACATTATGTCTATTCAAGATGAAGTAATTCTCTCTGTCTACTACCTTTTCCAGCCTGAGGCACCGCGTAAGATCTCTTGACTGAGTTGTCGGTCTGAGGGTAGGGCACTAACCCCTCTACCAGCTCCAACTTCTGTCCGTCATTTGCTCTAGCAATTATCACTGTTCTTTGTTCTTTTTGTGTCCTTTTGGAGAAACGTTCCCCAGAGTGTCACTATCATTGATATCGCTTTCTCTACAAACTCCCTCTGTGTATGTACCAGGCTCTGTTTCGCTAGTAAGGTTCTCTGTCTTGTCGGGACATTGGCTGACTTCCATAAAGGTCTTCCCTGAGAACGAGAGGCTTTGGACTCTGCCAATACCAGAAGACTGTGTTTAGCTATTATCCTCTCTCTTTTTTCAGCCAGTGTAAGGACTCTGGGTGACACCACTAATTGACATTTCCGAAGTTGATATTACAGAACAAAAAGTGTTATTTTGGGCACTGTCTGACCATTCCACCTCCTCTATCAAGTGGGTGAATACATTTACAATTGCCATTGAGGAGTCTGAGGTCAGATGTTCTTCCGCACAGATTTGATTATTCAAATTCACCGCCTTCTCTAGGTTTTTTTTCCTTTGTTTTTGTTAACTTTCAGGGCTGCGGTTTCTCACTTGTGGGGAGTGATATCTTTGTCAAAAAAGTCCTCTTCTCTTGGACAAAAAGCGGATACTAATTTGATGTAATGCCCACTTTATTTGCTTCTTGGTATGGTAAAGGCTCATCCGGAGGAAGGGGTTTATTTTATTCCGGGTGCCTTCACTGAGGTCCACCCAGCTTGCCGAGGTTCCTTTCGGCTCCTGCTCCGATGAAATTGTTTGAGGCCATGAAGACGACTCTGAACTTTCTTGCAATCTTATCGCCATTAGACACCTGTTTTCCAGGGGGGCATGATGCGGTGTTGGTGAATGCTCCTCCCCCTCGAGCCTAGATACGGCGCAGGGGTTTGCTGGTCTGCCCTCACTCACATCCCTTGCCCACGCCTGGCCATCCCAGGTAGGCTTCTTAGCCATAATATATCCTTCAATGAAAGTCATCTTAGAATGAAGGATTGCTATTAATGTTGTTTGGTCTTTTAGGTTGTCATTGATGCTTTCGTACAATTACATGAAGGGAGCCATTGCGATAGTAATCACTGATAGCTGGCTAAACGGGTGAGATTGGCTTTTTTCTTTTTGTAAGAGAGGTTAAATGTGCTGATTTTTGTTATTAGTTCGCTCAGGTCACAGCCGTATTAGTTTGCGAGGTCAAGATAGGAGAAGGCAAACTCATAGATGACACTCTTGAGCAGCCACTTTCCATCCTTTTCAGTCAATCACGTTCAGTCTCTGTCAACCGTTTCTTGTAATCGTGGAACAGGTGGTTAGGCGGCCACAGCAACTTCAGCGCCTTTCTCATGGGTGAGGTGGTTTCCTGGGCCATAACATTTAGGCTAAGGTGGCTTTCTGCACACTAGTTACTCGATGAAGCCTCAATTACACTTCAAGAATTCCACACCCTTAAGTCAATTTAGTCGATCCTTTAATTCAAATTATCGATCTCCTTATGCAAAAGAGTTACCATCTTTTTTTAATAGGTGACTCTTTAAGAGTCAGGAGAACTTCTGCGTCCAAGGCCCCTCCGTCACGGTTATACTCCACTGGTTCTTTTACCGGTATCATTAGCAGGACCAGCCGAGCCACTGTGACCTTCAAGCCTGAAGAGGAGGTTCTCAGTCTTTTTTGGGCTGACGGTCGGTCCTCCGAGTTGCGACCTAGGATGGTGTTAAATCCTAGGTCACTCACTACCTTAGAGTGGGTTTAATCCTCCTTTGTGTATTCCAAAATGTCAGTTTCAGTCAGTTTAATTGGGAGGATCCCTATCATCTTTTCTTCTCTTAGGGTAGTTGCCCTCCCGACGCTGTGGTTATTTCCCCCCCACACCCGGAACTACCAATGGGTTTGCAATTTCTTTTCCCATCAAACGGGCACCGTTCCACCTCCACCTTAGCTCAGGGGCTGTTTCTTATAGTACTCAATGTTAGGTAAATGCAGACAAAGATCTTTTTTTGTTTTAAAATCAAAATGGCCACTTCCAGGGTATGGCAGCAGTTGGTAGTTAAGGCCTTCTCCACCGCACCACTGGTTGTTTGCACAGCAAGATGTTGCACCATAAGGGAGTCGCAGGAAGCACCTGGAGTCCGTGCAGCCTCCCAATTCTCACTCTTACTACCCCTCTGAGGATCATAAGATAAAAACGAAAAACAGGCATTCATTTTTTTTCCAGTTGGAGGGGATGAAAGTGAGGACTTTAACAGGGGACTGCCACACTCCACAGAAACTTTGGGTTCGCCTGACTGGAGTCTTGTCCTGATCTCCTTCTTCTTCCGAGTTTTTAACAGCCCCAAACCAGGCGAGATGGTTATAGGAGGGACCAAATTACCCAGCAATGCCTCGGGCAGATTCAGTTTTGTAGCCACATTTTGGTCCAGTAGCAATAGTTTGGCTGTCTCGACCGCCTTTGCCACACTTATACACACACTGGAGAATAGGCCAACCACCACCAGAGCGTTCTTCCTATCCCTCACCCCACCACTAGAAACAACCCCACTTGTAGGCGTAACACTCGCCCCACAGAGGGCTCCAGTGAAGAGCATTGAAAGGGGTGAGCGTTACGGAGGCTTTGGGGGAGAGTTGTAAGTAGATGGAGCTTCAACACGCTCCATCAGCATCAGTGAAACAGAGGACTCTCGTTATTGTCAATATTTCTAAAGTCTTACCCTAGGGTCCTCGCAGGGATGACAATTCCCCCGGGCAGCTGGCCCCCCGACCTGTTCTGATGTTAAAACTGCTGGAAGGCGAGAGCTCCTTAGGGTTCTACCTCTGTATTCCTGGTCACGCCAGTCTACGTTGTCACGTTTGGGAAGTTTTTTTGCCATGTTTATAATCGCTCTGACGTCCAGGCAATCCCATAGTACACTCCCCTAATCAGCCCTTGTTGGCTGACTGGCGGGTGACTCGACTCGGCATCAGACTCTCCGTTCCGGTGCTGCGCACACTCACCAGTCACTTATTGGATTCCTTGAAACCTTAAAGGCACATCAGCACAGCAGCGCACACGATACCAGCAAGTCTTTTGAGCTGAAAATAACAGCTCACAACATGCTTCGTCTGCCTTTTGAAGAGTGACTGGACTCAGCATTAGACTCTCTGAACCGGCGCTCCACGCCCCCTCCAGTCACTTATAGGATTCCTTGAAATCTTAATGGCACAGCAACAGAATAGCTCACACGATACCAGCAAGTCTTTGGAGCTGAAAGTATATCCATCTTTCAATGACGTGCAGCAGAGGCAGAAAGAGGTGTAGTTTCTTTCGCCAATTGAGAAATTAAAACATTTTATACAGCAGTGTGGGGTGAGCTCATGAGATTGTTGTGTTTGGGGCTACTGGAGCAGAGTTACCCTCATCCTTTGTTGAACCTAGATACTGGTACAGGTGACTGTGTAATTCTTATTTATGGTGAGTTCTAAATTGCCCTGTACAGATGTCACGGTTAAAGTTCCACAACATCGCAATGATGTCTATGTGATCGACTAATACTTTTTTATTTAATCATTTTTATTGGGTTTTATAACAACATAACAATTAGTGTCATTAATGTGCTATTTCGTAATAACTTGAATATCCCCCCGCCCTCCACTCCCTGCCCCCACCCTCCCAAGACAACAGTTGTTCCTTCTTCAATTCTGCCTTCTCCAGTTGTCCTTCATGGGGTGCCTGCTTCTTCGGAGGAAGCAGCTTCCTCTCTGGGATTGAATAAAGACACCGTGAGCGCCACCCATTGGTGTAGATCTTCGCTAGCGTCTAGTTTTTGTTCTCAAAGCGCATTCTCCCATGCACCAGTTTCTGCCGTCACCCACTTTCGGAGGTCCTCCCAGCATAATATTGTGCTTGGGTTTTTGGGGCTTTTCCAACCCACGGCTACGTGTCTCTTTGCTAGAATGTACATCAAGTCCTTAAGTTTATTCAGAGGCTTGTTCTTCTTGCTTTTCTTGTATCTGCCCAGAATGCATGCCTTTGGTGACAGTACCTCTAAGTTAATATCTGCCTCGGCCACCTTTGCAGCGATTTGTGTCCAAAAGGATTGTATTATCCGGCATCCCAAAAACATGTGTGTCATCCCCACGCAGAGTTTGTTGCATTTTGGGCATTCTTTGGTGCTCGCCCCTTGAACTTGGAGATGACCTCAGGTGTGAGTTATGCTCTATTAGTGATGTAGAACTGTATGAGTTGCAATCGGGTGTTTCTGGATACCTTTTTATGACAGTGGGTTATAGATCCCCATTCCTTATCCTCAAATTGGAAGCTCAGCTCGTGTTCCCATTTCTCTTTGCTCTTAAGTTCTTGCTTGGTCGTGCTGTCTAACAGTGTTTCATAGAGCCTCGAGGTTTCATGTCCTCCCTCGGCTGTGTTCAGCATATTCTCTATGGGCTCGTGGCCTGTTTCTAGGTTTTCGACCTAAGGCCATCTATCCGTGAGCCTTCGTACCACCGCTCCGATGATCGACTAATACTTGTCATCTATTTTTAACCATCAAGAAAACTCTTCCATTTCTGCTTTGGACCATATTGATGTTGAACCTAACACTGTCAATGCGTATGCCTTATTATCTGCTTACTATTTGAGGTCTCTTGTGTTTAGCTATTTGTTGCCTTTGAGCAATGCTTTCCCTTTCTTTTCTGCATAAAATGGTACAGATTAAATGGTCAAGCTGAATGGCGCATCGTCTATCCATTTGTTCTGCCTGTACATTATCGACAAATGTTTGTTTAACTGAACATACATTCTGCTGGAACCACAATGCTCAAAATCATTAACTGCCACATAAACTATGCAAAAACAAATTTGATTCTTGATATTTAGGTGGAGAGCACATCCCCTGAGATGCATTAATCCTGCAGAGGCACTGGGCCTGATTTACAAAACGTTTTGTGCAAACTGACATTGCGCCAAAAAAGTGCACTTTGCGCAGCATACAAAGTATGACTGTGATTCACAAAAGCCACTTTTCGAAGACAGAGCACCCCTTGCACACTGACAATAAATTTCACGTACCATGGTGTTAGCGCCACATTAGCTCAAAGGAAGAGTAAGCACAACAGCTGAGAATGGGGCAGAATAAGCATGAAACCTCATTTTATTGGGGGGAAAAGGGGAGTGACATTTGGGTAGGAAGGGAGGCACCAGGCAAAATCCCAAACTCCCGCAACAATGTGAAAACATGTTTTAAAATATATAGTGCTCTAGCCCAAACCACAAACGCCCTAAAACATCCCGGCTATTGTAAAGAAGGATGTGACCCAAAACCCGAACGATAAAAAATAATCCAAAGGCCAAATAACCACTGCACCAATTTGAAAGGGAAAACCAGGTTTATTACATGCAAAAAGATTCAGACGGTCCAGTAGAACCGAACTGACATAGAGCTTGTCACATCCCAAGGCGTTACAGGTTATATAGCGTAAAACCTCACATTTCCATACATAGGTTACAAAGGTCATCCCACCCCCCTCATTGGCTACCACCTATATGACATGCAAATACCACCCCTAAAGTCCCTAGACCGATTGGCCACATATTATCTAAGCCCATTCACCTATGCACGTGGTTCACTACATAGTTACTATTGAATCCAGGTACAGGATTGGCTAATGAGTATATTGATAGACTAATACATCGTTACCATCACGCAATGTGTACCCCTCTGAATCAGACACATTCAAAGTAAGACTGGCGAGGCCAACTCTGCTTGATAAGACAATAGGCCTTCTCATTATACCAGTGTCGTGCACAAGCTGCACCCCCGACTTTGTACTGAATTTATTGGCATCACCTCTGCTCCTCCTATCCCAAATCACAGTATGTTCCAGACATAACTCTGCCTTTATCTCCTTTCAACCCAAGGTGCGTGACGAGGTCAACACTCTTGGGTCTGATGTTCAGGGATTTATTTGCTTTGGTTATGCATCAACTTGTGATTCAAATGGGATGGCTGCTTCTTGGGTGTGTGCAGTAGTGCTCTAAACCTCTGTCTGGCCTGTTGGCTTCACAAAATCCTCTAGCCCTGTTCCCATAAATTTGTTTTCAAAGGGCGCATCCTTGCCTTTCCTCCCCACATCTAACATTCCTTTACCAGCGCCTTTAAACTCTGCAGCTGGATACAACTAGCGTATATCTGCAAAGCAGAGGTGCCCCTGACCTTGGCTTCTCACTTTGGGGACGGAAAAGGGAATTGTCTTGGGAATGAGCTAAACAGAGCTGCAGCTCCACATCACGGCCTTCATTCTAATCATCATGTACTAGCACTAGAGATCCAATATGGTGGCATTCTTGCCAGGTCGAATCACTGACCTCACATTTAGTGCATCACCTTTCAGACTCCATTTTCTCTCACTGCACCTAGCTCAACTCCCTTCTAGTATGTTATGCAAGACATAACATCATGTACTACGTCTAAACACTGGGTTTACAATACGCTGCCCTATCTATAACATCTGCATCAGCAACATTTGTACATTTGATGCTCTTTCTGTGGAGCTATGTGATATATCTAATGTGTGTCAAAACTAGCTACAAGTGATAAATGTGCCTTCTGCCGCACCAAACTCAAGCTGCTCACACTGTGGCACTTGTTAATATGTTTTTCTCAGCCTGAACCTTTTTGCCTGGCTGGGATGCACTATGTGCATCCCAACACTATCCAGAGCATGTGCAAAGTAAAAATGTGCTGTGCAAGCCTATGGAGATTCAGGAAGATTAGCAAACCACGCATTGCTCGCCCTTGTGTTTACAAAAAAGTGCAGGAAGGAGGAGGCCCAGAGTCCTCCACAACAGTACCACCATTTTTCGATTACGAGATGAAGAGGAATATATCACATACAAATCATCCCTACCCATCATCCAGGACATGATCAGGGAGTAGGAGATTGACTTATCATCACAAAACATGTGTTTTCATGATGGACCTCTGCATTTGAAGATCTTAGCAGCCCTTCAATATGTGCCCACTGGTTGATTACAGTGGACCACATCTGTAGTAGGAGTAATTTCCCAGCACACAATCCTAGTGCCTGCATCAAGTGTTGCAGTGCATCACTGCACACCTACATGGCCATATTGACATGCCCCACACGCTGCAGGCAAGGCAAAGAATAGCCCAGGAGTTATATGCCATAGCACAGTTTCCACTGATCCTCAAAGCCATTGACTGCCTGCATGTAGCGCTAAAACCCCAGAGGAACGGACCACATGTACACAAATTGAAAAATTACCATTCCATCCATGTTCAGGTCATCTGTGATGCAAAGGGAATGCATGTAAATGCCAATTTTCTTGGATACACTCATGATAGCTACATCCTCCGCCATTACCCTATCAATCATATTCTGGCATCTGGAACCTTTGCAACATGTTGCTCCTTGGTGAGTATGACTGAACATACAAAATTAATGACACTCACAAACAAGAAAATGCAAAACATCCACCTGCAACAGGAACCAAGCTAACCAATATTTACCATTTACCCTTTTGTAGGGGACAGTGCCTACCCACTGTCATCATTCCTCATGACCCAGCAGAGACCAGCTACAAGGGTGCACAGACTGTCACTAGAGCTTAGTTCAGTGCACCCTTGGAGAATCAAATAACGGTTCTGCTGCCTTGACAACTTGAGCTGTGTTTAGCTATACACCGCACCGGTGGTATGTAAAATCCTACTGTTGTGTCCTGCGCAACATAGCCACACTGCATGGAGTAGCTATGGCGGTGCGCGGGGGGTTTGGCCAAACCCAAAGGCCCCATCACCACACCTAATAGGGCAAAGGGTGCAGGGTGTGGCCACCCGCAACCATGTGGTGCAAACGTGTTTGCGAACACACTCCAAACCCCCACCCATGACGGGTTTCAATAATGAAATAGCTAAATCCTGTCTGCCCAACATAACACCCTGGGAAGTCCTCTCCATGAGCGGCAATGAGAGTGTGCACAATGACAGAAACAACATACTGCAAGGTCATCTGCCTCTATGTGCCACAAAAATGCACAAACACAGACAGGACACCTATAACACATGACATGACTCACATTATCACTACCCATACACATAGATTACATGCAGTGCCATCATCACATAATCCAAGTCCCCAATAATAACAACAACAACCACCGGCACCACCAGGCAGAAACCTTAGGCTCACACATACATCAGGTGATGACACACTGCAACCAAAACTCCAGCACACACTGCCCGTTAAGTTGGAAAAGAGTACCCAAACTCATACGTCATCTGGGCAGAACACTTATCCGTTATAGTGAGAGCCCAGAACCCACAGAGATTTTGCAATAGACTATATGTACACTCCTATGAGTGGCATTGCAGTCCGCTCTCTGTGACAGGATGTGAGCACCTACACCTGCAGGCAACTGATTACAGTCACGCCTGTGCCATGGAACTATTACTAGGATGACAGTAACTACCAGTAACTACCGTAACAAATATTGTGCACACAACAAAAGCAGACCACATCACATAAGACATCCTAAAGAAGAACCGTACTGCCAACAATAAATACACCAGCAGACATCCCAAACACCACCTTCACTAGCAACACAATAACAGGGAAGACCCAAACCAACAGCATGCATACCACATGCAAACCAATCCAGGAGAAGCAACATGTTCAGAGTTACTGGGTCCCCCTCCTGTGGGGCATTCTGGACTGGGAGATCACCCAAATCATGCAGCGCCATAGACTGATCCTCCATTGACACAGCAATGCATGACAAGGAGGCATGCAACAACCCACCGTTGGCAGCCATATCCTGATGCTTGCCTTCCCTCAATGGCACCATGTTCTGGTCCTTGTCCTCCCTCAGTGCACCCATCTCCTGACGAAGATCCCCAATGGATGCCATCACTGCATGGCCCATTTTGGTCATATTCTCTGCAGGACCTGTCTCTGTCTGCTACGTGCATGCAGAACTTCTCCTCCTACTCAGATTGGCTGCCAACCAAGTGGCCCCCGTCTCTTCGTGACTTAGGTAGTCATAATGAAAATTGTCTTTCCTCTCGTAATGAGTCAACAGTCTGTGGCTGAAGTCCTGTACCTGATATGCCAGGCCTACCCAGCACTGGGGACTGAACACGTTTGCAATGGTGCTGACCAAGATACAGCCCTTCCAACCGTGGACACACCAGAACAAGCCACATGTGTATCTTGCCCCACATGTGCCCCAGTGCCCGGGCACCACTGGCAGATGTAGGCTGTTGTGCCACCAGATAAGGGTAAGCTGGCCGGGGTCTGTCCCCTATGATCCCGCCTCTGACATGAACAAGTGGAACTCCTAATACTAGCTTGACAATGCTCTTATGCACTGCATCTTTGTGCATAAGAAGCTCTTATGCACTGGATCTTTGTGCATAAGAGCATTGCCTGCTTGTATTATGGAAGATACAAGATACTGATGATTTTGACCAGATCCTGGCTACCGTACAGGTCCTAAAGACGCAGTTTTTAACAAGGAGTGTTTATTGAGGGTTCAGCCCTGAAGACGGATTATATCTGAAATGCATAGGCAACTTTGAACCCATTCTACAACACTGCCTCAATGTCATTTTAAAGCAAACTGCGCCACATATGTGGTTCCATACGTTTTTCCAAATGTGACAGAATAATGAGCAAATAAGTTGTTTCTGTATAAATTAAGAGTTTAAAGCACTTTTCAGTGAAAATTTTTTAGCAAAGCAAGAGCACGTAGTCCTTGCAGGGGCAACCCTGGAAGTATATTAGTTGTATCATCTACATTAGCAGCCACAATCTCCAAGGAGGAAGAGCCATCAGGCCAGCTCACTTTTGCCAGCAAAAATTGGGGATAATCACCAGAAACAGCGAGCTGGCCTGTGCCCGTAGATGGTGCAGTCTGATCATCCTCTGGGGAATCCTCACCTGCAAAAGAACAAACAACTATCATACACTTCACCATGTACGCACATAGGCTACAATGTTTCTATAATGTATCACAATAACCCAGCATCCCATGCATCCTAACAGCTATTGGCCCCCTACACCAATCCCATATGACCTAGACACAGAGCAGATCACATGTTAGAAAAGCGACCAAACATGCTACATGAAATGCTACATCCATACAAATGTCATGCACACTATCACTTCTGTGTGGCAACCTTGGAAATGCTTGCTATAAACATTGCAATATCATCACGCCATGCACATGCAATGACGATGAACACTCAAAACTTCCTCTCACTGTGTACAACATGCAATGGCCATGTCATGAAGCCAGACCTCCATCTTCAGTGGACACGTGCTATATGGTACAAGTTCCTGCAGAGACACACCTAATGCCTACATGCTAAGGACACTGGCCACAATACCACTGACACAGCATGAATGATCCCTCTTGTCCACCTACTCATTCCATGTTTTCCCATTCTGAATCCCATTACCCGACATGGCCCAATTGGTTGGCCCCGTTACAAATGCCACACTGTACCAATCACCCACAAGCAGAAGTTACAAGAGTCACTATCCACAATCTGCAGCCCTTTACCTGACACTCCCTGATTAGTCTTTTGGATGACAATACCATGAGAAGCTGTGTATGCTGATTGGCCTGTAAAGCCTTGTCCCTGCAAGCCTCCCAGGCTTGCTCATGTGACAGGCCACATGTGCTGCACAGACCCATGTCAGACTCAATCCTACTGAGTAGCCATCCCGTACTGTGGCGGCTTCCTTTGCCCCTGTCCAATTTGTGTGGCAAAGGTAGGATGAGTAAATGCCAAGCTGGGGATGGGTGAACATCAAACAGTGGTGGACCTTCACCCAATGTAATTGGGTGCCAATCTATAATGACAAGGAGGTTGTAGGAGCCATGGGTGTTTGTGCTGACCATCATGTGATACACTTCCACACGAGCGTAGCAACTGTGTTACACACCCATACAATGAACAGTACACATGACACTCTTGTGCGCACACTCTAGGTGGACAGAATCAAGGCACTAAGAGGACTTGGCTATCACTATACCTACATACATATATATGTCATTGGTACCAATGGCCTCTGGCAGTGTCAGACTTGACGTTGGTGCCATATGTGCATATGAGGTCTACCAATATACTACCCCTAAAGGTCAGCCGTCAAGTTTAACAACCACAAAATGTGCTAGGTCATTTGGGACTTACATCCTTGTAAACACCTTTTTCTTTGTACAGAACATATGTACACTGGTGTCCTTGCCCATGCTCCTATGCAGCTGCTACATGTGTTGTGAGTCAAAGCTAGACATAGGCTTTGGTTGCCACTCATAGTCAGGCCAGGTTGTGATGACCTGACTATGTCATCAGTGCCACCTGAGACTTTCCAGTGAGCACATGACTCCAGATGGTGTGTGAACTATCTGGTATACCCCCTACTTGGCCAATGGCTGCTATAGCCACCCGAGACATGGCTAATACATGGACAGCAGTAAAGTGTATCCCAGAAAGAGGCATCTGTTGTAGGACCACATGCCCATCCTCTGAAATGACATGTGGATTGTCCCCTGTAACCACTGCGTTGCCTTCAAAATTCAGTTTAGCAGGTAGTCATTTTCTCTTGTGTCAAACACAAATTTATGATTGAAAGGACAGCTATGCTATGCTGTCCCTGGGATGATGCATTTATCAGATATGCAGAACCCCATTACATGGGTCAGGGTGTATTCACATGACACGCAGAATAAAGAGGGAAGAGAAGGACCATGTATGATGTCCACTGTACATGCAAATATGCTTACATTGAATCTACGGCTCACCCGATGTGTCCAACTCCCATGGCCTGTTGACTCAATAGGATGCCGCTCACCGCCTTCGATTTGGGTCAGCTCTTTAATCTGGGGGGATCCTTCACCTTTTGCCTGGGCTGAACTCACATTCCTCCCCAACATTTGCTTTGTTCTCATAGTCAGATCACCCATTCACCTAGATACCTCATAGGCAGTACAATATACCACTCCACACGTTGTTATCTTATCACTCACCTCCTGCCATAAGTGCTCTCATTCCGTGACTGAGAGGGTTCTGCCTGCACAAGTATAGAAGTCCACATTGTGTTCATCCACAAAGCTGTGAGAGTGACCAGCTCCTCATTCCTGAACCTTTTTTTCCAGGGTGGCCTGTAACGGAGGTACCAATATGAAGAGGAGGTACCAACAACTGAATGCAGTAGTGGGCAGCCCCCCCACTTAAAGCTAGGCATAGAAATTTGTGTTGGGTGATTTAGTATTGTAAATGTGTAGAAATAGAACTCATAGGGTTGAAATGCATTAGTACTTTAATGGTGTTATGTTTATAAAGCCGAAAATGCTTTTTATCATGGTTTAGTAAGTATGCAGGGTACAGAATGCATATTATAAAACTTGAGTAGGAGAAAATCACTAAGTGTTTAAATATACCCAGACAGAATAAGAACTCTACCATTTGTGTAACTGGCAAATACCTTTAATTCGGACAATGCCTTTAATAAGCAAATAGAATGCATTAAATGAAGAAGCTCTCTGCAGATAGTGGTGTCATGAGTCAGCCCCCGGAGCAGGAATGTTTCAAGGCCACAGTGCCCTGTGGAAACCAGATAAGCAGTCTGAGACCAGACAGACAACGAGGCCGTGCCTGAGGTTTTATCCTAGGAACACAGCTGCATGACCATATAAGGGTAGAGTGGCCGGGAAAATCCAATGACGGGTGCCAAAATGTGTTTCAATTTGAAGGTTTAAGCAGAGAATGAATAATTGCCAGGTGCGAGAGTAAAGTCAATGGAGAGTTTTGCCTGGGCGTGTATTAAAAAAGTGTGGGGGTTCGACACTCTTTCTAAAAAGGATATAAAAACAAGCTCCATTTTCAGCACGGGGTCAGAGTTTGTGTACTTGACAACAATGCTGTTTGTGTCAGTCTGGCGTGAATAAAACCTGATGTCTTTGATGAACTTGACTCGGTCTCCTGTATGCTGTCTGAGTACTTTTTCTGAAATGTCGAGAGCCCCAGAAAGTCCAGGAGTGCCTGTCAGAGCGGAAGAGGTGCTGAAGAGTAAGATCGGGGTCCAAGGACTTCGAGAACACATGGTGAGCCAGCCAGGAGGGATAGGATGATGAACATACTACATCTCTTCAAGCCCAAAAGAGACTGGACAGTCAAGACTAAAACACTAAGGTGAGCTATACTGTTCTGCCCAAGATAAGAGTAGAGTAAAGGGAATAGAAAATAAGATAGGGATGGGGCAGACTGCAGCTGCCCTAGCCAATAGAAAAGAAGGGACAGGGCAGGGAGGCAGAACAGTATGGCACAAGGGGACTATATATTTGTGGTAACTTTTCAGGGAAAAATAATAATGTCATTCCAGATTTGGGAAAAAGCCAAAACATTCTTGGGGAACCCCAGTAAAAGGTAACAGAGGGAGGTGGGACATGAACAAAAATAATGTTAGAGTAAGAGTATAATGTATATATATATAAGAGGAAGAAATATTGACTCAAGGTACCTGAGCAATAGAGAGAGATACCAGGAGGATACCTGAGGATATAGAGAGAGATACCAGGAGGAGACCTGAGGTTATAGAGAGAGATACCGGGGAGGACGCCTGAGAAGAGAGAGGATACACTCAAATTCCTACGCTTAATATAGCGGCTAGAAGACGCCTGGATCCAAAGTCCTGAAAAAAATAGGAATAAATAGGAAACATTTCGTTTGTCGAGCATTGTCGCGCATTTTTGAAACACTTGCCAAAACATTTGAAAAGTTTGAAAACATTCCTTTGATGAAAGACATTTCTTATGCGCACCAAGCGAGCGCAACTGTTAGAGGTTTAGGTTATGTTATGTCATTTTATTTGGCAGTCTTATAGCGCCTTAGATATCAGTGGTATTACTTTAAAGCACTGATAGGTTGAACACCCTCGAGAACCATAGGTCAAGTCAGTCGAGAGAGATAGCATTGTATGATGCGTAGTGTGAAGCCAGACCTGCGCCTCCGTGGGAATCAGGTGAGCGTGACAGTATCACCTATGTGTGCAGCTGGTGTAGCTACTGAATGAAATCAAATGAAAGCTACTTTTAGCGATAAGAGTGAGGCTGGAAAATGCTCAGCTAGTTGTGTTTTATATGTTGCATTTATCGTCAAAATAAAGTGCATTACATGCAAAATTAATTTGTTGCAGAGGACGAGTAAGTGAGCTTACATGTAGGCTCAGCAATACGTAAACACAGAATACACAGAGACACCTGGGAATAAAAGGTGCCAACCTAAAAATAAGGAATACTTTTGCAAAACAGAAAAATAAATGTGTTTCACAGTAGGACTGCCTCATAGGATGACCTGATGTGTTTAGAAGATTTAAGTGGCATAGGGTTTTAGAATGCAAGGAGAAATATGGCAAGAAAAAACAATTTTTTGGTCTAATGATAGACATTGGGACTGTGTGTCCATGGAGCAAAGACGGCTTTTAAGATTACAGATGTGGCATTGGTTTAGCAGTTTTTGAGGAGAATGTGTTAGCTGTGGTGTAATTTCAATAGTCACTTTTCAGTGGTAATTATTTAAATATAAGGGCGCACATCAGCCCAGCGGAATTGTGATGCGAGTACAGAAGGTTCAATGGTACAGGTACAGAAATACATTGAACAAGAGAAAAATGAGCACATGGATGGCATTGTTGTAGCCAGCTTAGCTATTTGTCATGGTGAGATCACAAAGAGGCTTGGTTGAACATAAATGTTTTCAGAATTTTGAGGAAAGCAATGTAAGATTCTTTCATTTCCTAGTGCTGGTGGGAGGGCATTCCAGCTTTTTAGGATCCAGATGGCTAGAGCTGGGCCCCCCAGTTGTGGATTTTTAAAGGCAGGCACATATATTGGACTGAACAGGAGGGTCTGATGGACTAATCAGAGTGATTCACTCTGAAAAGTATGAAGGGACATGGACAAAAAGGCATCTTTGTGTGATGGCCATGAGTTTAACCCTTTAAGTGCCATGGGTATTTCTCCCCAGTGCCAGGGCCTTTTTTGGTGATTTCGGTATGTGGCCATTCAATGGCTTGTAACTTTTTGTTACATGAGATATCTCGGCCAAATTTGGCTCCTTTTTTTCCCACATGTAGGCGGTCGTAACGCCACCCAGGAATCCCAGGTTGCTGTAGGGGGGTGAGAGAAAATAAGGAAAAAGTGTGAAAATTTTGGCTTTTTTCACAAAATGCCAATAAAATGATGTACAAAGAAGCCTGTGGTTTTTTCCTTGTAAGAGCTAGGAACAAATGTGTTGGCTTTCAGGAACAGGTTGAGTGGAAATGGAAAAAAATTATTTTGATGTGGTTATCAACCGTTTTGTGAGAGGTAGGCGATTTTTGCCATTTTTGCCAATTGGACATGCATGGACGGAATGGAAGAAAAGAGCAGGAAAGCCAAATTGGAGGACAGAAAGTCATATATTTCTGAAAAGTAGACATAATTCCAAGTTTAGGAAGGGGTGATTTGCATAGGTCAGGCAACAACTAGGTAGGGGAAACTGCCATCGAATGGGGGAAAAGCGGGAAAATGACTGAAAAAAAAGGTATGTGTTGGACATGGTTGGCTTGGTACGCCAATGGCTTCTATGAATTTTGAGAAAAGCAATGCTCCACTACATTCCCCCGACTCTTGCAGTTAGGAGAGCATACCATTTTTGTAGTGTTTTTACAAAACAAGCAATACCACAAGCCAAACACTGAGCCATGGTACACAGGAGTTTTATGCTCACGGCCTGACCAGGCGCACTTAGCATGTGTAAATTGGGAAAACCAATGTGGTGAGGAACGGCAGCCATACATTTTTTGAAAGAGCACAGGCAGACCTTTTCAAGGGTAGGTGACTTGTGCAGGTTACAAAAGTGTATGGTGGCTAAAGCAGCGACTAAATGTAGGTCACATTTGGGAAAAGAAAGGGTTGTGAGACAAAGGGCACCAGCAAATGGGTCAAAACGTTATGAAAACCACACGAACACAACACATGGCCTACCGTCCCACGTTCCCACAGGTGTCCCGATGAAAACGGTACCCCACATGTGTGGGTGCACCTACCTGGTCGCCAAGGGGAAAGCCTAAAACGCAAGTAACCCCAAGTCTGTTTTCAGAGCGAATTCTCAGACATTCTGCCGACCGGCACAACGTACAGATATGGGCATCGGGTGTCCAAGCCACCGAGGAAAACAGGGAACCCCTACATTTCCGAAAAGAGGACACCCGTGGGAATCCGCAGAGGTATGATTTGCGCACATCGCCCCAGAATTTTTTACCCAGACAGCCCCGCAAAGTCCGAAATGTGGGAAAAAATATGCATTTTCCGCACATTTCGCTCGGCTCACCCATCGAAACACGCCCCCAACAACACATGGCCTACCGTCCCGCGTTCCCACAGGTGTCCCGATGAAAACGGTATCTCACATGTGTGGGTGCACCTACCTGGCCGCCAAGGGGAAAGCCGAAAACACAAGTAACCCCAAGTCTGTTTTCAGAGCGGAATCTCAGGCATTCTGCCGACCGGCACAACATACAGATATGGGCCTCGGGTGTCCAAGCAACCAAGGAAAACAGGGAACCCCATGCATTTCCGAAAAGAAGACACCCATGGGAATCCACAGAGGTATGATATGCCCAAATCGCCCCAGGATTTATTACCCAGACACCCCCGCAAAGTCCGAAATATGGTGAAAAAAACGCATTTTCCGCACATTTCGCTCGGATCACCCATCGAAACACGCCCCCAACAACACATGGCCTACTGTCCCGCGTTCCCTCAGGTGTCCCGATGAAAACGGTACCTCACATGTGTGGGTGCACCTACCTGGCCGCCAAGGGGAAAGCCGAAAACACAAGTAACCCCAAGTCTGTTTTCAGAGCGGAATCTCAGGCATTCTGCCGACCGGCACAACATACAGATATGGGCCTCGGGTGTCCAAGCAACCAAGGAAAACAGGGAACCCCATGCATTTCCGAAAAGAAGACACCCATGGGAATCCACAGAGGTATGATATGCCCAAATCGCCCCAGGATTTATTACCCAGACACCCCCGCAAAGTCCGAAATATGGTGAAAAAAACGCATTTTCCGCACATTTCGCTCGGATCACCCATCGAAACACGCCCCCAACAACACATGGCCTACTGTCCCGCGTTCCCTCAGGTGTCCCGATGAAAACGGTACCTCACATGTGTGGGTGCACCTACCTGGTCGCCAAGGGGAAAGCCGAAAACACAAGTAACCCCAAGTCTGTTTTCAGAGCGGAATCTCAGGCATTCTGCCGACCGGCACAACGTACAGATATGGGCCTCGGGTGTCCAAGCAACCAAGGAAAACAGGGAACCCCATGCATTTCCGAAAAGAAGACACCCGTGGGAATCCGCAGAGGTATGATATGCCCAAATCGCCCCAGGATTTATTACCCAGACACCCCCGCAAAGTCCGAAATATGGTGAAAAAAACGCATTTTCCGCACATTTCGCTCGGATCACCCATCGAAACACGCCCCCAACAACACATGGCCTACTGTCCCGCGTTCCCTCAGGTGTCCCGATGAAAACGGTACCTCACATGTGTGGGTGCACCTACCTGGCCGCCAAGGGGAAAGCCTAAAACACAAGTAACCCCAAGTCTGTTTTCACACCGGAAATGTCACACTCTCACATCATACAGATATGGGCCTCGGGTGTCCAAGCCACCAAGGAAAACAGGGAACCCCATGCATTTCCGAAAAGAGGACACCCGTGGGAATCCGCAGAGGTATGATATGCCCAAATCGCCCCAGAATTTATTACCCAGACACCCCCGCAAAGTCCGAAATGTGGGAAAAAATACGCATTTTACGCACATTTCGCTCGACTCACCCATCGAAACACGCCCCCAACAACACATGGCCTACTGTCCCGCGTTCCCTCAGGTGTCCCGATGAAAACGGTACCTCACATGTGTGGGTGCACCTACCTAGCCGCCAAGGAGAAAGCCTAAAACACAAGTAACCCCAAGTCTGTTTTCACACCGGAAATGTCACACTCTCACATCATACAGATATGGGCCTCGGGTGTCCAAGCCACCAAGGAAAACAGGGAACCCCATGCATTTCCGAAAAGAGGACACCCGTGGGAATCCGCAGCGGTATGATATGCCCAAATCGCTCCAGAATTTATTACCCAGACACCCCCGCAAAGTCCGAAATGTGGGACAAAATACGCATTTTTCGCACATTTCGCTCGGCTCACCCATCGAAACACGCCCCCAACAACACATGGCCTACCGTCCCGCGTTCCCACAGGTGTCCCGATGAAAACAGTACCTCACATGTGTGGGTGCACCTACGTAGCCGCCAAGGGGAAAGCCGAAAACACAAGTAACCCCAAGTCTGTTTTCAGAGCGGAATCTCAGGCATTCTGCCGACCGGCACAACATACAGATATGGGCCTCGGGTCTCCAAGCAACAGAGGAAAACAGGGAACCCCATGCATTTCCGAAAAGAAGACACCCGTGGGAATCCACAGAGGTATGATATGCCCAAATCGCCCCAGAATTTATTACCCAGACACCCCCGCAAAGTACGAAATGTGGGAAAAAATATGCATTTTCCGCACATTTCGCTCGGCTCACCCATCGAAACACGCCCCCAACAACTCATGACCTACCGTCCCGCGTTCCCACAGGTGTCCCGATGAAAACGGTACCTCACATGTGTGGGTGCACCTACCTGGCTGGCAAGGGGCAAGCCGAAAACGCAAGCAACCCCCAGTCTGTTTGCAGAGGGGAATCTCAGCCATTCTGCTGACCGGCACAACATACATATATGGGCCTCGGGTGTCCAAGCCACCGGGGAAAACAGGGAACCCCATGCATTTTCCTAAAAGAGGACACCCGTGGGAATCTGCAGAGGTATGATATGCCCAAATTGCCCCAGAATTTATTACCCAGACACTCCCGCAAAGTCCGAAATGTGGTGAAAAAAACGCATTTTCCGCACATTTCGCTCGGCTCACCCATCGAAACACGCCCCCAACAACACATGGCCTACCGTCCCGCGTTCCCACAGGTGTCCCGATGAAAACGGTACCTCACATGTGTGGGTTCACCTACCTGGCCGCCAAGGGGAATGCCGAAAACACAAGTAACCCCAAGTCTGTTTTCTGACCGGAATTTGAGACTCTCTGCCGCACAACATACAGATATGGGCCTCGGGTGTCCAAGCCACCGGGGAAAACAGGGAACCCCATGCATTTCCGAAAAGAGGACATCCGTGGGAATCCGCAGAGGTATGATATGCCCAAATCGCCCCAGAATTTATTACCCAGACACCCCCGCAAAGTCCGAAATGTGGGGAAACAAATGCATTTTCCGCACATTTCGCTCGGCTCACCCATCGAAACACGCCCCCAACAACACATGACCTACCGTCCCGCGTTCCCACAGGTGTCCCGATGAAAATGGTACCTCACATGTGTTGGTGCACCTACCTGGCTGGCAAGGGGCAAGCCGAAAACGCAAGCAACCCCCAGTCTGTTTGCAGAGGGGAATCTCAGCCATTCTGCCGACCGGCACAACATACAGATATGGGCCTCGGGTGTCCAAGCCACCGAGGAAAACAGGGAACCCCATGCATTTCCGAAAAGAGGACACCCGTGGAAATCCGCAGAGGTATGATTTGCGCACATCGCCCCAGAATTTATTACCCAGACACCCCCGCAAAGTCCGAAATGTGGGACAAAAATACGCATTTTCCGCACATTTCGCTCGGCTCACCCGTCGAAAAACGCCCCCAACAACACATGGCCTACCGTCCCGCATTCCCACAGGTGTCCCGATGAAAACGGTACCTCACATGTGTGGTTGCACCTACCTGGCTGGCAAGGGGCAAGCTGAAAACGCAAGCAACCCCCAGTCTGTTTGCAGAGGGGAATCTCAGCCATTCTGCCGACCGGCACATCATACAGATATGGGCCTCGGGTGTCCAAGCCACCAAGGAAAACAGGGAACCCCATGCATTTCCGAAAAGAGGACAACCGTGGGAATCCGCAGAGGTATGATATGCCCAAATCGCCCCAGAATTTATTACCCAGACACCCCCGCAAAGTCCGAAATGTGGGAAAAAATACGCATTTTCCGCACATTTCGCTCGGCTCACCCATCGAAACACACCTCCAACAACACGTGGCCTACCTTCCCGCGTCCCCACACGTGTCCCGATGAAAACGGTACCTAACATGTGTGGGTGCACCTACCGGGGGCGCAAAAGGAAAAGGGTAACCTACTGGGAACCCCAAGCCATTCGCCACTGCCCATTTTGTTCATGTGGACAACCTACAGATTTGGGCCTAGGGTGTCGAAGCCAGCAAGGAAAACAGGGAACCCCATGCATTTCCCAAAAGAGGACACCCGTGGGAATCCACAGAGGTCTGACTTACGCAAATCGGCCCAGAATGTAATACCCAGAACCACCAGCAAAGACCCACATGGGAGAAGGGTGCCCAAGGCCAGGGATATTACCGCCGAATTTGCTGGAGCCCTGGCTGCTCTGCTTTACAGCTTCTCTCCACCAAGGAGTCTCGGCAGTGTGCCAATACCTCCCCGAAGGGAAAAGCTGTAATGCAGCCCAGCCGCAACTCCAGGACAGTTGGAGGTGATCTGCCCAGACGGGCCATTCCCACCCACACCACCAACAATCCAGCCCCAGTCTCACCCACCCCACTGACAGTGGGCCGTAACCATAGAATAATAAAAAACAGTACTCACATAACGTTGCAGCTGCTCGGGTAGAAAAAGCTGTAAACAAAACAAAGAACATGTGTTACCTACGGTCACACCAGCAAAATGTAGCCCTCCCCGTGGGCAGATAAGGAGGGGGGCTGTCCTGCACTCCTCCCTGGGCTCAGGCGTCCGTTCCTAGGAGCAGATATCTGGTCCCAGGGAGGGCTGCATGACTTGGCACCCACTCCATTGCGGGTGGGGGGGAGGGGGTCAACGCCCCATCCCATTAGAAAATTCCCTGACCCTTACCGCCCCCCCCCTAAAAAGCGTTCCACCATTTTCATTTTTTTCCTTTGGTAACCCAACTCCCCTTGGTGCAGAGGGTCACATTGGTGTGCCAATCTGGCGCCTGGGCCTGTCCCACCATTTTTGGGGGCCCTCTCCCCCCTCACCCCAAATGGCTGGCGGGGGCACCTCATGCAGGCCTCCCCGGGCCTCCTACAAACAGCTGCGTGAGGTACACCCCACCTCCATTTGGGGTGGCGGGGGAGAGGGCTACCCCAAAAGGTGGGGCAGGACCCCCAATAGATGGGGCAGTACATCATTCGCTGCCAATTTAGGGTGCCCATCAGCCCCCCCTACAAAGCAGCCTATGAATTTGTATTATTTTCTTTGTTTACCCAACTTCGCTTGGTGCAGATGGCCACATTAGTGTGGCAATCTGCCCCCAGGGTGTCCAAACCCTACTGCCCCATCTATTGGGGGTCCTGCCCCACCTTTTGTGGTGGCCCTCTCCCCCCCACCCCAAATGGAGGTGGGGTGTACCTCACGCAGCCGTTTGGAGGAGTCCCAGGGAGGCCTGCATGAGGTGTGTCCCCCAGCCATTGGGGGTGGGGGGGGCACCCCAAAAGGTGGGGCAGGAGCCCCAATAGATGGGGCAGTAAGGTTTAGGCACCCTGGGGGCAGATTGCCACACTAATGTGGCCATCTGCACCAAGCGAAGTTGGGTAAACAAAAAAAAGAATACAAATTCATAGGCTGCTTTTTAGGGGGGGCTGAGGGGCACCCTAAATTGGCAGCGAATGATGTACTGCAACGGGGGGTGGCCCTCAGCCCCCCCACCTCAAATGGAGGGCCCCACCTCATGCAACCCTCCCTGGGCGCTGATATCTGCTCCTAGGAAGGGGCATCTGACCCCAGGGAGGGATCCAAGAGGTGGGGTCCCCTATCTGCCGCCAGGAAGGGTTGCATGAGGTGGGGCCCTCCATTTGGGGTGGGGGGGCTGAGGGCCACCCCCCGTTGCAGTACATCATTCGCTGCCAATTTAGGGTGGCCCTCAGCCCCCCCTAAAAAGCAGCCTATGATTTTGTATTATTTGTTTTGTTTACCCAACTTCGCTTGGTGCAGATGGCCACATTAGTGTGGCAATCTGCCCCCAGGGTGCCAAAACCCTACTGCCCCATCTATTGGGGGTCCTGCCCCACCTTTTGTAGTGGCCCTCTCCCCCCCACCCCAAATGGGTGTGAGGGACACCTCATGCAGGCCTCCCTGGGCCTCCTACAAACGGCTGCGTGAGGTACACCCCACCTCCATTTGGGGTGGGGGGGAGAGGGCCACCACAAAAGGTGGGGCAGGACCCCCAATAGATGGGGCAGTAGGGTTTGGGCACCCTGGGGGCAGATAGCCACACTAATGTGGCCATCTGCACCAAGCAAAGTAGGGTAAACAAAAAACAAAATACAAATTCATAGGCTTCTTTTTAGGGGGGGCTGAGGGCCACCCTAAATTGGCAGAGAATGATGTACCGCAATGGGGGGTGGCCCTCAATCCCCCCCACCCCAAATGGAGGGCCCCACCTCATGCAACCCACCCTGGGGGCAGATAGGGGGGGCCCCACCTCATGCATCCCTCCCTGGGGTCAGATGCCCCTTCCTAGGAGCAGATATCTTCCCCCAGGGAGGGTTGCATGAGGTGGGGCCCTCCATTTGGGGTGGGGGGGTTGAGGGCCACCCCCGTTGCGGTACATCATTCGCTGCCAATTTAGGGTGGCCCTCAGCCCCCCCTAAAAAGCAGCCTGTGATTTTGTATTTTTTTTTTGTTTACCCAACTTCGCTTGGTGCAGATGGTCACATTAGTGTGGCTATCTGCCCCCAGGGTGCCCAAACCCTACTGCCCCATCTATTGGGGGTCCTGCCCCACCTTTTGGGGTTCCCCCCCACACCCTCAATGGCTGGGGGACACACCTCATGCAGGCCTCCCTGGGCCTCCTCCAAACGGCTGCGTGAGGTACACCCCACCTCCATTTGGGGTGAGGGGGGAGAGGGCCACCCCAAAAGGTGGGGCAGGACCCCCAATAGATGGGGCAGTAGGGTTTGGGCACCCTGGGGGCAGATAGCCACACTAATGTGACCATCTGCACCAAGCAAAGTAGGGTAAACAAAAAACAAAATACAAATTCATAGGCTTTATTTTAGGGGGGGCTGAGGGCCACCCTAAATTGGCAGCGAATGATGTACCGCAACGGGGGGTGGCCCTCAACCCCCCCCACCCCAAATGGAGGGCCCCACCTCATGCAACCCACCCTGGGGGCAGATAGGGGGGCCCCACCTCATGCATCCCTCCCTGGGGTCAGATGCCCCTTCCTAGGAGCAGATATCTGCCCCCAGGGAGGGTTGCATGAGGTGGGGCCCTCCATTTGGGGTGGCGGGGGTTGAGGGCCACCCCCGTTGCGGTACATCATTCGCTGCCAATTTAGGGTGGCCCTCAGCCCCCCCTAAAAAGCAGCCTGTGATTTTGTATATTTTTTTTTGTTTACCCAACTTCGCTTGGTGCAGATGGGCACATTAGTGTGGCTATCTGCCCCCAGGGTGCCCAAACCCTACTGCCCCATCTATTGGGGGTCCTGCCCCACCTTTTGGGGTGCCCCCCCACCCCCAATGGCTGGGGGACACACCTCATGCAGGCCTACCTGGGCCTCCTCCAAACGGCTGCGTGAGGTACACTCTACCTCCATTTGGGGTGAGGCGGGAGAGGGCCACCTCAAAAGGTGGGGCAGGACCCCCAATAGATGGGGCAGTAGGGTTTGGGCACCCTGGGGGCAGATAGCCACACTAATGTGGCCATCTGCACCAAGCAAAGTAGGGTTAACAAAAAACAAAATACAAATTCATAGGCTGCTTTTTAGGGGGGGCTGAGGGCCACCCTAAATTGGCAGCGAATGATGAACCACAACGGGGGGTGGCCCTCAACCCCCCCACCCCAAATGGAGGGCCCCACCTCATGCAACCCACCCTGGGGGCAGATAGGGGGGGCCCCACCTCATGCATCCCTCCCTGGGGTCAGATGCCCCTTCCTAGGAGCAGATATCTGCCCCCAGGGAGGGTTGCATGAGGTGGGGCCCTCCATTTGGGGTGGCGGGGGTTGAGGGCCACCCCCGTTGCGGTACATCATTCGCTGCCAATTTAGGGTGGCCCTCAGCCCCCCCTAAAAAGCAGCCTGTGATTTTGTATATTTTTTTTTGTTTACCCAACTTCGCTTGGTGCAGATGGGCACATTAGTGTGGCTATCTGCCCCCAGGGTGCCCAAACCCTACTGCCCCATCTATTGGGGGTCCTGCCCCACCTTTTGGGGTGCCCCCCCACCCCCAATGGCTGGGGGACACACCTCATGCAGGCCTACCTGGGCCTCCTCCAAACGGCTGCGTGAGGTACACTCTACCTCCATTTGGGGTGAGGCGGGAGAGGGCCACCTCAAAAGGTGGGGCAGGACCCCCAATAGATGGGGCAGTAGGGTTTGGGCACCCTGGGGGCAGATAGCCACACTAATGTGGCCATCTGCACCAAGCAAAGTAGGGTTAACAAAAAACAAAATACAAATTCATAGGCTGCTTTTTAGGGGGGGCTGAGGGCCACCCTAAATTGGCAGCGAATGATGAACCACAACGGGGGGTGGCCCTCAACCCCCCCACCCCAAATGGAGGGCCCCACCTCATGCAACCCACCCTGGGGGCAGATAGGGGGGGCCCCACCTCATGCATCCCTCCCTGGGGTCAGATGCCCCTTCCTAGGAGCAGATATCTGCCCCCAGGGAGGGTTGCATGAGGTGGGGCCCTCCATTTGGGGTGGGGGGGGTTGAGGGCCACCCCCGTTGCGGTACATCATTCGCTGCCAATTTAGGGTGGCCCTCAGCCCCCCCTAAAAAGCAGCCTGTGATTTTGTATATTTTTTTTTGTTTACTCAACTTCGCTTGGTGCAGATGGGCACATTAGTGTGGCTAACTGCCCCCAGGGTGCCCAAACCCTACTGCCCCATCTATTGGGGGTCCTGCCCCACCTTTTGGGGTGCCCCCCCACCCCCAATGGCTGGGGGACACACCTCATGCAGGCCTCCCTGGGCCTCCTCCAAACGGCTGCGTGAGGTACACCCCACCTCCATTTGGGGTGAGGGGGGAGAGGGCCACCCCAAAAGGTGGGGCAGGACCCCCAATAGATGGGGCAGTAGGGTTTGGGCACCCTGGCGGCAGATAGCCACACTAATGTGGCCATCTGCACCAAGCAAAGTAGGGTAAACAAAAAACAAAATACAAATTCATAGGCTTCTTTTTAGGGGGGGCTGAGGGCCACCCTAAATTGGCAGCGAATGATGTACCGCAACGGGGGGTGGCCCTCAACCCCCCCACCCCAAATGGAGGGCCCCACCTCATGCAACCCACCCTTGGGGCAGATAGGGGGGGCCCCACCTCATGCATCCCTCCCTGCGGTCAGATGCCCTTCCTAGGAGCAGATATCTGCCCCCAGGGAGGGTTGCATGAGGTGGGGCCCTCCATTTGGGGCGGGGGGGGTTGAGGGCCACCCCCCGTTGTGGTACATCATTCGCTGCCAATTTAGGGTGGCCCTCAGCCCCCCCTAAAAAGCAGCCTGTGATTTTGTATATTTTTTTTTGTTTACCTAACTTCGCTTGGTGCAGATGGGCACATTAGTGTGGCTATCTGCCCCCAGGGTGCCCAAACCCTACTGCCCCATCTATTGGGGGTCCTGCCCCACCTTTTGGGGTGCCCCCCCACCCCCAATGGCTGGGGGACACACCTCATGCAGGCCTCCCTGGGCCTCCTCCAAACGGCTGAGTGAGGTACACCCCACCTCCATGTGTGCACTGTCAAGGACGAGATACCTCGTCCTTGGCACTTAAAGGGTTAAAAAAGAATGCATTTATTTACTCATAGCCAGTGTGCTTCTCCTGGCCTATGAATGGCTTCCTTATGGGAATATTCAGTATTGCCTAGAGGCATTATTCTGTGTGATGTATAATTTATTGAGGGGTTGTCCATGAATGCCCAGAAAAGGGGCATTGTAGTGATCCAGTATTGGTGCCTACTGTAGTTTTGGAAAGGAATAGGCAATTCCTAGTAGAGAGGAAAGGCTTAAATGCATGGAAAACCTTTTTATTTATTTATTTACTAGAATTTATAGAGCACACAGCACCCCTTAGGCATCATGGTGATGTTACGAAGAAGAGACTTGCAGATTTCAAAGAAAGTGGCATACATAGTGGTTGCATGCTATCGCCTGTGGTTATGGGACAAACAAATACACAATGTAGTTACAATGGATAAATTGTATGTTTAGCTTACATTGGATACAATAAAAATTGAGTAAATGCATGGCATAGTGGTTAATTAAGCAGCAGGGGAAGTATGTACAGACACTGCTGGGGAAACTAATAGTGTTAGTTAAACAGAACAGTTTTGAGGGTTTTTTGCGAAAAATGAGGAGGGATGGTCCTGCTCGAAGTTCGCTAGGGAAAGCAGTCCATGGTTTGGGAGCAATGGGGGGAAGCCTAGACCTCCGGGATTAGCTCTTTTGATTAGTGGGACTTGCAGTTGAGTGACATGGTGTCTTCTTTTTGGGTCAGGCTGAACTGATTCTATTGACAGTATCAGTTAGATATGCTGGTGCTGTGTGACACATGAAGTTGTGCATGATGGTTAGGATTTTGAAATTAACCATTCCTTCACGGGTAGCCAGTGAGCAGCTCACCTGGAGTGAGTAATGTATACTCTTTTGAGAATGCTGAGAGCTGAACACAGCATCACACTGCACTATTTAGAGCCTGTGGAGATTTTCTGCTAGGATGCCTGCAAGGATGGCAGTGTAGTAGTCCAACTTAATTCTGATAATGGCACGGGCAATGAATAAGCAGTTTTGTGGGGAAAGGAAAGGGCTGATGGCATTAATGAACGTGGTAGTGAAGCTGGGGCAATGGCACTCAATGATAAGTGCAACAGAACAAATTATAGCATTTGACCTGGCATGACATGTACAAGGGTGAGTTGAGGAACACTCCTAAGGGTTGTTTTACAGCTGCAGAGACTGTGACATTGGTGAATGTCATGAGATATGAAGTAAGTGATTCTACACAGTTTTTTAAACTAATGGGCGGGCAGGGGCAGATATCGCCTTTGCAGCTGAATGATCTAATGTTATTTATGATCTCTATTATTTTTGACTTAGAGAGCCCTCTGAAGTTGAAAGGGGTTATTGGGTCCTCTGTGACCTGTTTTTTGGGGAGTTCTGAGGATAGCATAATGTACTGAATGAGGGTTTTAGGGTGCTCTTAAAATTCCTTTTTCAGGAGCTCCACCTTGTGTGATGGGACAGCCTGAATGGTGTTACACCAGGGTTAGTCTTTTATGATTTTTTGAGGCCATAGCGGCTGGAGTGGAGACAACTCTTTGAAAAATAGTGAAACACCTTTTTGATTCAGGACTAAAAGTTGAGATTCTATTATTATAGGATTCAGATAGTTGAGGAAAGGATTGAATGACAAAGCCTGAAAGCATAATGATGTTGTTTAGGTTATCAAGGATGTTTTGTTTATTTGGGACATGCACCATTTAGACACAAGCATAATTTTGAAGGCATGAAAAATGGCAGAATGCCAATGAGATTGTTTGAGTAAAAACTAAAGGATTTTAGTATTGTGGCAAAGCATGGTAATATAGCCAGCTGTGTGACCTGGTGGAAAAATGATGAAAATATTTAATAATTTCAGGCACAGGCCATGAACATTTATGAACAAGAGGAAGAGACAGATGACCTCCATGTAATTAGAGGCAGCCATAACGTAGGGAAATATGGCGAATGATTAAGGAGCAAACAAAATGAAATAAGTATCACGATGAAGGACAGTAATGGTTCAGATAAAAAGATTTAGGTTAAACAATGCCACAGATAACGGTATAGCCATACAGGGCTTAATGGAGTATAAAGTGGTACTTTCCTTACAGCATCACACAGAAAAAGAAAGGAAGTATGTTTTAGTATACATGAAAAAAATGAAATAAGTGCTCAACATAAATAAAGGACGATTAGAAAAAGGATTAAAAACATTAGGTAGACTTTGGGCCTTTGTTACACACGATCAAAATAATAAATTGGAAAAAGATGAAAGTGATTGATTATCTTAAATTAAAAATGAATAAAAGAAAATTTGAGGAAGGGAACAATTGGCCAAATGAATAAAGGGATAGGGAATAAACCCAGAAACATATAACAAGTAAAAATTCAAAAGATTTGAAAACAAATAGCATTAATGAGGTTTCCTGGCCAACAGTAAAAAACAGCATTGGGCAATAAAAAGCATCAGTGACCATGAAGACCGAGAAAAGGAGACAAAAAAGTGGGTCAACCAAACAAGGAAAATTGTACACAAAGCCGTTTTAAGAAAATATATTGAGGTAAGTAAAAAACTATTTTGTTGAGTGCCCGTAATGATTTTGATTTATGTTACAGATAACAGCCATGGATCTTGCGCGGAAGCACAAGAAATGTTTGCATGGCCTTAATTAGGGAGAAAAAGAAAAAGGTAAGTACTAGTTCACGCTAAAAGGGTGTGGACACACAATTGATCACCACTAAAAGTAAGAGGATCCAGGTGAGTAACAGGAACAGATGTAGTAAGAGATACAATGTCTTCAAGTGTTTAGCTGTTTTTCTCAAGATAGTTGCAATCAGGTGTGGAAAGAGTAGGAAATAGATGACAGCATGGCCATTTCAGACAACCACAGAAAACACAAGTCAAAATGAAGGTGGATGATTATTTTTGTGTTCATAATGCCAAAGAAGGTTGATGTGATAGTGGTATACAATTATTAGAAGAGGCAAACATTGTTGTGTTCGATACAAAATGGAGGCACATAGTAAGAATTGGTGCCATAGTCTCAAAAATCAGGGGTAGACTAGATTAAGTTAGGCAGGGACGGTGTGCAGCGAAACGCCTGTTTGTCTCCATAGGATGAATACAAAGCACAAGCAAAGGCCATGGTCCAACAAAGACAAGAAGAAACAAGGAAGAATGGCTGCTAAGGAGCAAGTATTTACTGCCGAGCTGAGGAAGCACTTGCAGCTAACCAGGAAGCACGTGCAGCTAAGATGAGCAAAGAACCAAGCCTAAACTAAGTATCCTCCGGGGTGGTTGGAAATTAGTTGTTTATGTGCACCAATGAGTAGGGGTGTAATGGTATAAAGGTATACCATTATAGATACCGTGAACAGCTTAATTGAACTATAATAACCGTCATGTTGTTTATACCGGTATACTGTTGTTACGCTCACCTGGATCCCACAGGGGTGTCGGGAGGAACTGGACAGCCACGGTCTCCACCAACGTGATGCGTCGTGCAGAGATGATTGACTGGACTGGCCCACCTAGCTTTGTCTGCTTGACCCATAGAAGTAGTCTCCTAAAGGCGTAGAAAGGGAATTAGCCACCCGTGGATCTGAGTAATAGCCCCTCACTGCGTCCCCATTTATCACCTCTGATATTCCCGTTCACAAAGCTCACCTTATAGTTTTGAATGATGAGCTCTCCATCCTGCGAGGAACGCAGGGGCGCGTTGATGGCCAGTTACTTCACTGGCTTGAGGATATTGGAAGAGTTCTAGACAAATCTTGGCTCCAAAACTCCTAGCGAAGGACCGTAAGCATATAGTTATTAAGAGTTCAAAAATGTCTGAATAATCACTCTTGTCCAATTCCTTTGTTTATCTTGCAGCTTAGACCCAAAAGAAGATAGTTCTGTGGCAGCTAAAGCACTCATGTAAGAGTCTGTGCTGTCCGTTAAATGATGCCAAAGTTTAACTTGCGGCTTTCTCCTTCCTTACAGGTGCGGTGTAAGAAGATTTGGCGTGCTAGTGAATAATACCTCCGGCGGTAAAATCAGGAAAGTATATGGTGGCAAGAGATTGTCCTTGTTTGTTTCCCCTCGGCTCACCTTGTTGTTTTCTTGTCCCCCTTAGGTGCTGGAATGCGGTAACATAATGATGGAGGCAGCGCCGGATCGTAGAGATGCTGCGAGGAACGGTGAGTATGGCACGGCGCTGCTGCTGACGATGCGACGTGTTTAAATAAAGTCTTTTTCTTGTTCAAAGGTGCGATGAATCTGGAATCAGGTAAGAAACCCAATGTTCTTGTTCTAACCTTTCTTCTTCTTTCCCCTTCTTTCTAGGAGCTCTGGACTCAAGGCGGGCGCGGCACGAGGCTGGATGCTGACTGCAGGCACGGTGAGCGTTCTGCTGCAGGATGCAGAATAACGCGAAGCGTGTGCTCCCCTTCGGGCGTGGTTTAAATAGCCTCCAAAGTAGTCCCAGGTAAGTTTTCCTCCACAACCACACCCGAGTAACAAAATAGTCCCTAGGTAAAGTAGTTCCTTCCAAGCCTCACATGGGCTTGGATCTCTTGCAGCATGGTCTGCATCAGGTAGGTTTTAACATATGAGCCTGGCGTCTATGGCGCCAGGACTGTTCCCCCATATGAGCCTGGCGCCATAGACACCAGGACTGTACCCATATAGCCTGTAACAAGGGTTGCAGGGCTTCTCTGCGTAACATGATGCCTGCTTCCGGGGTTTCTGGACTTGGTCTGGATGCCCGGGGGTAGGCATCATGACAGCACTCCCCCCCAAGGCCCTTCCTAAAGTCGTTCTTCCCCTTGGTCTTGGTTTGTCTGGGAAATTCCGGTGGAATCTTCTCACCAACCGAGGTGCATGAACGTCGTCACTAGGTTCCCATGACCTTTCTTGTGGTCCGTAACCTTTCCAGTCGAAAGTTTTGACTTAACCATTTTGGAGTCCAGGATACTTTTAACTTCAAATTCGGGTTCCTCGTCTACAAGGATGGGGTCAGGTGGCTTGGTTAGTCTTGTTCCAGGTTGTACTGGTTTCAGAAGCGACACATGGAAGACGGGGTGACTCCGCATACTAGCAGGTAATTCCAATTTGACGGCCACCGGGTTGTTAATGGCTTTAATAGAGTAAGGTCCCAAATACCTAGGGTTAAAGGTCCACGTTCCCTTTAAAGGTATGTGTTTTGTGGCCAACCAAACTTGATCCCCAATCTGGTATTGTGGAGCATCACTTCTATGCTGATCAGCATTTTTCTTGTATTTTTCTTTCGCTTGCTTTAAATGTTCAGTTGCTTCCTTAAAGGCTTGTGTAATAGTAGCGTGCAGATGGTTCACTGCGGCATTTCTAAGTGTTGAGGTGAGTCAAGTTCTGAGGTTTGAGGATGGTGCCCGTATATGGTATAAAAGGGGCTTTGTCTAGTTCCAGAATGTACAGAGTTATTGTATGCGTATTCGGCAATCCATAGAATGTCCTTCCAATTACCTTCAGTCTGGTGTAACATACAACGCAGGTACTGTTCAAGAGACTGGTTGATCCTCCCCGTCTGACCATCGGTCTGGGGGTGGTGACTGGTTGATAACCTCACATCGATTTGCGCCAATTGACAACATTTTTTCCAAAAATGTGAAATGAATTGACTACCTCGGTCAGAGACCAATATGGAAGGAAATCTGTGTATTCGAACAATGTTTTCGAGGAACTCTTTGGCCAGAATTGAAGCAGAAGGTAATCCCTTTAAAGGAATAAAGTGGGCCATCTTGGAAAAAAGATCCACAATAACTAGAATGGTGTTAAATCCATTACATGGAGGTAGGTCTGTAATAAAGTCTAACGATAAGGTGTGCCATGGTGTAGGCGGGTTATTCAAAGGTTGTAAAAGTCCAGATGGTTTTTTCTTCTGACTTTTGTTTTGGGCGCAAATTCCACAAGACATTACAAATGACTTTACGTCTTTTCGCCAGGTGGGCCACCAGAATTGTCTCTTAATTTTAGCTTCTGTCTTTGCGATACCTCGGTGCCATTCCATCTGGGTGTCATGATAATTGGAGATGACTAGTTCTTGTAGTTCCTTGTGTTGCAGAAATAGTCGCCCTTGATAATAAGGTAGACCATTGATGACTGAGTTATCCGGGCCTTTCTTTACCCAGTCCTGCAGGGCTGTTGGATCGAAGAGTTGTTGGATCTTTACCTGAATATCCTCTAGTGTCTGTAGAGTAGTTATGCCAAGAATTCTTTGTTCTGAAATTATAGGTACCGGTTCTGGGTTCACATATGCTTCTCCCATCCCTATTCGGGATAAGGCATCTGCCTTGCCATTTTTACAGCCTGGTCGATAAGTGATCACGAAATAGAACTCGGCAAAGAACAATGCCCATCGAAGTTGGCATGACGATTGGGCCTTGGCTGTTTTTAAATACTGCAAGTTCCGGTGATCGGTGATTACAGTAATGGTATGCCTGGCACAGAGAAGATAGTGCCGCCAAGCCTTGAAGGCGGATTTGATGGCTAATAACTCTTTATCGGTAACCGCATAGTTTAACTCGGGTGCCGAAAACTTTCTGGACCAAAATGCTACTGGGTGAAGTTGACCAGTTTCAGGATCCTTCTGAGACAGGACAGCTCCCATGGCTAAACTGGATGCATCAGTTTCAACTATGTATGGAAGTTCAGGGCGTGGGTGCTTTAATACAGGTGCAGACGTGAATTTTGCTTTCAACTCTTGGAAGGCGTTTTCAGCTTCTTTGGTCCACAAGAAGCGTTTGCTTTTTCGCAAGAGTGCTGTGATAGGGTGTACAACATGTGAGAAATCCGGAATGAATCTGCGGTAGAAATTAGCAAATCCGAGCATGCTTTGTACTCCTTTAACTGAACTGGGTGATGGCCACTTGAGAATTCGTCCACCTTTCGAGAGTCCATTGGGACTCCTTTTGGAGTCAGGATAAATCCAAGGAATTCAACTTCCGTAGCATGAAAAACGCTTTTTTCCAGTTTTGCGTATAACTTGTGCTGGCGTAGTTTCTCTAGGACTGTACGAACGTGCTTCACATGGTCTGATTCTGAAGAGGAGTACACTAGAATATCGTCTATGTATACAACAACACAGACGTCAATGAGTTCACGAAGGACATTGTTCATAAAATACTGGAAGGCTGCTGGTGCATTGCACAACCCGAAGGGCATTACCTGGTATTCGAATAACCCATACTTAGTGCGAAAAGCAGTCTTCCATTCGTCGCCTTTCTTCACACGTACCAGATGATATGCCCCTCGGAGATCTAATTTAGTGTAGATGCAAGCGTCCTTTACTTGGTCTAGTAATTCGGGGATCAGAGGCAATGGGTATCGGTTCTCAACTGTGATCTGATTCAATGCGCGGTAGTATATGAACGTTCTGAGGTCACCTTCCTTTTTTGGCACGAAGAACAAAGCTGAAGATGCAGGGGACTTGGATGGACGAATGAAGCCATTGGCAAGATATTGGTCCAAGTATTGTTGTAGGTGAAGGTTTTCAGGTTCAGTAAGGGCGTAGATCCTACTACATGGAGGTTGTGCACCGGGTATGAGATTGATTTGACAATTGTATGATCTGTGAGGTGGTAAGGTGTTTGCCTGTTCTTTTTGAAAACATCCTGGAATTCTTGATATTCCTGAGGTAACTGCACGACTTGAGTAGCGACTGCAGCCAGGCCTTCATTCAAGGGTTTTTTCGGGTAACAAGTATGTGCACAATCCAGGAAGGTTATTCTCTTCTCTCGCCAATCAATACAAGGATTATGTGTTTCCAACCAAGGTATCCCCAGTATTATTTGAAACTGCAGGGCTTTGATTAAATCAAACACAATAGTCTCTCGATGCCCATCCTGACCCAATAGTGTCATCTCTGCGGTGGAATGAATTACAGGCCCAGAGGCAATTTCAGTTCCATCGACTGTGGTGATGACATCCGAAGTGGTCTTTCTGCAGAGAGGTAGATTCATCCTAGAAGCCAATTCGTGGTCCACATAGTTTCCTATGGCCCCGCTATCAATGTATGCCCTTACTGCGTGCATACGTGATGGTTGCCTTGGATCTATAAGGACCATTAGTATGATGAAGTGCGAGGTCTGAATATCCTTCTTCAAGCTCGGCAAGCGGACCTCTATGCTTGTCGGGTGTGGTCGTTTCCCGAGTCAGACTCCATATGGCTTTTATCAGCAGCTCCTACCACTTTCTTGGGTGGTTTTACAGGGCAATCCCCTAGAAAATGTCCTGAAGTTCCACAGTATAGACACAATTGCAATTGCCGTCTCCTTTCTCTTTCCTTCTGAGTCAAGGGTCCTTTAACCCCTCTGATTTGCATGGGTTCTGAGGCATCTGCTCCTTTGGGGGTAGCGTTGGGTTTAACCAACACCCGGTTCTCGAACTTGGCTCGGTCAGCCTTTCTGTTCTGAAGTCTGTGATCTAACTGGACCACTAAGTCTATGTATTCAGCACAGTCTTGAGGTGGGTTCACAACTTGAGCCAAAACATCTTTGAGTTCTCCTCGAAGTCCTCGATGAAATAACGTAATCCGTTTTACCTCGGGCCATCCAGTTTCCACCACCAACCTATTGAAGGTTGCGATGTAGGTTAGAACGTCCTGGTTACCCTGTCGTAGGGACAAAAGTTCGTTATCCAGGGCCTGTCCTTGGGAGTGCCGGGCAAATAGTCTTTCCATGCTCATTTGAAAACCCTGAAAATCCCGAAGAATAGGGTCATCCTGATTGACTAGTGGAATTGACCAATCCGCTGCACTGCCGCTGAGATATGATAATACAAAGGCTACTTTGGCTTGATCGTTTGGAAAGGCTCCAGGTCTGCATAAAAAGTGCAAGTGGCATAGGTTCATAAACACGGCAAACTTTTTCGGGTCCCCAGCAAAACGTTCCAGAGGGGCTAAAGGAATGCTCCCTGGTAGAACCACTTGCACAGGATTGCTCAATGAAACGGGAGTTGAATTCCCCCCAAGTCCAGGTAATGGTGTTTGCCCAGCTTGGTTTTGCAATAATTGTCTAGCAAGATCATCAGTGCGTTCCTTAGAAACAATCAGTTCTCTCATGATGGTATTAGTTTCTTGGCGAGCTGCATGTACTTCAGCCCTAGGTTCCCCTAATAATAGGGCCAATTGGTCAGTTTCTGAGGTCTCCATGACACCCGGGTGAGGATTTGTAGAAAGGCTTTGCGTTCTGTTACGCTCACCTGGTTCCCACAGGGGTGTCGGGCGGAACTGGACAGCCACGGTCTCCACCAACGTGATGCGTCGTGCAGAGATGACTGACTGGACTGGCCCACCTAGCTTCGTCTGCTTGACCCGTTGAAGTAGTCTCCTAAAGGCGTAGAAAGGGAATTAGCCACCCGTGGATCTGAGTAATAGCCCCTCACTGCGTCCCCATTTATCACCACTGATATTCCCGTTCACAAAGCTCACCTTATAGTTTTGAATAATGAGCTCTCCATCCTGCGAGGAACGCAGGGGCGCGCTGATGGCCAGTTACTTCACTGGCTTGAGGATATTGGAAGAGTTCTAGACAAATCTTGGCTCCAAAACTCCTAGCGAAGGACCGTAAGCATATAGTTCTTAAGAGTTCAAAAATGTCTGAATAATCACTCTTGTCCAATTCCTTTGTTTATCTTGCAGCTTAGACCCAAAAGAAGATAGTTCTGTGGCAGCTAAAGCATTCAGTTAAGAGTCTGTGCTGTCCGTTAAATGATGCCAAAGTTTAACTTGCTGCTTTCTCCTTCCTTACAGGTGCGGCGTAAGAAGATCTGGCGTGCTGGTGAATAATACCTCCGGCGGTAAAATCAGGTAAGTACATGGTGGCAAGAGATTGTCCTTGTTTGTTTCCCCTCGGCTCACCTTATTGTTTTCTTGTCCCCCTTAGGTGCTGGAATGCAGCAACATAATGATGGAGGCAGCGCCGGATCGTAGAGATGCTGCGAGGAACGGTGAGTATGGCGCGGCGCTGCTGCTGGCGATGCAACGTGTTTAAATAAAGTATTTTTCTTGTTCAAAGGTGCAATGAATCCGGAATCAGGTAAGAAACCCAATGTTCTTGTTCTAACCTTTCTTCTTCTTTCCCTTTCTTTCTAGGCGCTCTGGACTTGAGGCGGGCGTGGCACGAGGCTGGATGCTGACTGCAGGCCCGGTGAGCGTTCCGCTGCAGGATGCAGAATAACGCGAAGCGTGTGCTCCCCTTCGGGCGTGGTTTAAATAGCCTCCAAAGTAGTCCCAGGTAAGTATTCCACCACAACCACACCCGAGTAACAAAATAGTCCCTAGGTAAAGTAGTTCCTTCCAAGCCTCACATGGGCTTGGATCTCTTGCAGCATGGTCTGCATCAGGTAAGTTTTAACATATGAGCGCCAGAACTGTTCCCCCATATGAGCCTGGCGCCATAGACGCCAGAACTGTACCCATATAGCCCCTAACAAGGGTTGCTGGGCTTTCTCTGGGTAACATGATGCCTGCTTCCGGGGTTGCTGGACTTGGTCTGGATGCCCGGGGGTAGGCATCATGACAACCGTTTTAGGGCCTGCAGCTATTAAGTGAGCTTTTCTATCTGATTTGGAAAGTCTGCAGTAAGCAAGCGCTGCACATTCTGGATCTTGCACTGTGGGATGTGGAATTTGGCAGACAAGAGCATAGGGAAAGTGTGGCCACATTAGTAAATGCAGCTTTGATGCTGTGACCGCTCTTTCTCTGTGATCAGTAGAGTAGGGTTAAAGATCAGCTGATTTGTAGTTTTCCCACCAATTTGAAAGATGGGGAACTACACATCCCAGAATTCAAAAGGGGGGGAATGAACTGGTGTCATGATGCCTACCCCCGGGGACCCAGACCAAGTCCGGCAACCCCGGAAGCAGGCATCAAGTTATTCCAAGCAAGCCCAACAACCCATGCTAGGGGCTATTTGGGTGCAGTCCTGGCGCCATAGGCGCCAGTCTCATAGATTTAAACTTACCTGATGCAGACCATGCTGCAAACTTACCTGATGCAGACCATGCTGCAAGAGCTCCAAGCCAAAAGAGGCTTGGAAGGGACTACTTTACCTAGGGACTATTTTTTACTCAGGTGTGGCTGGGGAGGTATACTTACCTGGGACTACTTTGGATGCTATTTAAACCACGCCCGAAGAGCAGCACACGCTTCGCATTATTCTGCATCCAGCAGCGTAACACTCACCGTGCCTGCAAGTCTGCATTCAGTCTTCTGCCACGCTCGCCTCGAGTCTGGAGCTCCTAGAAAAAGGGAGAAAGAAGGAGAAAAGGTTAGAACAAGAGCAATACCTTTGATCCTTACCTGAATTTCCGAACCACCGCGCCTTCGAGCTGGAAGAAAGAAGTTATTTTATGCGCGCCGCCTCGCCTGCTGCAGCGCCACGCTGAACTCACCGGCCTTCGCAGCATCTTCACATTCCACCGCATCCTTCTGCATGTTCCCGCCGCACTCCGGCACCTAAGGGGAAGACAAGAACAGCAAGGTGAGACAAGGGAATAAACAGAGGCAATATTAGTTATCCCCCATAGACTTACCTGATTTTACCACCGGGGGTACTATTCCTCTTCACGGGTCGGCGCAGCTTCCACTGCATCCTTGCCGAACCCCGGCCCCTAAGGGGAAACAAAAGGATTGCAAGGTGAAACAAAGGGACAAACAAGGGGAAACCTCCTCTCCACAATAGACTTATCCGATTTTACCGCCGGAGGTATTATTCCCCGAGACTTCATACTTTCTCTCAGCGCCCGAATAAGGGAGAAAACAACAGGTTACATACTGACATTATTTTATCAAACTGTGTTGGATAATACAAATCCTTGCCTGAATATTACCGGTTGCCACGAGGAACTCTTCACTAGGGTCAAGCTGCAACCTGCAAGGAATCGGACAAGAGTGAAAGTCAGACATTTGAACTCTTATGAACTACATACTTACGGCGTCTTGCCGGAAATCTCAGAGTCAATATTGTTCTGGAACTCACCAATTCCTTCGAGCCAGTGAAGCAACTGGTTATAGACGCGCCCCTGCGCTCAATGCAGGATGGAGAGCTCATCTTTCCAAACCATCATGTGAGACTATAAGAGGGGACATCAAAGATGATCAGTGGGGAGAACAGCGGGAGTCGGGGGGGGGGGTTAACGCTCAACTCCACGGGTGGTTAATTCCCTTTCTCCATTTGCAGAAGAATATTCCTACGGGCCAAGCAAACAAAGCTAGGTGGGCCAGTCCAGTCTGTCATCTCGGCACTACGCGTCACATTGGTGGAGACCGCAGCTGTCCAGTTCAGATCGACGCCCCTGTGGGAGCCAGGTGAGCGTAACAACTGGATGCCCTTCTGATGCATGTCCACAAACAACGTTAGCTCTGTAGACTGTATGAACTTTGGGCCTATCAATGCTTTGTGCTAGTATATAAACTGCCCCCCCGTCCTCCATGTAGTTTTACACATTGGCAGTTGTTGCTTCGCTTGATCCTTCACCTGCCTTCTGCATATGGCACTGGACTCAAGCAGGCAGTACAGATTCTACATTCAATTAGAAGTATCCAGAGCAATGGCAGTGAGATATTTCTCAGGTCTATCCTCGATTTGTGACACCACCCATGAAAGCATTCCTCCGTCTCAACTCACATGACAAGGGTCCTAATACGCTATGACCTGGGGAAAATGGATATGATGGGGCTGTGGTGATGTGGTGGTGTAGGCCATACTTGTGCCGATATGTATTTTAACTGTCATATTCAAAAACTTTTTGTGCCACTATCTTTAAGAAGATAAATTAACATGTATTGCAAGAATCAAGAAAGAAATCAACAGCGCCCACTGAACGCTGTCCTGAGGATTACATGGTCAGTGGTGACTCCAACATCAGACCTTCTTAATACAGGTGTCCAGTCAACTGGTCGACTGCAATTTGGTCGACTGCAATTTGGTCGACGCAATTTGGTCGAATGCCAAATGGTCGAATTTTTTTTTTTATATATATATATGTGTTTTGTGGGTTTTCGTGTGGGGAAAAAAAATAAAAAAGAAAAAAAAGGGGGTTGGGGGGGGACCCCCCCAAAAAAAACCAAAAAATGGGTAAAAAAAAAAAAAAAAAAAAAATTCGACCATTTGGCATTCGACCAAATGGTGTCGACCAAATTGTCTGTCGACCAAATGTTTTCGACCATTTGACTGGTAACCCTTAATACACCAGGCAGATGGTAAACACGCTATAGTGATTTGATCAATATGCAACCTTTCGGTGAGTGTGTGTTGGCTATGACATTTTGACAAAAGAAACACAATGACATGGGCTTTCAGACCTCACATGAGTGACCTTTCTCCCTTTAATGGGATAAAGCGTTATCAAAACAAACTTTTATGACTGATTGCAGCGAGGAGTCATGATGCCCATACCATGTGGTTCCAAAATAATGCAGGTCGAGGCCGATTTTCAAAGCGATGACCTGTGACTGAGCAGCAAGCTCATTGCTCAAAATGTGCATTTTAACACTTCCACTAGTCACTTTTAAATTCAATACGATCAATGAGTGAGCACCATGAAAGACCAAATCTACAGTCGCCTTAGATTCCTGGAGGATCAACTAAAAATGTGCATAGACAAGTTTCTAAATGCTGACAATTTATGACCTTTAAGAAAATATTTGTTAAGATTAGTTAACTCCACCTTCTGTACCGCGATAACCATGATATACCGTCATTTGGCAGGAAAGTTATCATACTGCCATAAAACCAATACTGTGACACCCCCCTACCAACGAGTAGGGGAGAATGATCCAGAAAGTATTTTTGATTGCAGAAAAGGAGGAAGGAGTTGAAGTTAGAAAGAAAACCCGACCCCTTGCCAGTACCCAAATGACTTGTGTTCCTATTTTGACTTTCTACAGACAACTGGATCTGCAAGGACGTCTCTGTCATCTGCTACGGACATACCTAGAAGACAAGAAGAAGACGTCTTTCTTTAATTGTTATTTTTGTTTCCTTAGGGTTGCATGTGTCACCCTCAAGAGAAATATGTGTCCCGTGAAGGACAAATAATGTAATGCATGATATTGAAAACAAACCCAGATTCCAGCCGGCTGACACACAGCAAAAGATGGGGGTGTAGTTTGTTTAAGAGGCATGAATGACCCATAAAAATGTTTCAATGAAAAATGAGGTAGGGTATGAGAGCTAAAATATGCATCCAATGGGTTTTTAAGGAGATGGGTTGCTAGGAAATGTGTTAAATAAAAGAGACATGCTTATTTTACAAATGAAACTCATTCAGTTTTATAGTACAGGTATATATCGAGAAACCTGTATGCCTCCGGAAATTAATGTCGAACCATGTGAGGAAAGAGGGAGGACATAGAGAAAGCCCTGCCAAGATGAAGATTGAAATGTGACTGCAAAAGACTCCCCCAACCTTGTGTCCCCATGCTGAAACGTCTCCTCTTTTGGACTTATTTGAACAATATATATATTGAAAGAGAGGCACTCGAGAAGAAATTGAACTTTTTGTGGAAAAGGAAAAAAAGACTCTTTGTCTAAGCATCAAAGGACCTGGGAGACTGACTGTGAAACAGCTCAAAAGAAAGGACAAAGGCGACAGGACACAGACAGTCCACCAATGCCAAACTAAGATGAGTCAAGTGGAAGATATGGAAGAAGAAAATGTGTGGAACAAGAGAGGAAAAATACAGTTTGAAAACATTGTATATATGCATGGGCAGAAGAAGAATATCAAGGAGAGATTGTATTTCGTTGGTGTGGGAGTTGCAGACAAGATATGACATATGAAAAGACAATGGGCTAATGGGTTATCTCAAACCTTGACCAAACTCTAGAGTCTCACAATGGCTGTGAAATTATCTGAGGCATATAGTTAGTCAAAAGTAAAATTGAGAAATGGAGGTGGGGCTCAGATGAAAGAAGATAAAAGATGTTTAGAGACACACACATGTTTTGTTTTAAGAATACTAATGTGTTAGTATTTGACAAATTGTACGATTGTGACAAAATATTTTTTTTTAGATAAGTATCAAGGAGGGTGGACATGGATTTGGTTGAACTTTCAATATGGCGGAGTGTAACAGAGGTACCAATATGAAGAGGAGGTACCAACAACTGAATGCAGTAGGTGGCAGCCCCCCCCACTTAAAGCTAGGCATAGACATATGTGTGGGGTGATTTAGTATTGTAAATGTGTGAAAATAGAACTCATAGGGTTGAAAGACATTAGTACTTTAATGGTGTTATGTTTATAAAGTCGAAAATGCTTTTTATCATGGTTTAGTAAGTAGGCAGGGTACAGAATGCACATTATAAAAATTGAGTAGGAAAATGACTAAGTGTTTAAGTATACCCAGACAGAAAAAGAACTCTACCATTTGTGTAACTGGCAAATACCTTTAATTCGAACAATGCCTTTAATAAGCACATAGAATGCATTAAATGAAGAAGCTCTCTGCAGACAGTGGTGTCATGAGTCAGCCCCCGGAGCAGGAATGTTTCAAGGCCACAGTGCCCTGTGGAAACCAGATAAGCAGTCTGAGACCAGACAGACAACAAGGCTGTGTCTGAGTTTTTAGCCAAGGAACACAGCTGCATGACCATATAACGGTAGAGTGGCCGGGAAAATCCATTGCTGGGTACCAAAATGTATTTCAATTTGAAGGTTTAAGCAGAAAATGAATAATTGCCAGGTGCGAGAGTAAAGTCAATGGAGAGTTTTGCCTGGGCATGTATTAAAAAAGGGTGTGTGTTCCAATCTCTTCCTAAAAAGGATATTAAAAACAAGCTCAGTTTTCAGCACAGGGCCAGAGTTTGTGTACTTGACAACGATGCAGTTTGAGTCAGTCTGGCGTGAATAAAACCTGATGTCTTTGATGAACTTGACTCTGTCTCCTGTAAACTGTCTGTGTACTTTTTCTGAAATGTCGAGAGCCCCAGAAAGTCCAGGAGAACCTGTCAGAGTGCAAGAGGTGCTGAAGTGGAAGATCGGGGTGCAAGGACTTCAAGAACAGGACCCTTCTCTTTTGTTGGCCCTTTCTCTTTTGGTAGCCCTTCTTTTTTCATGCTCACTTCTCCTTCTGTGGCCCCTTCTTATTCCATGACAGTTCCCTCTGAATCATGGTGCTTTACACATTCCTATTAGTGCATGCAATGGAGTCATGCAGACTAACACCACGCATGCGTCGCCTGGGCAATGGAATCCCTGCAATATTGTGACAGAACCCCTGCTATTGCGTGATGGAAATGCAATCTGAGTATGGGCCTCCTTTTCATATCTGAATGTAAGAAAACTGCACATGCACAGAACATATAGCTTGATTTGTGAAAACGTAGGCGTTATTGGCCTTTCCTCCACTTTCCTCCACGTGCTGCCCTGTAGATCTCCGGATGGCACCTATACATTGCTTGCTGGTCCTCCTGCCATGCCTGATTGTTTGCCTCTTCCTGCATTCTCGGCATTACAAATCCTGTTGCCTGGTAATTTGTCATTAGTGGCTGACCCCTTGAACTGTCTGGGAGTAACTGTTTGACTACCAGAGCCTGTCATATTTTGATCTAGGCACTGGGCACCATTGCACCATCTGACAATCACAGCTCCACAGTTCAGGAACTCACAGGACCCGCTCTCACTCCTACATGCCTCACTTTTGCAATGGCAGCTCCATCATCAGACCCCACCAAGGTGGTGAGGCTGGGGGCTGAGAACTTATCTGCCATTGAAGTTGGCACTCTGGGTTACCAGGTCCTGAGCCATTACGAGTTCATATTCAGTGCTGAAAAGCAGCTTGGGGCCTCTGCCCATCAAAGGATCTGGGGCAACGTTGCTGCTGCTATCAATACGGATGGGGTGGCAGTTTGTACTGTGTGCAATTTCAAGAAGTGCTGGGAGGATATGAGTATCCAGAGCCATAAGAACGCAAGTAGGCCTTTGAGGGAGGACATAGTGTTCATGTGCATTCTCATTGCTTTCATCGTGTGAAACCGCTCGTTAAAATGGATTTCTTGAATCTGACATGGTGGACAGATTTTAGGAGGCCACGCTAGTTATAGTGTACATGGGAACTCTGGGTGGTTAGCCAAAACCCAATCAAGGTAGCAATGGAGCAGTCAAGGCTATTCTCAGGAGAGTGTGGGTGGGGCAGAGGTCCACAATGAGTCCACACAGTGAAGCACACAATAATTCGATTTAGACACAAATGTACAAACATATTATACTTATTCAAGGCTCAAAACCACACTAATAAATGACAAAAGCAGATGATAATATCACACAACACTCATTAATAAACCTACATCCAGTCTACATAGGTTCTTAAATGCATTCAATGACTTAATTCAATATATTATGGCACGTAGGTGAGGCAGTAAGATGAAACTAAGTCACAAGAAATGGTCCCTAGCTTCAGAAGTCCAGTCCCTATTAAGGGTTGGGCTGTGTGCCCAAAAAACACAATGCTTCTCCCCAGAATGGATCTGATGCAGGTAAAGTAATTATGCTGATGAATGTTCAAGAGAAGAGATGCAACAAAGTTACTGGTAAGTAAAAATGTGTTTTAATCTTTCAGGTTACACTGCTCCGGTGCGACAACCAAAAAGCAGCAGAATGGAAGGATATAAAAGGACATGTTCTCAGTGTTATCCTATGGAGAAAAGGGGGAGATACATGCTTTGCGGACTCTGATTTTCCCAGCGGACTGGATGGGTCAACTGGGGGATCACTAGAGGTTGGTTTCCCTGCCATTGGTCTTGGTGAGAGGTGCCCAGGTGCAGCGGGTGAAAGGATTCTTCTGGTTGGGTCCAGGAGCAGAGTGCAACCCTTGGCAATGTAGAAATGCAGAAAGCACCAATGCAGACATCTTCCGGACACTTCACAGTATGAGCAAGGGGATTTCCAGCGACAGCCACTGCACACAGACAACAGCAGGTATCCTTCCAGTCATGGTTCAAGAAGACCTTCCAGAACAGGATCCATTGAAGCTGGGATTTACACCATGAGCTGGTGACAATCAAAGTTCTGGTTGCAAACACAGAATGACGGTAGTCCTAGCGAGGTAGCCCATTGGAGAGTTGGTCAGTTCACCGGGTGGTCCTGGGACACTTCCAAAGGCTCAGGACAGCTAGATCATCGAGAACATGTTGAGAATGGTTGGCCCCACAAGTCCAAGGGTTGAGGTACTGCACTGGATCTTCACAGATCCAGTAGTGCAACAGGGCTTGGCCAGACAGAGCAAGGGATGATCAGCCTCTTCAGGAGTCTTCTTCAGATCTTCCGTCAGCTGTTCTTCTACACAGGATTTTTTGCTTCAAAGCTGTTCTGAAGGAATTGCTGCAGGAGTTTTCTTCATATTCCAAATCCTAGCTGGAAGCAAGTGCAAGCCCACCAATGGTATGGATCTGCACCTTTCAAACAGCCAGCTGTGATCCAATCACAGACCACTGTTGGTTTCACTCATGTCCCCCACCCAGAATTTCAAGCACCATAGATGTGAAGTGGGACCAGACAGTCCCACCCCTTTCTTGAGACACACACAAAGGCATCACTAGTCTGCGAAAGCAGCAGGTTTCATGGGCAAGTGCAGGACTTTATATGTGATTTTCTGACCTGGCAAGGTAGGAAGAAGGCCAAACAACAATATGGCCAAAGAACAAGCAAAATGCTTATGGCATGGCCATTTTAGTGCGCTAGACACATTTAGCAGCCATACATGGTAAATGTGAATGTGAGCACTATAAATAATGCAAAAATTGTACATTTGTATTTGCTGTTTCCAGGTTGTCTTTAGGCCCATATAAAGGTGAACAAAAATCCTAAGTGTAAAAGACTGGGGTGAAAGCAAAGTATCCCAATTGCACTGCATTGTAAGATGCTGTGTGCAAGATAAAAAAAAGTTACAAAACGTAAAAGACAAAAGGGAAACATAGTTTGCCAGTACTAATAGTCTGAAGGACTGATCTGTTTCCCTATACTAAAATTAGCAAATTACTAGGGAAGTGAAGCTGGAGGCTTTGCTTCTCTGTAAAAAGTCAGGACATGTTCAAAAACAAATGCAAAACGTTTGGGGGTCCATAGAACTATGGAGGGAAAGCTGTGGAAACAGAAATCTTCCCTAACACTGCTACACGTCTGAATCCTGGACTAGGTAAACCCAGCGCTTCATGCCCAGGTCCTTAATCTGCAGGTTCAGATCTGAGCTGCTGGTAGGTAAACAAATGGAAACAGCTCCTGCATTATTTTAATGGCATGGATGAGATAGCTTGAAGAAGGGGTGGGGAGAGTATGCCTACCACTAACAGGGTAGTGCCCAATCAGTTTGTTGCATGGTGACTCACTGGCATACTACATTGGTGAGGGACACATAGGCCTATTGGGGCCACGCTGTGCTTACGTACATGTAGTCAAGTAGTGGAAGCAACCTCTGGCAGCTGTCCAAGGCATGCGTACATGTCATTCTTTAATACACCTGTCTCCATGTCCTGTTCTTCAGTAATATTCATATGAGGTGGTGTAATGCTCTTACAAGGGAAGTGTTGAAGGACGTGTAATTTCATCATCTGCTCATATTAGATCCATCAGGTGTAGCACAATGCGTGAATGTGAGGGACGGTGGCCATGGTGGGCTACACAAGGTGAATGTGACGTGACAGGAGTGTAGACACAAAAGTAAAAACATTGCATGTATATCCATCCTTTGAGATTCTCATATCAACAAGACATTTCATTCTCCCTTGCTGTGTCCATGCTTTTGCCATAAAGCAAAAGAAGCATGACATGTTTACAGGGTGTTAGGGAACATGGTGACTTTTAGTGTATGTCTTATTGAGGGTCCACAAGTATGGCATGCGGCAGTGATTCTTGCCAAATACACGTGTATTGCATACAGATCTCCCAGAGTCCCTAGAATGCTCATAACAAGATGGACAGGCACAAGCCTGTGAATTGGAGGTCATGTGCCCATGTGCCCTTCCCATGATGCTCTCTCTGCAGGCATGCATTTGAGACATGCATATGTACCAAGAGAAATGTACACAAGTGCTTTGCTGTAATGTCTGCATGGCCGCATGTCACTGTTTCCAATACACATGTATATACACGTTCTTATGGTGAAGTTTTTTTCTTGTTCTTCTTTTGTAGTGTCTCCAGCAGCTGAAGAGGTACCTGCGCCCGAGGAAGTGCTGTATGACAGGGACAAGGCTTCCAGACGGTACTGTAGACCCCAAGCACTCTCCATGACATTGAGCTCTGCTGAAGGATATGTGCCTGGGGTCGTGGTCTCCTCTGATTGTATAGCTGCTGAGGATGAGTACACAGGTGAGGTCATTCTTGTGGATACCTCAGCAGCAGAGGGGCAAGGAAGTGTTTCCCAGGAGACAGGGGATCCATGGAACCTGGGGACCTCAGTTGCGGTATCAGGGCTGGATGTGGAGGGAGAGAAGGGACTGCCTTCTGTGTCTGGTTGAGGGTTTGAGGGGGAGTGAATGCTGCATACATGGACATGAGACAGGAGGCTGCGAAGGAAACCGTGGAGGTGTCAGCACAACCTCCTGTCCCAAGCTCATCAGATGCCGCCCTATATACCTTCTCTGTCACCTCCACCCAGACAATGGCCAGTTCTTGGGCTGAAGAGGAGTTCCATGCAACTGTGCTGCCACTGCTGGTGGAGATTGCATTGGACCAATTATCTCTGTGATGCTGTGCTTGCCACTCATCAGCAGGCTGCACGGCATCACATAGAGGTGGACATGCTCTTCACCCACCTGGTGGTGGCACTGGGCATGGGTGGTCTCTTTGACAGGCCACTTCAATGGTTCCCTCCTCCACATCTGTGCCCCATAATACCTCAAGTGGGACCTCTGTGCCTAACATTGGCTCTGTCTCCTCTGTTGTGGACTTGCCATTGCCTTTGTCACTGGTGGAGGGGCAGGTCCATACTGAACCAAATGAGGTGGTGCCAATTAGCGCAATACAAGGGGAGGTGCAGATCTCTGGCTCTGCCATGGTGCCTAGTAGAGAACAGGCTGTGGTCAGGCTGGTCCAACACTCATTTCAAGACAGTGCCTGCATGGGTTCCTCTCTCCATGCCTGGTTATCTGTGGAGGGGGAACCAGCAGCTGCGACTGACTGCAAGGCAGCATGAGTTTTTAAATCAGAGAAGGCATGACATTCAGATCAACGTAGATAGGAGGGTTCAGCAGATCCAGCAAGGCTGGAGGCCAGGCTAAGGGTGCACCCACAGGTGGCAGCACACATGAGGCAGCATGAGCAGGAGAGGCAGACAGCCCACTGCAGCACGTGCATCTGCCCTTGCCGTGGCTGAGGGGTGTCACCATGGCACCATGGCCTGTGCTTTCGATCATGATGGAGTCTGTTGGTTGCCCAATACATTGTGGCAAGGTTGAGGCAGGCATAGAGACCCTCCACATCAAGAGGGAAACCTGTCTCCAGGAGCCCAATGCGCAGGCAGAGTTGCCCTTGGCATGGGCATTGACAGAACTAGAGGAGGACAAGGGCAATTTTAAATTGGCTATAGTAGTGCAGGGTTGTGTATTTTTTGAGGAGGGTGGTTTCATATTTGATGTGACAGGTTTCCTTTTGTACATATGTTCATATTTTTCAAATCGTGTGTGATTTTAGATTACATTCCTTAGTTTTCAATCACAATCCATTGTGTTACATTGTCAATGGAGCATGTTGTGAAAGTGCTTGCTTCCTGTTGAATGTCTGACTGAGTGGGTTATTGACCATATAGCTGTGTGTTTGGTGCAACATTTCCATGTTCCAGAGTACATGGTATGAGTTTCACACGTGCAGATAGAATACTATGTGGGTCACTAAGGTAGCTGAAATGTTCCTGTAGGCGTTTGTAGGTATTTATCAGGCTTACTAGATCACTATATGTAGATGGTGAGCAGTGTTAGCACGCACATGACATGTTCACCGTTTTCACATGTTTGTGCCTCTGGTCAACACATATCTTGCATTACACCATCCGTCCGTCCAGTGAAGGCGGTACATTCCTGTAATAGGTTGATGAGTGGGTGAAGAGGTGACAGGGACAGTGAGAGGTTTTGAAAATTTCTAACAAATAATTTCATTTTTGTTTTTAATGATGGTGGGGCTTTCTTCAGGAATGTACACTGCGCTTAATTGGTCATATGGGGTTCATTATAATTATAATTGTTCACTTATATGTGCTTAATACCAACAAGTGGTTTCTAAGCACGGGATCCGGATTCAAACCTGTGTTGCGCTTCATTGTCTTGCTTCCAGGACAAACGCGTTGCCCCTGAGCTATATTTCATTCCTCCTTGTGCACATGGATGGGAGCAGTTGGCAATGGATCACTCGAAATGTGTGTGGAAGTAACATTGAGGCAATGCACACAAATATACAGCAAGGAATGTACTTGCGACCAGGGTATATCACAGGGGGATAAAATGGGACAATATACGGTTTGGTTGGTAGTGGTGGAGGAATGGATGCATGTGTTGTCTAGCAGCCATTCCTTGTGAATTATGATATTGGTTCATTCTTTAGAGGTGTTGAGTCAGATATTGAAGGCAAGTGTGTTGCAGGGTATGTGGGTATGGACAGAGAAGGCCTGTGCTCCTGTTCCTTCCTTTCATCCCCATCAAAGTGGAAGACTGCACAAGTCCTTGCTTCTGGTGGGTTGTAGGGTTGGAGAGACGCATAGGTTATTGGCAAGGTGGCTGGTGGACTAGAGGGAGACAGCCTTCTAGATGGTGCAAGCTATTTTGAAAGGGCCCTGTCTTTGAGGTGAGAGCCAATGCTGTTCAATGGGGATTGTTTTACTGTGTTAGACTTAGCAGTTCTTAGATGAATGATGCTGCAACATGTAGGGCCCATTTCAGGTATGTCAGGGTGGCACCCAGACAGCCTTCTAGGAGGGCATAGACTCCATCCATCTGTAAGGGGGTCAGAGTGTGTACAACAGGTGTGATTTATTTAGCTGGTGTCCAGGAATTGTGTTTCATTATGGATGCATGTTGGTAGTGATGTTTTTCCTGATTCATTTCTTTGTGCATCTTGAAGAAGGGGTGCCTGTCACTGTGGAAGCAAAATGCCTATGCCCAGGCAGACAGCTGTTGAAATTAGTTGTAGGTGACGCAACCTCTACCCCACCCACCATGCCGTCCTGCCCTTAGCCATCCCTTTCCCAGCTATCCTAAGGGGAGGACAGGCATAATACAGGCTAGTTCCTCTGTATACCAGTTTTCACGTTCAGTACCACAGTCAGATGCCATGTTCCTCATATATCAGGTGTGCCGTTGAAATAATTTCAACATAACCCTCTCTCTCTCTCTCCCCAGCCCATACACACCATCTTCACTCATTGGTGACGTTTCTTCTCACAAGCTACATCATGGACATGGCAACGCTGCTGCCTCACACCTGCCAACATAGGGCCCATCAACAATGCACCTGCCACTATTATATGTGGACTAGGGTTCTCCTACATGCACTGAAATACCTAACACACATCAAGCGTTGCCATGCTGAACCCCACATAGCACATACAACTTTTACACCATATTCATGACTGAGACCTATATGTCACCCACCTACACCAACAGGCCAGAGAACCTCTTCAACAATGCATACAGCAAACTATCAAGACACTGCCCATAGAAGATTGTGAGAGGTGTCGCCATCGTTCACTATGATTTATGCTCATGCAGCCTAACGGACCTCAACACTGGTAGCTCTTTGTTAGTTCTCTGCAGCAACTTCCCGCTTCCAACAACACGGTCATCTTGAACATCGTGTTGCTCCCGCCCAATGTTCGATTGGAGACTTCATGGACTTGCTAACCAGAATGTCTCTCAATCACTTCAATACCTTGACCCTCAGTGATTTCTATATTAATGCCAATCCTGGAAAACACTGGCTGAGGGAAGGTGTCTAGTGCATTGTCCCACTCTGAACCAGACACAGCACACAATAGAGGAAACCTGCATTAAAGGTTCTATTCCCTTTGTGAGGAATGTCCACCTGGCTTTTTTATTGTTATTAGCAAATAGAATGATGCAGGTAAATCCATTTCAGGGAGGCAAATCTGATTATCACATTTCCCTTTCACAAAACTCCATGCCAACAACATAGTGTACTCCTGTGAACTGCTGCCTCAGTAACCTGATGGCAGCACCTGCCCTACAGTGGCACAGAGCGGATTCAGGTCACATGTGCCCTCCTGAAAGCTGCAGTGACAGCCAAGTCTCTGCAGCGCAGGGGCTGCATGAAGATGTGCACTCCTGTTCTAAAAACTGAGTAACTCTGAGTATTCGGTCCTGGTGCCACGGTAAACCTTAAATATAAGCCATACCTGAGCTAGGGTATAGTGGCCTGCATCTCTCATAGGTATGCCAGCCACATTAAATTGATATTACACATGTGTCAGCCCTGTGGTTCCAGTTCAGCTGTGGAAGGGTTATGTTTATTTGTTCCAGGCAAGGCTTGTCATGCCCACTGACAGTACTGTGGCCTTGGGGGATTGCATCTCCTTGTTCGTTTGTAAGGGCAGGCAACACCATTTCCACAGGGACAACCATTGCACAGGAAGCTGGCTTGGGGACAGGAATCAAAGGGCATACCCATTCACAAAGGGCTAGGTCCCACGACAGTGTGCTGCATTTCTAAAGGCCTTTGATTCTATTGAGAAGAGAAGGGGTGTGGGGTGAGTGTAGCCAAGGAGAAATCTGTACATTTTGGGGAAGATTCTGTCATCTTGTTTCTCTCTGCACCTCTCTCTCTTTCATGTCCCCACCACTTCCTGTAGCACAAAGCAACTTGGTTGTAATATCAGAAGAGCAAATTCGACTCATGTCAACAGCAGGGATTGGACACCTAACGCAAGCTATATTTAGTCCAATCACCTGTGGCCCTTCACCTTCAAATGAAGGGGCCTCCCACCACGTGTTGAAATCATCTTTGTAATCAAACCCTGGAAGAAGATTTTTCTGGACCCTGCTGAGAGAGCAGTACTTTCTAAAGTCCTCCAGTTGTGAGGTAAAGACAGGTGTTCCAAGGCAGAGGCGAGCTCTGTCCCCCAAGATTCCCCAAAGACCATATGGGATGAACTCTGCTGCTGGAACACGACTGCATCTCTGCCAACCAAGCTTTTGCCTGGGACCTCCCTATTTTGCAGGATGCCTGAAGATGTGTGCCAGCCTCCCCAGTGTTTGAGAGTCAGAACGAAGGGCTGACATTGGCCCTTAAGACTTTGGAGTGGGACTCACAGCTCCTGAAAGCCTGAACAGCCATGATTCGTATGTTTTTGACGCTGACCCGCTGTGAATCGAGTGTGTTCGACAAAAAGCGAACCTTCAGGACACTTCGAACCTGCCTTTGGTGTTCATCGCTCTCTGAACTACCGTTTACTGTTTGACTCTGTTTGCCACTGCACCATGCCAGCTGAAATGCGTTGTTGCCTCACTTGAACCAACAAAGTACTGCTGCCTTGCATTTCTCTAGTCAACATTCGAAGCATTAGCTTATTCGTCGCTGTTCATGTAAGTTGATCAACCCAACCCTGGCATCCCCCAAACAGTGACCTCCAAATCTCTGCATCGAATCAACTCACCTGCGCTTCCTGGTACCAGCTCACCACCATCGGACTTCGACCGCCCACCAAATCTGATGAACATCCAATCCGCATAGCTCGAGTAGATGCTTCGAGACCAAGGTTACCTCCTGTTCAACCCCGACTCGATACCAGCTTGCCACTGGGCCATTGTGACTGCTGCATCCTCTGACCAAAAAGAACCTTCCAATGACCTTGAGAAGACAGGTTCGACACTGTAGAACTGCCAAGACATTTGCAAAGGTATTATTGACTAATATCTGCCCCCCGCCTGTCAATCTTTGGGCCTTAGAGACTGGCTAGGTCATTGTAATCCCTTTTTGCAAGCTCAAGACATATCCTTTTGAACATTGTGGTCTTTTAACTGCCTTTTTCTCTCCCATGCCTCATCACCCAGAGTGCTGCATCTATTAAACCTCTGCATATTATGTGTTCCTTCTAAAGGGGGACGGGGGCTAGAGTGTTTTCTAGTTACGTATTATTGTACATGGTGTGTTTGATTAAAGTATATATTTGGATATGACCTTGATTGGACTTTCCTTTATTTTTTACTGTTACACTTCACTGTTTGGGTTGCTACTAAACCACACTAAAACCCCTCTTGAGAGTTTAGCCTTCCCTTGGTCCGTGCTACCACAATAGACAAACAAGGTATATATCTTAACTGTGCCGGTTATACCTTAATGATTGTCTTGGCTCTTGTGTTGAAGTGTGAGAGCTGAGTGGGCGATTTTTAGCCTCTACTCATCCTTGTTCTCCTGCAGGGCAGAAGTCAATTCGTCACACCCTTCCTCACCATGAACACCCTAAACACCCTCTGTTAGGGTGTCAAATCACACTGTACTTGTTGGTGAATGTAACAACTGAGTTTCACATTTGTCACAAAATCCTGGTTAAGCACATCCATATGTAATGAAGCCAACAGGCCCTCTGATCATTCAGCTGCTTCCCAGTGTCAGCGATCAGGGTAGACCTCAGCAAGCTCCTGCTCACATGGCCCAATGTCAGTGAAAGCACCATGACTGCAGCTTACATATCCGAACAATGCACAACGGTGCAGCTGTCAACATTTATTTATTTATCTTCGTTTTTATGTATGTGCTACATGCCCGAAGGCCTCAGAGCGCAGCAAGCAAGAGGACAGCAAAACAGCAGATACAAAGAGGTCACTCTGGAGGAGACATTAGTCAGCCTGGTTAAAAAGAACAGATGTTGTACTTTTCTTAAAAGCTGCTAAGGAAAGTGATGCTTTAATAGCAAGCGGAAGAGCGTTCCATTCCCGTGGAGCCTCGAAGTCGAAGGTGGTTTGTCCAAATGTTTTCAAACAACTATACGGTTCAGTCAGCTGGGGAGTGTCAGAGGAGCGCAACTCATGGCGGGAACGTTTCGATGATAATCTCCTGGATAGGTAAAGGGGACACACTTATTCTGGCATTCACAGGCAAGAGACAGTGTTTTATGCCTTATTCTTTGCCTGACTGGGAGCCAGAGCAATTCTTTCCTGAAGGCTGTCACGTGATCGTGGCTAGATAACTCAAAGACTGCTGACAGCCCCATTTTGAGTCATCTGGAGGCGATGGATAATGCCTTGTGACGTACCTACTAGAAGACTATTACAATAGTCTAACCTTGAGTTCACGAGTGATGATGCCAAGAGCGCTCTGTTAGCAATACAAAGGTAAGGTCTGATCTGAAGAAGCAACTTGATTACAGGACCATAGGATGAGCGTAACTGTGAGCCCTGTTTCTTCACAGATAACGCGGCATCAAGACACACCCCAAGAGATTTTACTGAGTTACAAACAGAAATGCTGGTACCCGCAATTACTAAATGTGAGTATTGAGTATGGAGCTTCTTCAGGTGAGGGCCAGATGCCATGAAAAGAAGCTCAGTTTTGGAGCCATTAAGGGCGAGAGAGTTTATAGTCATCCATATCTGTATTTTGGTGGGGAGTCATAATGTCGAAAAAAAAATGTCGACAGACAAAAATGTCGACAAAATAATGTCGAAAAAAAAAAATGTCGACTTTCGTTTTTTTTAATTATATATTTATTTTAGGGGTTCGGGAGTAAAAAAAAAGGGAAAAATCAAAAAAAATCAAAAAAAAGGGGGGCTCGGGGGGAACCCCCCCATTTCGAAAAAAAATGCATTGAAAAAAAAGTCGACATTTTTTTTTTCGACATTTTTTTTTCGACTTTTTGACTGTCGACATTTTTGTTGTCGACATTATGACTATAAACCCTGTATTTTATTGTACACTAGATTTACTTTGTCAGCATCATTAGAATAATCACTGGATAGTTCAAAAAGGATCTGGGTGTTGTCTGCGTAGTTTGCAATTTGGACACCCAGATCATCCAGAAGATCAATGAAAGGTCTAATATAGATATTAAACAGCAGGGGTGAAAGACATGACCCCTGTGGTACGTCACAGGACAGGGTTATTGGAGTAGCCTGAGCTCCCGGAACAGCCACTCTAGATGTTCTGGGACCAAGGAAAGAGGCCAGCCAGTTAGCGGCTGTTTCCAAACAATTTGACACAGTAAACTGTCAGTTACGTAAAAGTTTGTGGTCAATGATATCAAATGCTGAAGATAGATCCAGCAATAACAGAAGCGCTGGGTGATTTATTTTGATGATTTCCATATTATTCCATTTAAGATCTAATTGAGCAGCTTCCGTTCCATGATTTGATCTGAAACCGGACTGGTGGCTGTTAAGCAAGTTATTTTCCTCTATAAAGTTCTGGAGCTGTAGGTATGCAACTCTGTCCAAGATCTTCAATAAATATGGAATATTGGTGATGGGCCTTTAATTCTTTGGGACTGCAGGATCCAATGTATCCTTTTCCAATAGGGTAGTAACCCAGACATCGTTTAGTGCCTGCTTCAAAGGATAGGTTAACCATTTTTGTATTCTATGGAATCAGGGCATCCACAGAACCTTTCAAAGTATCAGCGGAGCACAAGTCTCCCAAACATGAGGTAGGTTTCATATTCTTGACAATCTCCCAGATGTCATCTTCAGTACAGTTATTAAATGTGAACTTAGGATTGGTTTTGGATAAGCATAGGTGTGCATTCTTTGTTATAGGGGGCTCATTATTTGCAGCTAAACTAATCAATTGTTTGGAGATGGACAAACGGTGACCAGCAACCACCTTAGACTGTGTGCCACCACACCTTGTAGCCTTGACCTTTTATAGCCTGGTACACTGAAGGCCTCAATCTCTACAATCGAGGCATCCGTAGAGATGTAGTGACTTAGCCAGTTGCCTGCACTACATCCATGCATGGCCAGCTCAGGTAAGTGCACACTACGCACAGAGAACTGAACAGGGCCAAGACTAAATGAGCACCATAGAGGAGTAGAGCAAAAAGGGCAGATTCCTCTTGGCGCCATGACACATGGCTCAAAGGGTCTTCACAACACACACATGCTGTGGTCCATAGAGGATTCATAAACCATGGAATGTAGTATCATGTAGCAACTGTTCGAGATCCACATGGACATGGGTCAGCAACAGCACAACTGACTGCCTATGATCACTGAAGGTCATATTGTACAGGCCGCCGCATTAGCAGGCCCTTCCAACAGCAGGAACCCTCCCTTAGCTGGCAATCATCCACAGCTGCCTCAATGACGGCACTGTTACCTTGGCTTTCTAGGCAAGGAAATGCTTTCAACTGTCAAGTAACCAAGAATGGACCCCGAAGTGGTTCATCAACTGATGGCCCATCATCCATGTTCCCTTCCTAGATCTGCCCCTTGAGGATTCAGTAGCCACACATGTTCTCCAACAGATGTAGGCCAACAGTATCAGTCAGTGCAAGCAATGTTGCCTCTGTGCCAGATGTGGCACAGACATTGTTCTCATCAGCACTGTTATTTGCCAAGTGTGTGTTGTAATTTTCTTTCACTTTATGGGGCAGTATGCTGGGGTGACTCACACTTGGCAGTCCCTCTTTCCGATGTACTTCATGTTTCGGCAGTGAGCCCTTGTATGATAGAGTCACTCACAGACTGTCTTTGCCTGGAGCTTGGGGGGTCAGTTATTTGTTGGGGCATTCTGTATGATTGTGCCACTCACTTGCTGCAATCGCATCTTTAGCGCCACCCATCACTGTGCAATCGTATCTACGTTAAAATGCTGAATTCCAAAAAGCTTGAGGTTCAGAATTGCAAAGCCAACTTGCTATAATTGGTTATTTAAACAAGCTTAATACCCGGGGATCGCACCTGTGTTGCTCCGCATTATCTTGCTTCGAAGGCCAGCGTGTTGCTCCTGAGCTATCCTCTCGAAACCAGCGGAGCTTGCATTTTGAACCTCAAGCTTTTTGGATTCTGCTGTTTTGTCCCCAGCTTCCCGTTTAATATATGTGTGGGACACCCCTGCAACCCCCTAAACCCATAATGCCGCACTAGGTGAGTGGAGGACACCCCTAAAACCCCCGCTCACCTAGTTCGGCATTATTTTATTTACGTTTTTTGTGTACAATACAGCACAGTGCGGGTCCAAGGCATCTCTGTTACGTTGCATAGTGGGGGCCAAGGCAGAGTGTTGGGCTGGCCTGGGGGAGTGTTGTGGGCAGATATGGCACTATAGTGTTTCCTTAACGCTGTTTGGTTTTGCACCGCCTTTATTTTGGGCATCAGCTTGCAGCACAATAGTTTTGCGTGGCGCAACATTGGTGCCACAATGGCTTAGCGCTGTTTTTGTAAATCGGTCCTACTCTATTTTAGCCACTGAAACGTCTGATTCTGGCTAAGTCTTTTAAGCGCTAGCCTAGTAAATTAATATTTACATCAGTTCAGCAAAGGGCAGAAGCTATCGACATTCTAAATAACGTATTCCTGCATTTGGAATGTCAAAACACATTCCATTCTCAGCCAGAATGATAACTCCTGACACATTTCTTCCTCGTTATATCTCATCAAAAGGAGTTTATCTGTTTTCATTGAGTTGATTTTTTCCAAAATTGAAAAAAAAGTCTGCGACAGTAGGAGTAGATAAGAATATAAAAAAAATAGGTGAAAACATACTTGCACTTGATGGGTGCTTCCTCCAATGGCTAAACTGTTGCTCTAGTGCGGCGAGCACGGTGAGCAGAGGAAATCGAGGAAGGCTTATTCAGAGAGCCTAACTTCAATATCCTCATCGTTAATTAGAAGTAATGTTTGTGCCCATCTATTAACACAGCGCCGAGATGTGGAGTGAATTAGCAAACAAAAGTAACCCTGACATTCCTTGCCTCTCGATAGACACACCGCGAATCAGCGAGCAGCTACCATTCAGATGTGCACAATTATAGGCCTCGTTCATTAGTGCCACACCATTGACGGCTGCATGAAAGAAATGACAAATTAGCAATTTCACAGCGGTGGCCCCACGCTATCATTTCTATCGCAAAGTCAGCAAAATCTAACCTCGCACAACTCAGAGGCCCATTCACAGGCGGGAAGGGCTATCAATACAATTTTATGTGCCCCGCGCTAATCACTAAAGTCAGATAATGCGCAAGGTTAATGGTCGCAGACAGAAACTGGAAATATCCGAGATCTGATAAGGGAAACCCACATTATTGCTGTTCTCGGTGGCTATTACCTCGCCGCAGAATGGGCTGCAGGGGGAAATCAATGCGCGAGGCAGTTGTAATGCATCTCTCGGTGTAAGATATAAATGGGTCCTTCCGCGCCCATTCACTTGTCGCCTCATAAATAGTTCAGTCACAGGGCACACAAGATAGCAAAGAAGTGTGCCCTTTGTGTATTTGTCAGCCCTACTCCAGATTTACGCTGTCTTGTTCCAACAGGGCCTATGCCGTGCTTTTTTCAATTACCTAACAGCTCTATTTAACAAAATAAGAACACGACATGGCCTGATTAGGGATGTATATCTCGGCACACGGGCTGCAGTCTGCACCTTTGTCGTCGAGTGAATAGAACCCTGAAACAAAGCGGTTGCTGCCCTCCAGCAAACCCCACACTGCACCCACAGGAACTTGCTTATTCGACGTATTTTAAGTAGCCGTACCCGTGCACAAAGTTGAAATATTATTATATTAAAATCGTTTATTTCAGCTCTATCTCTTTTCGGGTAATTTTAACTAGAGGCCCAATCTGTATTGCCCCCACTTTATATTGTCGCTTGCCCAAGTACACTACCTGACTGGAACCGGGCACAAAGCTTGTTGACACAAGCCACCCAGACCAGACGTTGGTTCAGAATAAACATTGCAGAAATCAGGCTAGAGAAAGGACAGATCTCCAGTAGCCTTCCACCTACAGCCTGCCCTGCTAAAGTAGGGTATCCTCACCCGAGGATGGAAGTAAAAAGTATGACGGTGCTGCAGCTCTGCAAGCAGGAAGGGCCACCTTTTGAGTCTGCCTCCAGAGAAATGTTAGGGAAGGGACGTGTCATGATGATGGCGATTGAAAACAGAACTTTACTGGGGTAGCAAGCATCGAGCTACAGAGATATTCTGAAACTTAAATGTCTGTTTAACAGTTTAGTCTACCGCTAAGTTCCAAAGAGAGAAGCACGCCTTTTCATTTTTGGTGGGGGGCGATTTAGCAAAACGTTGTAATTTGTTTTATTTTTTACAACAATACGTTTCCCGTGATTTTCAAAGTGAAAACAAAACTGGCATTCCAAATATCCCGCTCCAAATCTGCCATTGAACGCCAGTCGAAAGATGTTTACATGTACAGTGCCCAAGACAGCGCCTTCTCTCTTCACGTTGAGTACAGTGCTTCCTATCTGGAGAGTAAACCTAGTGTTTTTCCCCCTCCTGGAGCTGGCATAGGAAAGGGGCTTGAGAGGTGAGCTGTGGTAGAGAAAGTGCCCTAGTGCGTATTTCATTTGAACAGTTCAAATGTTTTCCACTGCATCCAGTTTCTGGATCCTGGGTTTTGGGGATCTATCAAACGACAGAGAGGAGATGGCTGGTTGGTTTCAGTGCTGTCTTGGAATTGATTTTCTGGCGTCTAACAGTAACTAATGGGTTGAGTTGGTGTTTTTATGGGCTTTAAGTTAGAACGACTACATTTTGTTCTAGCTAAGCGGTGTTTTTGTAGCGCTCTGCCCTCACAAAGAAAGCTTAGGCAGGCCGACAGGGTGCAGCAGGTATGATAGCTCAGTAAATTCACGCCTAGCTACAATGACGTTTGTGTGACATTGGGTCATGGATTAAGTAAACGTCGTTTACCCTTTGAGTTGGCCAATTAAAACACCTGTAAGAATATCGTCACATTCAAAATGTGTTGTGTTTATTCGCTGTATTGCTTTTGCGATAGTAGCAAAAGTTGTGATTTTTTAACATTCATATTATGTTAATGGAAATTATATCAATCTGACAAAAATGTATCTAACTTTAAAAACTGTGAAAGGGTGCACGAGTGGCTTATGTAAGGAGCTGCATTGATGTCCAGACTTCTGGTTCACCTTTTAAAGGTAGAGGGCGCCACCTTGCTGTCCAGAGAGCATGGTTCTTGCACACCTTCTACATGCAATCGACCAAATCAAACATGCACTTATTATTTGGCAAAAGCCTTTGCAATATATACAATTCCAGACCATACAGATATGACATTAGAAAGAAACATAAATCTTTAATGACCCACTCCACGATCACTTTCATAGCAGAAGGGTCCCTGGCAGGGCTTTAAGTGGGGTAAGAAATCGAGGGGGGGGGCCTCATTTGGGGCGTGGCTTGTTGGAGGGGCGTGGCCTAGAAAGTACGCAAATCGTAGGGTATACACACAAACATATATTTAACATAATTCTACGTTTATAAAAGATGGCTTGCAAAGTACACAAACCATAGTAAGGTACGCACACAAATATATAACATTTATATATATTTGTGTGCATACCCTACGATTTGACTAGTTTTCAGGCCATCTTTTTTAAACATTTCGGGTTTATAAACGATGGCTTTGAAAGTACATAATTCAAGTCATCTTTTATAAAGCTTTGACTACGGACAAAATTGTCCGTCTGCAATGCTTTATAAAAGATGGCTTGAAATGTGTACTTTCGAAGCCATCTTTTATAAACCTCGAAATATGTTGAGGAATCCCCAGGTTCGCCGAGGGTTAAAGACGCCTCGGCGACCTGGGGAAACAAAGGGACAGTAAATCAGTAACTGCCTCTGGTGACCTCTCGCGCGAGGGGTCACCAGACGCAGTTACTATGACTGACGGAAGTGGCAGCCAGTCACAGCGTCGCAGCCGCGACGGGATAATGCATCCCGCGATTCCCGTCAACGTTGCTGTAGGACAGGGGCCCCGGCAGGGCTCCGGCTCAGTCCCACTTTTTGGAAACTGCCGGGGCCCAGCCCCGCCAGGCCCCAGCACACTTTAAGCACTGGTCCCTGGTATGTTATATGCATTTGTAGCGTGCACGTTCACTAAAAAGGCATCTTGGCGCGAGAATACACCACAGGAGAGGCTAGACCAACCAGTATTTTAGAACAGCAGAGTTTTAAGCTGACGGGGAAACTGCAGGTGATTTGTCAGTATGCCTCAGACAGGCTGGGAGCTCATTCCAGAGCCTGCTTGCAGCCACCGAAAAAAAGGCCCACACCCTGTGAAGACGAAATCTAGGAACCACGAGCAGACACCCGTTGCTGGAGCGAAGCTCTCTGACTGGAGAATAATGCATACATTTCTCCTGCAGAAAGACAGCACCAACCTGATAGCAGGCCCGGGATTTGAAGACTATTCACTTTTTCACGAGAAGCCAGTGAAGAGATCTCACAACCTGACTAATGTGAGAACCATAAGATCTGGCCGCAAAATTCTGCAATAGCTGAAGGCGATGGATCAGGCTGATGGGCATGGCCAAATACAGAGCATTACAGTAATCTAAGCGGCTGGTAACAGTTGAGGCGACTACTGCTGAATAAATGCAGGTGCGCAGGCAGAAAAGGCAGAACCTTGTGAAGGACCTTCAGTAAGAAATGTCCAGTCTTGCATACTTTGCTCACCTGATGGGCCATGGAAAGAGAGGAAGAAAGATAGACACCAAGATTTGTCAGTAATGTCACTGGAGTAAGCGGAACACCCAGTGAGACAGGCCAGAAAGAAAAGGAGCAAGAACCTAAATCAGAGGACACACCTACCACCAGCACCTCAGTCTTGTCCCTGTTGAGCTTAAGGCAGTTGTCACTCATCTAGCCTCTAACGACCTCCAGGCACACACACAACCGAGAAAACACCTCACCCTGGTCCTGATTTCAGCAGACCAGGATCTGAGTGTCGTCTGTGTATGAGTAATACCTGAAGCCGTGGGAGCAGATGAGGGCAACCAGAGGTTGAACATAGATGTTACATAACATCAGGGACAAAGCAGAGCCCTGGGGAACCCCACAGCACAGCAAATGGGAGAGTGAGGCAAAAGAAGGTAAGGACAATGATTGGCCCCTGTCGGTCAAAAAAGAGGTAAACCGTGCCAGGACAGAGCCCAAGATGCAGGCAGAGACCAGGTGGACAGGAGACTTTTTAATGTTCCAGCAGCAGGATAGTCCAGTGAGGTTTCATCTCACTGCAAGTATTTAGTTCCTTTTTGTCAGGATGCGGCAGCTTTAGATGGACCTGCGGGAGCCAGAGATTTCAGGGGACGGGCCGAGCCTGGGCCCAGCCTGGGGGGTCTGGCTCTTAGGGGCCAACACCGCCAGGCCCTGGAAATTGATGCGCAAAATGAGGGGGAAAATGGGGGCCTGTGTCAAGGTCAAAAAGGGGCTATGGGAAAGGAAAGGGATTGGGGCAATAAAAGAGGCAAAAGAGGTTTTGGGCAACAAAAGGGACTGGGTAAAAAAGGGGTGAAAGGGAGCAAGAAAAGGGGATAAATTGTACTAGGGAAACACAATTGGCTAAAGGGGTCTGGTGGCGCAAAGGGACAAGAACAAGGGCAGAAGGGGGGCAAGAACAGGTGACAGGGGCAACAAAAAAAGGCTAAACAGGACTGGTGGGCAACAATTGGCTAAAGGGTTTGCGGGCTACAAAAGAGACATGAACAATGGCTAAAGGGTGGCAGGCAGAGGCATTGCTGGGAGGCTGAGGGGCAATAGCCCGAGGTCTTTTGCTTGAAGCCCCGGATAGAAGCTCAGGTTCTACAACCAAAAGGCTAGCTAGCCTCGAGTTGTGACTGTCCCAAAAGTAGCAGTCCTGGATCTTTTACAAACCTAGCAACACCCCAGGTGATGGGGCAACAAAAGCGTCTGGGGGCAAAATAATTGGTGTAAAGGGTGCAAGAACAGGGATTAAAGGGGACAAGAACATGGGCTAGTGACAAAAAGGGAACTAAATGGGACTGGGGTTTCAATCAAAGGAGCACAGCGGCCTGGAGACGGCTTAAAGAGTTAAGGTGCACCAAAGGGTTTAGGGGGCAGCTAAAAGGGATAAGGGGCAACAACAAAAGGGGCTAAATGGGACTGGGGGGTCAAGGAAGGGGTAAAATGGGCCCGAGGGCAGCTACAAAGTTTAAGGGGCAACACAAGACGCTACATGGGACTGGGGCAACTAAAGGGGTTGGGGCAACAAAAGGGGATAAAGGGTAATGGGAGGAGAAACAAAGGGGCTCACATTCCTTTTTGAAGTCGCTGCTGCCTCACAGCACCACCAGTAAGTGTTGCAGTCATGCTCCAGCCACTCAATGAGTGGGTGAGGTGGGACAAAAAAAAGACATGCTCCTGGTGTGCCAGTGGCACTTACAGGAGCTTGTCTGCCTTACTTCCTGTCCTGCTGCTTGACTTCCTGTCCTGCCCAGGCCAATCAATGAGTGGCTGGGGAGGGGCCAGCAGTCAGGTGGCTGGGACGGGAAGACAACCAGACGCGGCTCCTGTAAGTGCTCCCGATCGCGTCTTTTTTTGTATCTAAGGAGTGGCCGAGAATCCGGGGAGGCTCGTGGCCGACCCGTGCTTCCAGCAGGCACCACCGGGCTCACCTAGCTCTAGTTTAATACTATTCAGTAGCACATTATGTTGTTGCATAAACGTGCATTCACAGCAACAGGGGCGGACTGGGACAAGAAATAGGCCCGGTCACCCGAAAAAAAAGTGGCCCACCCCTCGCCTCAAAAAAGTGGCCCACCCTTCACGACCCTTGACCTCTGATGACATGACCAGAAGTGATGTCCTTTGACCCCTACCCCAAATTGACATCCCGGGAAGCAATGAAACATGACCTTTCACCCCTTGACAAAACAGGAAGTGGCATCAAATAGCAATGTTTCTAAGTACACTAAATTACTGTGAATCCAAGCAGACGCCCAAGGCCAAATGATAATATGTTATTGTATAGCACTTACGTTTAAGCTCTTTTTTTTATAGAACAAATGCGCATACAATATCACCCAACCTGTGTTGGTACTCTTTTATCGACCTAAGAAGGATGAAAGGCTTTTTGAAAAAAATGGTCGGGGGGCCAATCCGACCATGACAGCAGAGTGGGCTCCACTGTGCTATTGAAATTGCTCGGCTGGCATCCTTGTGCGCATCACTGCAGGCTAGCAGATGCATTCGAATCTCTGCAACCCCTAAATTAAGAGAGGGCACAGGGGGCATGCACCAGAGACAGCACGCATCGGACACAGTGCAGTCATATCATGACATGTCAATGTCTAAGGTGCAGATATCAACAATGTGTTAACACTGCTAGCAAAAAATGCGCATTCCGATGAAAGGCAGCGGTAGAGTCCACGAGGAAATGTCACACCATGCAGACCTGGCATGGTGGAAAAATGTGAGGACCATACAACAATAAACCATATGAGGTATGGGGGTTGTGGGCTGGGCAGATTACGTTAAATAAAAAAATGGGAAGGAAAAGACAGGAAAAAGGGAACTTGAAAACTAAGTTACAAAAGGGAAGGAATATGATGGAACATGGAAGGTAATCGCGAGGAAATGGAAAAGGAGAAAGGAATGGAAGTGGTAGGGAATGGCAGGAGGAGGGGGATGGTGGAATGCGAGAGGGCACAGAAATGTGAAAGGAAGGGGAGAGGAGGAGAGTGCATGAGGGTAGAAGAAGGAGAGGGGAGGAGAGGGGGGAGGGTACAAGGGAAATGGAAGTGGAAGAGAAGGAGGAGGGTAAGGGGTATGAGAGAGGAGAGGGAAATGTGAAAGGAAGGAGAGAAGTGGATAGAGGAGACGAGACAAGAGGAGGAAGTGAGAAGAGGTGAGGAGAGGAAGGGAGAAGGGGAGTAGAGGAAGGGAGTAGGGGAGACGAACGAGTATAGGAATGGGAGAGATGTGAAATAGAAATGGAAGGGAAGGGGGAAGGCGGATAGGAAAAGGAGGAGAAGCGATCGGAGAGGAGGAGAGCATGGGAGGGCAAATGGGAGAAGAGAAGAGAAGAGAAGCGAGGGGAGGGGAGGGGGGGAAGAGAAGAGACATGGGAGAAGGGGAGAGGAAGCGTGGAGGGGAAGAAGAGGGGGAAGGGATGGAGCGAGGAATGGCTACTGGAGAAGTATGTACATGTTTACATCAAGTATTAGCCCAGTGACTGATGCCTTTTCGACATAATTAGGGGGCGTTGTTTGTCGGAGCCTTGGAACGCTGTAAGCAGCCGACTCTTGCGAAACCAGACCCTTGTCTTCCTGTCTGCAAGGACCGCATTTGTAAGTGGACGCGCGGTTGGACTTTCCACCTGTCCCGAGGGAATGACGCAATGCTCCTTGGCTGCCTCACCACTAAACTTGCCGCTGTTGACGGAACGATCCTCACACGGGATCCTCACACAGCGGCTGCTTTGTTTCCTGATTGGCGCACACGTTAAGAAGCATTTCCATGATTATTTTCAGATGTATGTAGATACTTCTATGATACTTCTATGTAATTATATTATTTAAAGAAACGAAAACGGGAAGAGTGGCTGAAAACTAGAAACATTGTAGCATTTTGGATCTATAAAATGTTCATGTACATTTTTGGAGATGAACTAAACCCTCTAACTCCAAGTGAGCTGCCACAACTCCTCCCTCGGAGTAGTTCGGGGTAGTGGAATCGAGGTTGCTTTGATTGCATAATTCCAGTTACACAAGATATTTCAAAATTCGGACTTTTTATTATAGTGTACATACAGCTTTGGGAATGTTTTATGAGTGAAGCCCTAGCCCGTGCTTTGCAATGAAATAATAACGTGGATATGAAGAGTGATTTGAAAAATGAAAGAAAATGATCAAACAATAAAAGGGCTACATTTTCATTAAAAATGTTAAGAAGGGTTGACTAAAACTCTTAAAACTGACGTCTACAAGCCACACAAAGTTATGTTTCTAATCTGGTAAATGCTCTCCCCTCCCCCACCCCAAAACAATAATTGCGTATAGGTGTGTTAATGTTTTTTTTTATAAAATCCTCTTTAAACTGGCATGATCTGTTACGTTTGTGTTAGGTAGCGTTTTACTGTAGATGCGATTTAAATCGAAACTTGAGTTCGATATATAACCCCTATAATATATACAAATACATGAATGTAATGTGCGTTATTGTGGCGCAGAACATAGATGTGCTTGCAGTTCGGCGCGGGAGCGGACCACTTCCGTCATAAAGGCGCGTACGCCGTTTTACATCCTTCCTCCTTTAGTCTCCACAGCTGCCCACGTCAGAAAAAACGGACACGATTAGGGGTTTAGTATTCCTTCGCTTGACTGGCTCCAGACATTCGAACATAGACTGGCTCAAGAACTTCGAAGTGAAACTTCCTCAGAGAAACTAACAATAAACTGTCTCAAGAAATTCAAACTGAAACGTCCTCAGAGAAACTAACAATAGCGCGCTCTCTCTCTCTCTCCCCCTCTCGCGCGCTCTCTCTCCCTCCCGCCCCCAGTATGTGTGGTCCGTTCCATTCTACTTTGGAGGCTAACACATAGCTCAATTAACGAACAGCTTACCTCTCACTTATCAGCTGACCATGTAAATAGCTTGCAGAATGGTGAAAAGGCAGGTGGTAATCCCAGGGGAATAATACCAAAGGGAAAAAAGATACCATTAGCCATGCTGGGCTTAGCATGGCAAACAGCCCCTTCCACGCTTACAGCCATGAATAGAATTTCTGCCTTGCAGGGATACAGCCGAGCTCAGAAGCAAGTGTCGGTCCAGGCTAGGGGTGAGGGGGAGGGTATGTGTTGGGGGAGAGGGGGGGGGGTTAAAAAAGAGGGGCTAACCTGTTCGTACAATACTGAAGGCAAAGCTTTCAGTGCAACTAACAGGGATAATAGGAATGATGCTGGAAGACAATGAAAAAAAATAACGTTTCCAAGTTCGAATAATATACCCCTTCCTGCCGCGCGAGAATGCTGTCTGTTCTCTAGGGTCAAAGGGTCAAAGGGTTGTGGGTACCAAATGTAAAATCTGTAGAGTTCGTGCATGTGTACAGATACCTTAACACAGCCTTGCATTTAGCATTGAAATCATCGAAAGTATGGTGGATAGTGCAAAATAAGGGTTACACATGAGCGTTACTCATTTTTATGTAACCCTTTCAGCTCTCGTCTGAGTTTAAGAAAATCGTGCATATACATGCATTCATTGGATGTTATGGTTTCAAGATAAAATTGAAAAGCCAAAGAAATTCACCAACTATGGTAAACTATGCAACTATAACTCCCGCCACCACCATGCACTGCTAAGACTCACACCTAGGACATAAAAGATGACATCACAAATTGCATTGTTGATGCCATCACAAATAGCAGTTGTTTTTCTACAGTGACATTGAGAAGTTCAATCAGATGACTTAATCTGGTCATACTGCCTTGAACACATGATAAACATACTCTAAATGTGCTGTGTATGTAGACCTTAATCTTGTGGTATGTTTTGAAGGTACTTTCCTTAGGGTGGGACAATAAGCAGGCCCCAGGCAGACTATTCCTTTTTTATACATGAACTCTAATATTAGTGGCATTTTCTAGTCATAGTGTTTCTTTCCTCTTAACTAGAGTTTCCCTGCATGTGCCTCAGATTTGTTTGCATTGGTGCTCGCCATATGTATTTTTTATACTAACACATGTGTGTATTAATTGTTGTATTGTTAGCAGTTCATTCCAAGTTTAACCTTAGTCAAGATTCTGATACCCTTGGATGTATTATTCTACTGGCCAATATTACCAAGATTAAAAATACTGTACTTCAATGGTCCATGCTGCAGCCATTGTCTATATATTATTACATTGACATATTAACAACACTTCGATAGAATGTTTCTGTTTCAATAAGTACATTTTGTGATACATGGAGTAGTTCATGTGAGGTCTCCTGATCACCCTTTACATGTTGCTAGCAACATTCTAAACAGAACCCCTTGTAGAGACTTTTCATCAGAATTGTTGTCATATGTGATGTCATCAGTGATGTCATCAATTATGCCTAGTCTGATGTCATCTTTGATGTCCTGGGTGTTAGTCTTAGCAGTGAATGTCAGTGGCGCAAGTTATGGTTGCATAGCTCACCATAACTGGCGAATTTCTTTGGTTTTCGAATTTACCTTGCAACCATAACGTCCCATTGATAATGTTTTTTTCAATTATTTCATAGGTTTTTATTAGTGCAACTTAAACATAATGTCCCTTTAACATAGCTTTTTCAGTGAATTTGATAGGTTTTCATTAGTGCAACTTAATGTCCTTTAAACAAAGTTTTTTTCAGTGAATTTCATAGGTTTTTATTAGTGAAAATATTTCATGATGTTACAGCACTGTATATAAGTTATTAATATTTGCCCTTTTAACATATATGAAAGAACTATAAACCTACTTTAGCAAACATATTTTTTGCAGCGCATACTGATGTGTGCCATTTTCAGCAGCGCATGCTGAGGAGCCAAGTCATGGTTGAATTGCCTAGGGCATGAGTCTCGACCATGACCCCACCAAACAACCCCTTTTATCCACTACACCAAGCCTGTATCCGAGTCCAGTGCCACTATACCCCCATAATGTGACCAATAGCCAGTGGTCATGGCTTGCAGCCATGACCAGTCTCCACAATCCATGGGACATGGGCTTACGCCGTGTCGCATGCCCCAATAAGCTAATCACAGTAGACATTTGTCCTTGCGAAGGGCATGGCCCACTGCCCAGGCACCAAAGTTATATCACACTCTTTTGTACTTACATTTTGACACTTTGGAAAAAATAAAACACGGGAGACAGATTTGCAAAAGCATGCTTTCAGGTCCTTGCTGATGCTCCTCGCACAAGTTTGCAGATTTTATTTCCCCATTGAAACCTATCCTGATTTCGAAAAACGTTACCACACAGCCGGTCCCTGGTGGTCATGCCCACTTTAACCCCATTGCCGGACCCTGGTGGCGATGGTCAGTGGGCAGATTTTCTGGGCCACGGCCATGGCCACAGGCTATACCTCAGTCACCAAAGGTATATCATTATTGTTTGTACCTACAGTACAACACTTTTCAAAAAATATAATGAAAACAACATTTGTGAAACCTGGTTTTTGGGTCCTTGCCAAGGCTCCTTGCACAAGTTTGCTCCAAATCCGTCTTTGTTTTATTTTTTAAAGTGTAAAAATGTAGGTACAAAAAATAAGGATATAACTTAGTCCCCCACGTGACAAAATACATTCAAACTTTTCACAAACATTCAAAGTGGGGTCTATAATATTTTTGCAAACCTTTGTGCAGATTCATCAAATGGCACCAACAATATAAGCCATCTAAAAATGTTGGGACCCCCCCCTTACTGTAACGTAAACACTAAGAGTAACATGTATCTGTAACATAAGCACCACATGTAAACTGCTCCCTGATGCCTGAGGGTTTGGTGCGTTATACACGTGTCAAAATAAATAAATAAATAAATAAAATCCCGCAATCTAAAGCAGGGTTCTGCAGGATCTTGACCTCCCGCCGCGATCCCTCAGCACTGACAATGCAGGTTATGGCTGAGCTATAGGGATTTTGGACATGATTGAAGAGAAATGAAGCTCCAAGTGTTGCTAATATTATCCGACCTTAATGATACAGAATAAAACGAATGGGACAATATGCACGGTAGCATGTAATAGGAACAGTTATGTTCCTCCTTATCATCTAGGCACCTCACATCCACCACTCTGTGGAAGCCCTTCACTCTGTCTGTCTTTCACTGTCCCCATTTAAAATTGTCCTCTCCTTTCCCACCGCCTGCAGCTTACATGTATCAACTACTATATCATGACTATGCAAAGGTTTATAAAGGGCCCAGGCGTGGGACTGCGACTGCTATCAATGTGCCCTTTGTACAATGCTTGTTGGTGAAGCAGGTTTTGTTTCCACAATAAGTACACTCCTAGATTGTCTTTGTTTCATTGCGGTCCTTATACTCAAATACATTTATTATAGGACAGCTCTAGACTACTATTTCCAGTTTACAAGAGAAACACACCACGACTGGGTGTGACTTTTTTGACAAGCCATAGAACACCTCGAAGGCCCTTGAAGCAGAAACTGTGGGGCCAGGCATTTTCAATAAGGAACACACACACACATTTAGCTTTAAGGCTGGAAAGCAAAAGGCAGAGTCAATTTAAACACGATTTTGTCAGTAGAAAGTAAGGAGGTACAGAGACAGTCACCCTCGGGTTGAAAGGGTGTCATAACCTGAAACCCTCTGCTAAATTGGGGTTAAATGCCAGAACTGCTAAGACAAGTAAGGCCAAGGCCTGGGTGTCTGATTTCCTCAAACTAGGTGGGTCACACTGTTAGAAACCCTCAAACCTGTGGGTCTCAGAGTTACATCACCTCAGACTAAAATGGTCTTCCCTCCAGAGTCCCCTGAACCAACAGAGAATCCATGCACTGCAAAGTGGGAAAGAGTCCCAACTCCCAGAATAAGATGGCAGCTGAGTTAAATATTCGCAGGTTGAGAGTTTCAGAAGCAAAGCCCCTGGTACTTGGAGGCGGTCAGAGTTAAAGCCTCACAGACTAGAAATGCTGCAGTGTTAGAGATTTTTAGAATAGGAGAGTCTCTGGGCCAGAGCCATTCAGAGGATCTAGAAGGGCCTGAAAGCTATAGCCCCTCAGACTATGGCTTGCTCAGTTTCAGAAACTCTAGGACAAGGGCGGCCAAGAGTCTAAGCATCTTAGACTGGGATGTCAGAATAAGAATCTTTCAATATAGTAGGGATTGATTTGAAAGCCTCGAGACAGGGAGCAAAGCCAAACAACATCCCATTGGCTAATATGATCTCAGAATCTAGAGTTTCCCAGAGAAGGAGGTCTAAATCCGATACCCACTGAGTATTGAGTAACAGCCTCTCAGTTTAGGACTGTCTCATAGTCAAAGTGCCTTAGACCAGGCAAGTTAACAAAGCTCAATCTTGACGGTCCCAGATCGCGGCACTTCATGCTGGTGGCATCTTGGGAACAAAGCAATACAATATAAGGAGACTTTATTAGCATGTCAAAGTACACAGCATGGAGTAATCAGCTATAATTTTCTGTTTACATGGTGTCCGGGCAATGCATTATTTATTTATGTTTTGTTTTATCTCTGGTGATGGCAGAGACATATTTTGCATAACTCGCTGTTGCACGAATTTCCAAAGAGATGAGGTATAGTTTTGCCTCCTAGTCTTTGCCCAAATCCTGTATGCTATGATGGTCGCAGATTGAAAGCGATTAGACTTGGAGGGGGTCAGAAGCAGCAATCCTCAGGCTTGTAAGAGTCCACTGGACTTGGAGGGTATCCAAGCCTCTGAGACTATGACCTGTGAGACACCATCCAAATAGAGCCTGATAGAAAAAGGAACCAGATTCGCCGATAGGACCCAATAGTTTATCTGAAGACCGAAGCACAGCAAGCAAACATATCAATATACTGGCAGTTCTATGAACCAGCAAGGTTGAAGGTAAAACATGCTGTATAATGCGAGCGATACATTTAAAGAAAACGCTCTCTATTTTCTATACTATATTGATTTTGTGATTAGATATGTACCCCAGTATTCAACACTGCACAAATTGAACTCTCAACATTTGCCCCAAAACATGTATCTGTTTTTTACACTGTCCATCAGCATTTAAAACATTAAAGTTCACTATAGTAGTTGCATTTGTATTGTTGGCTTATGATAAGTTAACCAGATCTATAGGTTCGGGGGGAGAGTCTGGGTGGAGACAAGGTTGGGAGCGGGGGCACAGACATTATTTAGAAATGGGCCCTTCTCGTCATGAACCAGCCTTGCAAATGCTAGTCAGAACTGGGCTAGCATATTTTTGGCGTCTAATTTGGCCTGGGATCTTCGAGTCACAGAATTGTAAAATTCAACCAGGTTTTTAAAATGACCAAATAATAGCCAAATCAAGGCCACCGAATATCTAGGCTTCTAACTCATATCCATTGTGGATAGCCAGACAACCTGACTTGAGTTCGCTGTTTTGTAAGGGTGAAAGGATACCTCAGGGGCAGGGAGTTTGTCTTGGAAACAAGACAACGTAGTCAAGTGCAGCACAGATTCAGGTTCAAATCAATCCAGTGCTTAGAAACCACTCTCTGTTATTAAGCGCGTTGTAAAAGAACAATATTAATCCTGGCTTGGTATGAGACAGAGAGTCAAATTGGAATGAAATCCGGAGCCCTGTGCACATGTATCGTTTAGCTAGCCCACCCTCTCCCCCCCCCCAGTGTCCAGTAAATGGAATGATAGCAGAATCATTTAAGATATGGCCAGCATAACTGCTCAGTTGAAAATATTGACATCCATTAACTAAGACAACAAGCGACACTTGTCATTTGCTCGGGGTGTACACGCGTCTTAGGACACGGAGCCTACCTACAGTCTTACCTCTTACACATGCTGCAATTAACTCCACGTGCAGGAACAAAAGGAGCCTGCCATTGTCTCCCCATTCTCTTTGTTCCCTGAAATAAATTTGCCTGAAGACAAAAACAGGAATCTTTTTTTCCTTTCTTTTGGACTTGCTAATTGAACGTACACGTTCATAATAGTGGGAGCAGCACATCGAAGACAAAGGGGTATGATTCGGTAGCCCTCAAACCACCTTTAGCCCCCAACCTATGTGTGTTGTTGATGCGGCATTTTTGACTCTGGGGGCAGGGGGGATCTTCTACACAGAATAACTTAGGAAAGAATGGGGTGGGGGAACTAATCGCCCGGAGATAGATGCAAGTTGTAGGATGAGGGCCAGGTGGCGCGCTTTCTGGTTGGAGTGTGGCCAGGAACCCGGGCTCAACGAGTTGGAAAGCTAAGGCAGAAGGCACTAACAAGCACGAGAAAAAGCCAGCTGCGCGCGTCCCTCTTCAAATGCGCTGGAAGTCAATGCAGCGAGAAAGAAATATATTTTGGTAGGCCGAGGCTGGCCGCTTTCATACCGGGAAGCAGACGACAGGCGCGGGCTTTTATTCCCGCAATGCAAACTAGGGCGCATCTCAGTGCTGAAGGGGGTCGAGCGATGAATGGGCGCATATGGTAAAGTACACCCCCTTTTATAATTATGGCTGAGAGGTGTCGCTTTGCTAAGTCAGAGTGCTGCTCGGTGTGCTCCTCGCAAGTAGACATGTGAAGTAAAACTGATTGGCCCAGGCCTTCTCCTCCCCACCCCAAACATTCCCACCACTCTACCTAAAACATGGAGGGGGGGCAGGGGAGGCGTTCTGCTTGACACAATTACCCGAACAAGAATGAACTGCATACACTCACTACCTGAATGTACTGCTTACCTCTTTTCCTGCCTATCATCTCCCGACGCTAAATAAGATTGTCAAGAAAAGGTGTTTTCCCACCGATAAAGGAAAGTGCGTCCCAGTTTTAACAGCCGCATCACTTTTCAAATAGCAGGGGTAGTGACAATAACATGGAGCGCCTTATCGACAGGAGCTCTTTAAATATTATGCGCTTTGCACATTAGCCCTGAAAGCCAGAGGAGCATTCAGAGGGCTGGCTAATGTGGGACACCTGGATGTGGCCAGTGTTGGACTGGCATACAGTGAACTCTGAAGATTTCCTGATGGGCCTCTGTATCATGGGCCTCTTTTCTGTGGGTACCCTGGGCTCCTGCTGCTTTTGCCGTCCCTCCCGCACTCTGAACCTTCCCACCATCTCCCCTCACCCTCCCATCCTTTTCAAGTAAATCATTTGTTATAAAGCTTCCAGTAAGTGATGTCTCACTTTTGTAACCCCTCTATATGGGCAAAGGTTCTTTAAAATGCACTATTTATAAAAAAAAATCCACATATCTTGTTAACAAACCCCCAAACCCCTGCTTAGAGTGGTTGGGCTCTCTGCACAAGGCGTGAGATGGGGGGACTTTGAAAAATATTTCCAGGGCTACTTTGGGCTCCCGGTCCACGCTTGGATGTGGCTCCACCAATCTGCCCGGAACTTGCTTTTTCAAACTTCTTTCTGGGTATAAGGTCTCCACAAGCGAGTCCCGAGTCCCCGTTCAAAGGTGGTGCTATCACATATACTCAATCCAGCTGGGCCATGTACACTTTAGGGGAAAGTCGTTTGTTGTGAAGATAGGTTTCATATCCTTCATTCAGTAGAATTAAAAGGTACCTTCTTTTACTGGCGGGTAGAGTGTTTCCTTAGGTCTCAGATAGAAAAAACAGGCTCAGACCAAAGAGCATGGACATGGGGCTCCATGTTGTCTTTCCTTTTTAAGGTACTCTACCAAAGAACTAATTCACACCTCCAAGTGGTCCCCCCTAGACCATCGGTTATGTACAGTTGAGCAGTGGTGGGTGGTGAATATTTTGATTGGAGGGAAGAAAATAATTGCCGTAAATAGCGGAAGCAACCAAGCATAGCGAGGGAGCTCAAACCAACCAAGCGCAACCCCGCCGAGACCGTTTTTTAAAATTTATAATTCACAGCACACTTGCTGTGAAAAACTGTAAAAAGTCAGATAGTTCGAAATCGTTTTTTATAGGTTAACGCATGAAAAAATCCATTAGGTGAAAGTCACCAACAGTGCACTGGAGCATTTCCCAATGCATTTCCATGATGCCTTTCCCCACAATATATGCCAATATAAAAACATTTTCACGCTGGCTGTGCCCATACTTTTCCATGCTGGCTGCACCTATGCATGCCAGTAGTCCCATATAAGAACATACTCATGTTTGCTTTGTGCATAATGGCAGTAATGAATGATACTATAAAAAAAACATGTCCAAGCTGGTTCGTCCTATGCGTTCCAGCATTTGCACATACAAGCATACTCCCATTGGCTTTGCCATTAAAAATGCCATGCCACAATGAGAAAACATGTCTGACACGTGATAACACTTACCATGTTTGATTTTTATAAATGCCCAGTAAAAATCTCATGCCACAGTAAGAAATGGCTAGACTGGATGCACCAAAATGCCTGTCTAGACATGTAATAACACTTATCATGCTTGGTTTGTTATAAATGCCCAGAAATAAATGTCATGCCACAGTAGTAATTGGCTGCATGAAAATGTCAGTCTACACACATGATAATACTTATCATGCTTGCTTTATCATAGCTGCCTGGTAAAAAAAATCTCATGCCAAAGTAAGGAATGGCTAGACTGGCTGCACTAAATTGCCAGCTTAACCATGTAATAATACTTATCATGCATCATAAGTGTCATTAAATGGCTAGATTGAATTGCATTGCTGCAGCCACTCTGGCATGGCATTTATACTGGGCATCAATGTTAAAGCAAACATGATGTTTTCTTTAGCATTGAGACTCAGAAAAAAATGCATCCCTCCCCTGCAATTCCCAAATCAGATTTGAGGTGCGGGGAAAGGGGTGCCAATGTACTGGTGAGCCGGCCTCTGATTCATCCCCAAATCAAAGGCCCGCTCACCATCATGATGAGCAAGCCTTTGCTCAATACATTTCACAAATCAAAGGCCCACTTACCATGCTGGCAGGCGGTCCGGCCCATTCACCACGCTGAGGAGTGGACCTCTGCTCCATACATTCCCACATCAAAGGCCTGCTCACCAGCACGGTCAGAGCTGCTCAGCGTGCTGGTGAGCAGACCTCTCATTTGGAGGCACCACTTCTGCTTAACCTGCAAATCAGAGGCCTCTCATTTGGGGATGTGGGTACATTTTTCACACACATGCACATTCACGCATACCCCATACACATTCACTCTCACATTCGCACACACACCCACACAACATACACTCATTCATTTATGCACACATTTCTTTTCTTACATGCTACTACCATGGTTCAGAATTGCTCCACCCGGTCTGTGACACACTCTGCTCCTGTGTAGCATGACCAGAAACCAGGAAGCGCTGCCTGTGTAGGGTGCCCTGAGAGGTCTGAGTGTGCAGAAACGGGCAGGAGTCCACATTCAGAGCTGCAGTGCCCCAGCCATCATCACCAATGGGACATGCAAGACTGAGGAAGAAAAATGCTCCTGGCTTTGCATGGGCCATTGGGCATGCACCCTGGAGTATGCAATTGCAAAGGGAAACCCTGTTTTCCGCTGGCAGTTCAATCTAGCACAGGAAACCTTCTCTCTGCTGCAACAAGCAGTTGACGGAGCGCTTAGTGGCGGCTCATCCAAAATGGGTGGCTTGCCCCTCCACGCCCATTAAGGACAAGCCACCACTGCAGGTGAGGCACACATGCCCACTCAGACACTCAGCACTGCTAATCACAATTGAAGCATTCCTCACTGAGCCGAGCCAAGCTCATGGCATGTTACCCCCTTTGAACCCAGTAAAGTGGAATGCAGCAGTGTTGATGCTGTCACCAGGGGATGCTAGCCCCCCACTACAATGAATGAAAAAGGACTTCTGATTCAAACAATATTTGTATCACTCCTTAAACGCACGCAGTGCATGTTTCCTATCCTAGGCCTGTAATATAGCCTTCACACAGTACATTCTACAACTTTGTAATATTCAGTACAGGTCAAAGGGGTTCGTTGACAATACGGGTAACTGTGCTACATGAATTAATATGTTAATGATGTAATTTTCTATTTTCTCTTTCCTCTTCCCATGCCTTCATTCGTGTCTTCCAGAAAAACAGGTGTTAGGCTTTGTGAACTAAGCTTATCTCAGGAAGGCTGCTCTCCAGCCCTCTGCCATGGTCCATGCACAAAAGCAGAATCTTCAGTTTGCTTCTTGCTTTCTTTTTGCAGAATCGTTAAATTGATTGTACAGGTCAACCCTTAAATGAAAATAGATCTTATTGGTCCGATGACCCACCAGGTAACCTAGTCTTTCTTCTCTAGTGAATAATTTTCTTGGCTGTTCCCTCATCCAGACTGGAATAGCCTTTAGCACAGTATCCCCACTTTTCCTGTAAACAACCTCAGAGCCTAAAAAGGCTTTGCACCTCACTCCCACTCTCCTAATCTTTCACCATCTGTCTAGTTTCTATGCACCCTTCCCCTCGCTTTCACTCTCTAACACACACTTTGGGCTTGATTCATGGACGTTTTATAATGGTGCAATCCCATAAGAAAACGTCCGATGAATCAGGCCCTTTATCTCTCTTTCTCTCTCCTCCCACGTGCCCTTTAATCTCTTCTGTCAGTATTCGTACCAACACCACACTTCAAATTTTGGGTAGCTTTGCAGTAGGCATAATAGTGTATGAAGTCAATAATTTCACCAATACACTTTTATCCCTTTCCCACATCAGACCTCTTGTACCAGCTAATGATGGCACTCCACTTACAGGGTCCGCATTTTTTCTTGACATACACCAGTGTGGTGTGTGCACTGAGGGGTACTCTAACCAGTAGCCATAGTAGGGTACTGTATGTCAAATTGGTCCAAACCCCCTACCAAGAAGAGTGACTACCCAACAGGACTTCCTTTGGGCAATCCAGTATCATCCATATCTGTTGTTTGCAAATCAGAATCTAATCACAGTCTTCTCTTGGGAGTTTTGACATGCACTAATCATTCTAGCATCCCTTTTGACCACTGTGGTGGAGGCACAAGCTACTCCTTTTACCTCACCGTGAGAATAGTATTAGACCCTAATTCACAGAGCGTTTTCCAATGGGGTTTTGCCATTATACAACGCTTATGTGAATTATGCCCTAAGTCTTGTTGTACACTTTGATTCTTTCTGTAATTTCCATACAGTTTCCACCTTATGGTAATGTATATGTAACTTAGCTATGCATTTTGGTTTCTCTTTTCCTTGTTTTAGTTTTCTTTCATTACGTTTTAAAAAATGTGTAACAAACCAAAAAGAAAATAGTTTAAGACTTCATCCTTTATCATTCCACTTTCTCTGTGAAGGCTGTGATGGGACTGGTACATACTATCTCACCTTGGAGAAACAATACTCTTTTGCTGGATACAGAACAGGATGCTACGTCTCTCAAAAGCCTCAGAGGGTAGTGTGTTCCGAGTGATGGCCCTGACGAGGTGACACGGCTTGCTTAACCTATCATTAGTCTGAGGCCAAATATACTAAAAAGTAGTGAGGACTTCATTAGCTAAACTAAAATTTATTGATAGCATTGCCGATAAAATTGAAGGGACAGATATTGATCATGATATTCCCCGGTGATGATAATCAAGTGAACTGAATCTTTTCAATAACCACAGACAACACTGGGAAATGCTTTTTGATTTTCTTGTCAATAGTCAAGGAGGATTCTCTAAAGAAGTTCTGAAGTTTCCACATACAGGGCTATAAAAATTAAGCAAGTAAGCCATCCCATGACATACACCTAGGTAATGTGTGACTCACTCCTCGCACTGAGTGTCTTTGCTGCTGGTGGATGTAAAATCTATTTTCTGGAGTAGCTACACCTAATTCTGTGGTATTCTATTATGGTGGTAAATAGTGGTATTTTACTGTGGTGTAGTAGCGCTTGTGATGGTTTATAGTGAATATGTTGAATTTAAAAATGTCGAAAAAAAACCTCAAAAAAACAAATGTTGAATGTGTTTTTTTAATTTTTTTTTTATAGGGGGTTCGCCCCCAGGCCCCCGTTTTTTTTACTAGCTAAACCCAAAAATAACATACAAATTAAACAAAAACATGCTAATTGTTTTTGACATTTTTTTTTAGATTATTTTTTTCGACATTTTATTTTCAACATTAACTGGCTACCGCTTGTGATAATTTGTTGGTATAGTCCCTTTTACAGAAGTACTCTCAGTAGTGTAGCCTAACAAATGTTCTTTTTCTGCTAGGGTTACTCACTGCACCAGATGCTGGACTTGGTACACTCAGTAGGTAACAGTATTTTTACCTCTCGGCATTTTATGTGCAATGCTGATGTATGCTCTAACATCCAAAGTGCAAAAGATATGTATAACATTATAAGAAAATAATTGTAGACACACATGTCAGGCACTCCTAAGACTCACTTATTAGGAAAAAAGTCTAGTTCAGATTTTACCACCTGCGGTAAAATGAATTACCACCTTTGGTAAAATGAGCCTATCCCCTGTTGAACCTCAGTCTATGTGCTAATAAAATGCACTCGTGTAATGAAAACACAACCATTTTGTTTCCAAATATCCAGGTTTTTATATAATATTAAAATTCAAAGCTGTTTAGACAATTACATTATGCGATACAAATTACTTGTACATAAGAATGCAAAATGCTTTTCATTGGAGTGTTCACACACATTAACAGAACCAGCTGTGCACAATTTTACCATTCAACTCTGGACACAAGGAAATTGGCAAGAACGGCATTTTGAGAGTGAGAAATAACAGTGCGAATATCTTGAAAACGCTAATGCATTAAATATTGATAAACATTGTACATGAAACGATCTGCTTCCCTATCTGACTGCTTGCCAAACACACTGCAACCCCCCCTCACATTTAACCTATATTACCTCAAGTCTGTGATTTTCTTGGCTTGACTGGAACTGGAAAATCCCCCTCAGTATATTTGCACACAGATAAGGACTGCCACAACCTCAGTAAGCCTGCCAGCACTGGACTCTGCCTTCCCGTCTCAGCTCAGCATTCAAATGTGTCTCTCCATGTCTCTCTCCGAAGGTTCCTGAATGTCTGCCTCCTACACCCACTCACAGTCCTTTGTATAAGTTCCCCCTGTCATTCAAAAGAAATCTTTCCCCTCGACCAGCTCATACCACTGAATCCACATGGTTTTACTGTTAGAAAGCTATAAGATAAATTGCTTCATGATTTAACAATGGTGTTTTTCAACAGAGCAGCATTCCATATCCGCAGCTTGCCACACAAGCTCCAACTTCACATTTAACCTCATTTAAAGAGAGCATTTTCCCGAATCATTTCCAGGTCATTTTCAAATAAACTAATTTGCACTAATTGTTATTAATGACATGTTACATGTTACTTGGAAGGAGTTAGTATGTTAATTTATATTAGTATTTAGGTTTAGAGCAAGCCAGTGAAGTGAAATATCATCCTGAAATAATAAACACTTTTAAAACATGCTCTCTGTTCCTGGACCCTGTGCATTTCCCATCTGGCACGCACGCTGCTGCACTTGACACCTATGCCTTGCCTATGCTTATATTTCTGTGTTTCTATATAAAGCCCACACTAATAGCTACTCCTACAGGGACCTACTTCATGCCATAAGGATGGCAATCACCTTCTAACCCTTTCACACCAGCCCCTGCTCAGAGGAAAATGAATGGGCGATTTTTCCTGAAAATACTAATTGTTGCACAAGGTCTGGAATGTCAGATGCACACGTTACACACATGGCATGGACCTGCCAGTGTATTGTAATTCTGGAGTGGAGTTTATCATGTATGGTTATTCAGCAGCTGTTTGGAGAACCTATTCCCTTTATGTTATTTGTGTGACTGTTAGGTGACCTGTCAAAAAGTTTTAGGAAATTGGTCATTGTCGGCCTCAAGACCTATTTATTGCAATATGATAAAAGCATATTTGGAAATAAATAGACCTGCAAGTGCATACACTTATTCATTAGGCATAATGCCAAGTGTACCATGCCCAAGTGTGAGAATAACACAGCTGTCAGGAGTGCCAGTCCCAGCCGTAAGCATCAAGGTAAAACCATGTTTCCCCTTGTGCGTTGGACAGTCATCCCATCTGCTGGCAGAGCCATCCCTACTTTTTATTTTTTATTTTATTTTATTGTTGGTTTGTTTTGTGCCTTCATGGACACAACACACCTCGGGAAAAAAACAATCATGAAATAAAAGGTGCAACAGAATAGCAGACAAAGTTTGCAAGGGAGCACAAGTAGGAAAATATATCTAAAGGAAAAGGATGCAAAGCAAACGTTACATTGAAAAATCAAAATGAGAGCTGCAGCCTTCACACAGCATTTATAAAAGACAAGTGCAAGGAAATGGGCAATGTTAGCAACCCACCTATAATCAGAATATGCGTCCAAAGTAAAATACAAAGCAAAAAAAGACTTTCAGCTAGATGGATGAATCCAAATCTGAGATGAAAAGCACAGCATTTAATAGGAGAGGAAAAACTGAATTGGGCCGGTATTGTGTATATTTTCCTTTAGAGGGCTGGGAATCAGCTTTGTAGAAAGCAACCTACAGAAATATCAAAAAAATAAGTCTTGGCCAGGACTTTGATTACAAAGAAAAACATTGTATTGTTGTTGTATTTTAGGTTACAATTGCAACATAGGAAAAAGTTGACTTTAAAGGCTGCAATTGTGAATGAAACCCGACTGAATAAAACCAGGCCTGTACAGGCAAATGGCATTCGACCACCAAAAATGGCATTCATCCACCACCAAATCTACCGGAAGAGGAGGTAGCTTTCTTTCCCAAGAGGAAAGTGTGAACACTGGCCCTAGAAGCTGGTCAGGAAACCTTATGTGTTTGCTTGGAACCTGGTTCACTGAAACATGCCTAGGTAACACAAACAAAGACTGCCTATTTACAAATTCCACTGCCAGTGGGACTGGGCAAAAATACCCGAAACATACAACAGCAGTGGTCCCATCTCAAGAAATCAAATTCACCATCTTCAAGGCAGAAAGAAACATAGCGCCTTTGGAGACTTGATGTCTCACACAAGGGGCAGCCAGATCCTGGAATCATTCAAGCATGGCCCTGCCAGCTTTGTACAACTGAGAACATTTGCTATGACAACAAGCACTCTCTGGGTCATAAATGCCCCAGCCCTGAGCTCCGAAAGGAACTGATACCAGAGGTTTTGTTACTGGGCATAAAAACTGGAGATGCCATGTATTCTTTTTTTAATGTTCAGAGTGAAAAGCTCTGTCAGATTAATGTAAAGTGATATTTTTTATGTTTATTTTTAGGAAAATATGGATATCTTCATGCAAACACGGTGCACGCCATTGATTTATATATTCTAGCGTCCATGTCGAAGGGCCTGTTATTCGGAGCTAGACATGGAATTTTTGTGTAAATGTTTCAGTGTGTAAAAAGCCCAAATTGGTAAAACATCCATCACACGTTATGCCGAGATAAAAATCCTATCATTTGATTCATCTAGGTAAGAGCAATCTGATCACAGGTGAGGAATATGATGTTTTTGAAAGTTACAATTGTTTAATGTCACAATCTCTGAGATGGCATCACATAGAATGGGAGGGAAACTAGGTTCAGATGTCACTAGAATTAGACTGCCCACTTCAAAGTTCAAACCCAAATGTTCTGGGGGTATAAACTCACTCGGTCACACAATGACTGGCTGATTGAAGGAGAGAAAGGAGAATCGATAATAACAGAAAGGAGGATGGAATAGACTGCTTTAATTTGGACCCATTTTGTATCATAAATGTGTGTTAAACTCACCTGGTCTCTGCGGAGGCATTGGGCTACACTTGCAGCCCTCCCGGGGATGAGGTCGCTCCTGTCCGACTTCGCCCTCTGCGCTTATGTGGTGACTGGTGGTAATAGGTGATGCTGTTCGGGACTGCTTCTGTGTGGAGAATAGGGGGTGTGAGTATGCCAGCTTGTGCGCCTGATCCCCTTCCAGACCCCTTCTCCCTAACTGTGGTAACCGTGGGATGCGCTTCCCCTGGAAAGCTCACCTGTTGATTAGTTTTGGCGAGCACTCCATCCTGCTGCTTCTGGCAGGGGCATTTGTATGATCTGGACCGAGTTCCTTCACTGGTCCCTTGCACGTCCTAGTCCAGTCCTGCTGCGACTAAGCCACTATACTTCAGGTAAGTGTTCTTGTTTGCCATTGTCTTTCCTCGTCTGTTTTTGTTGTATTGTAAAGTTTGTTGTCTTGTATTGCTGTCCGTTCCACTATTGATGTTTGCTCTTTTGCTTTCTTTCCTTGCAGGTGATGTTGCCAGCCCGGCAGAAGCTGCGCAGCTCGAGACGGCAGCCGGAGGGAATGAGGAACGAAGCTGCAGTGGTACAGTAGCTGGTAAATTGTTAACTAGGAGGCGCGCAGGGTTCAAATGCGGTGCGGCCCTAGGACGGATGTTCTAACCTTGTCTTTCTTCTTCTTCACAGGGTCCGAGTTCGTGGATGCAGAGTGCGACGCTGCAGCATCGGGATCAAGATCAATGGATGTCAGGAGATGAGTCTGCAGATGAAGCAATGAAGCACCGATTTCCTGGAGGTGAGTATGCAGGAGAATGCCTGGTTTCAAAGGAAAGTAAACTGATCCAAGCGGCGGTGAGCGTCATGTTGAACGCGAGTGCACAGTAACGCGAAGCACCGGCCTTAAGGATGGAGCAGTTTATATAGCTGAGCTTCTGAAGCCAGGCCTACCAGGTTCAGCCTGCCTGCCACACCCGATGAGTCAGCAAATATGGATGTTCTCTGGAATAAAGGCTTTCAGCTCCTGGAAAGTTCTTGTAAAATAAAAGCATTCCTGCACTGAAATAAAGTAAAAGCACTCCTGCACTGAAATAAAGTGTTCCTGCTCACATCTGTATATGAGCCTGGCACCAAAGGCACCAGGACTGAGTCCAGCCAGGGCCCCTGTGTTTATGGGTCCCAAAGGGACATAAGTGAGTCAAGTGACCCATTGCCCCCATCACTAGATGGTGTGGTTTTTGTGTACTGGGGCCTGTGGCCATGACAATGTGGCCTACCTGGAGTCAAAGACCCACACCTTCTTCAGTGAAAAATACAGCAGACAGGTCCCATTACAGAAAGATGGAGACCAGACTGTTGAGGGAAGCTTACACCATCTTGCTGACTGATGTTCACCTGTTCCTAGAGGGGGAGAATGGAACCAGTCCTTAAGAGGATGCCCACCTGTTTGTGAGATAGCTAAAAGAAATTCATATGGAAATATGGTATTAAGGGGAAATAATCCTGAGGGGAGTGATACTTTAAAAAGGGAATACATTAAATCCCAGCCCTTTTTATTAGTGAAAGTACTGAGGTGGTGCGATAGACAAATTGACTATACATCATGAGACGTTAGAGAATATTTCAGAGGTGCATGTGCTTCTGGATTTATATTTGATAGAATAGGTCCTATGGTGTGTATACCAAGAAGAATAATGTAATTGAAATAATTTCTTGGTTACATGCTATTAGTGCTGAACTGCTCAAGACAAGAGGAACAGGGTGATTAACTGCCTCAAATTTGGCCACCTTTAAGTTGTCCACTGAAAATGAGAAATGTACACGTTTGCACAGTAGTGTAATAGAAACACCACTGACAGGGTTTTAGCAAACATATACACTGAACATACATCTTCCTTTTGCAAGCAATTTGCATGCAGGAGTGTTAAGTAGCCTATCTTTTAGATAGAGTTTCTGGAATGCTGTTTAAGATACTCACATGTCTACTGTTTAGAGAAAAGTGGCCCGATTCATGGAATATGTGCGGATCGCTGTCGACTGTTTTCTTCGGCTTGCCGTGCGTTTGTGCTCGTTGTCGTTGGCTCAACACTGCCACAGGCCTCTCAAGTTGATGCTTCGTGCCGTTCACGATTATTGATTTTTCTCTTACACTTGGTCCGCGCTCTCCTGTCCCATGCACAGCGTGAGTGTCTCCATAAGGTCGCTCCGTAGTTGCCTTGATTGTATTTCTTAGAAAACCCTGGATGGAGTCCCTTCCTGCTTTCTACCACTTACCACGTCCATTGTGAAGAGAATATCTTGGTCGTCATCTATTTCAACTTGATTTAATTTGTTCAAAAAATCATTTGTGTCCTTTATGTATGTTTTGAATTTATGCAGTCGACAGCGATCCGCACAGTTAGGTGAGACAATGGGGACATGATATAAAAGTTAAGCATGGAGAAAAAAAACGCTGAATTAGGGTCGGGTGACTGGGGCACAGCGCTATGATGTAGCGACTGTTCCCAGCACCAAACCCGCTCATAAACACTCAAAATCCACGTAGAACAAACCATGCCATATACATTTTTTACAGATTAGATGAAATACTGAAGACAAACACTAGAGTGGATGAACAATACGATACAGGAAAGAAAGTTACAAGTATTAGAGACTGACGGATGGGAGAGATCCACAGCATTACAGGTACATAGGTCAACTTGGTTAAAAGTAATTGTGAAGTTATACGGAACATGAACTGAGGTTCTAAATAGAAATGTATTTAACTTGCAGATAAATCAGATTGAAGTACAGAATTTGGACGCACCTGATGAAGGGCTGAGAGAGAGCCCGAAACGCGTTGTGCATTAACGGAAAGACATGGGACTATTTCCTCAATGGTCCCTTTATTTCATTTGAGAACTATGGACTCTAAATTGAATAAGATTAATGAGTAAAAGAATGTTAAAGGGACATTAGAAATACTTTCATTTCGAAATAATGATGAAAATACGGATATATTGTTTGGTTTATTGAACATTACTTGAAATACAAAACTACATGTAACATTTTTGTTGAAAAATTGATATATTTTTTGAATGACCAACAAAATTGAATAAAATGTGAAATCATAAATTGCATTAAGATAATGTGTTTAGCATGTTCATGCCTGAAAGTGTGCACAGAGTATGATCATTTTTGTTGAAGTGATCTTTTCAAACCTTCAAAAAGTAAACCAGACACAACAAAAATAGCAAAGCAAAAATTGCAAATTTGCAACTACAATATCAATTGGAACAAATAGAGACATACCTGAAACAGGCAGTCCAACAAAACAAATCCTCTGAAAAAGAATTGCTGCCTAGCGTAATTCAAACTTCCTAGTATGAGAATTACTTTTTACAACAGGAAATGCAAACTTAAAACACCCTGTTGACCTCCTTCAGCAAAATGCTGGAAACTAATCAGGCCCATATGTGTGATCTGAGAGAATAAGTAGTACAATATAAGCAGAAAATGATTAATAAAATGGAAACAAATGAAAAATGATGCTAAGATGTAAGGGACCATACATAAGATGGCCTTACACCAGCAGTATTCAAAGTGTGGGGCTCAACCCACTTGTCGAGAGGGTCACGCACCCATAGTCTGAAAAAATATATAAAAAGGGTGTTTTTCTTTATTTTTTTCTTTTATTTAGTCCTTTATTTCTTTGAAGGATTAAGTGCATTATAAAAGATTATTTAATATGTATAAGTTGGTAAATTGTTTGTCCATGCGAGGCTCACTAGAAAGGCCTGTCAGCAGTGCATTATGCACAGAGGTTTACAATATACCAGGAAAGGGGACCCTGGTGTCCATCCTCCACCCCCACACCCTAGAAAAGGTGCAATGTAAAAGGTTCTGCAGACAGCATAGAGCACCATTGGTAGTGTCCATCAGAATGAAGGGTTTGAAGTGTGAGGAGGCAGCAATTGCTTGTGTCTGTAATAAGGTGTAATTGTCAGTGTGAGTGCTTGAGTGCTAGAATCGCCGAGCATTCCAGTGTCTATAAAGGAAGCAAGAACAATACTACCATAAATCGGATCCTTCGGTAAAATGGACTAGGGATGGGGTGTATAAGAGTGAGGCAGGGCAGCATTCTACTAACAGTACTCATATTTCAATAGGTTGCAAATGTTGAGGGGGCCTTTTGACTACCACGTGTGACAAACAGGCAGATAAAAACCTCTCCTGTAAGATACAGAAGCCAGAAGATAATTCCCTCACATACATGTCAAGTGTCTTGAGTCCCACTTGATATGTATGTGTGCGACTTATGCTGTTGTCATCATCATTATATCGCGAACACTGTTTAAGTTCTTTCACAGAGCTGTAAATGGTACTTCTTTTGATATGGACCAGGAGGTATCAGCTCTCAGAGGCTGGAGGGCTAGCATCCTAGCATTGGTTCATGAAGATTAGGAGATGTGGGCCAGCACTAAGTTCCAGAGGTAGAGTCACCTGGCTGTCGGAGTGTTAGTTTCTTAGCGGTCCAGCCTGCAACACTTCTTAGTTGCATATGGTCCCATATAGGTCTTCCCAGTAAAGGCGTTTTAGGGTTATCCAAGAAAAGGACCAAACTGTTATACTCAATGCCCAATTGCATTACACACTTAAGAAAAGGCTGGGGTGTAGGCTATGTTCACTCCTGCAATGACTTTGGATAGGGACAAGGATACTTATTTTAGGTGTTGAGCAGAGTATATAGGAACTCCATGTTTATCAAATCAGTGTACCACATCCTAATGCATATAGGGAGATGGCACCTATGTTCTGAATGTGTGCCCTCATTGCATAAATTCAGTACTGGCCTAATCTATCCGGATATTCGGTCAGTAGTCTCAGGTACTGACTTGAATTTGGCGCTCCCACAGGCCACTCATCAGCAACGTGTTTTGTGACCCCGCATAGGCGCAGCTCACTCTACTTTCTCTCACACTTGCACCAGAGCATGGTCTAGTCTGCCACTGCAGCCTTAATGGGGCTCACGCCTGCTCTTCTCTCCACCCACTGCCCTCCTCGGAACACCAAGCCTGGCCACGCACACCTATTGGCTTTTTACCCAATTCTGTAAAACAAAGTCTTCTCTAAAATGCAGCATTTTAACCTATTTTTTTTAAACAATTTCCTGGGGAGAACCCTGCACCCCGAAACTCCCTTTGATTGGTTCAGGCACCCTTGCAACACTTAGTCGCTATGGCCTGTCTGGGGGGAATCTTTAGAACCCTTTACGAGCCTAGGAACTGTGGTAGGAGCAGGATGAGGGGAGTCATGGGATACTGGTGGGAGCAGGGTAGGGAGAGCCACGGTCTGTGGTGGGATGGGGAGAGCCCAGGGACTGGGCTAGGAGTGTGATGAGGGAGTGGTGGGAGCAGTTGGGGGAGCCCAGGGTCTATACTGGGAGCAGGATGAGGCGATGGCTCGCAATAGTTCATACTCATTTGGACTTACTGTCCATTTGGCATTTTTGGGGGGCCTAGTCTGCTCACATTTTGCTCAGGGGGTTCAGGCCAAAAAAGGTTTGCAGACCACTGCCTTCCATACATCCGACAACCACAAAAGACAAGTGCTTTGCACAAGGGTGATAATTCCATTCCACCAAAAGCCTCATTCCACCTACCTAAAAAGTCCCATACGCATGCTGACGGACGCAATATGCCTGGCCCCTCTAGAGTACAAGGAGTTGAGAGGTGTCTAAAATACCCTCTCCCAAATATTTCTGACCAGGAAGGAGAGTTCTCCTTATCCAACATAGATGATCTATCGCCCTTACCATCGAGATCAGGGGAGGGTGACCCATTCAGCATTACAGGAGAGGACAAGAGTGGAAATGAAAATATATCTGAACCTAAGGAAAAATATCAAGGAGAATTGAGATACTTAGAACTGCAGAAAATGATCCTGCAGAGACATCCTTTAGAAAGACAAACTCTTTAGCACAGGAAGGGCATTTTGAAGTTCTCTTCTTGCCAGGGAGACTGGTAGTTCTCCTCTAGCCCATCTAGGGGTAGAGACAGCATTTATTTTCAACCCTCAGAGGAAGAAACCCACTATTATCTGAACTCTAAAAAGGAATACCAGGAAAATAACCCTGAGAAATCCCATTGAAAAGAACAAAAGGAGGAGCCTGCGTCCTGTGCATCTAAACGGGATTCCCGAAAATAGAAAAGTAGGGAGGGCCCAGATGACAACAGGGAACATGTTTCTGCTGTAGCTCTGAGGAAAGGTGGACTCAGGTTTACAGACACAAGAAGGGCAAATCCCAAAAGAGTTTCATCAAAGATCCTATAGAACAAATAAAAGCCATCAAATGTTGTGTGACCCCTTATCACTGAACGGTGTAGTATTCTGTTTGGGAAAATCTAGAATTGTATGAACAAATGATGTCCTCATTTATAAAAAGGAATGGTTTCAATATCATTGAGTATGCAAAATAGATGTTCTCGCCTGACTTTTCTAGCTTATATGCAGGACTGGAGGACCAAAACCAACATAAATGGTCTACTTATGAGGCAGAAAACACCAAGAGGCTTGTAAAGCTGCATAACATATGGTGTGTGGTAAGGACCAATCTCCAAGAGAATGTGCTCAAGAGTTGACGCGTGCATTTGCACAGACTTCTCGGCAGGTAAATACCAAGAGTAAGGAGTTAATTGCCATATTTTTTCACGTTCTTCCAAAGTACATGGTCACCCAATTAGTGAAGAACTTTGACGATTCATGACATCTCGAAAGGTTGATTTCACAAGCTACAAGGATTTATGAGGTCCAAAAGGCTACAGAAAACAAACACAACCCTAAACCTCCCAAACTACCTACCATCGCAAAAGTGGCAGAGGTGAGCGCTTCTCCTTTGGATCAGAAGTTCAAAAAGTTCACTCGGCCCTCTACAGTAACATTTTAAGCTAGTCAAAAATGTAATTAAGGTTATATCTCTCAGTAAGGTTTTCAGGAGTCAGTCAGCAGAAGTACCTGTTAAAGTGTCAACAACAATAATACAATGTACCACTAAATAACCAAGAAGGAGTTTTTGTCTGTGTTTCTTTACATTGGCAATGTCCTCTTGACCATAAAAGGTCTGCAGTAATGTTATGGAATTGCGGATCTTTATGGATGAGGGAAATTGGCGAGGCCATACACTTCAGAGAAGGTTAACGTTTTCTTAAGTTTCTCAATAATTTACTTATTTTGCTGTTGTGGGAGGAAATGAAAATAAATACACTATATTCAGGTCCAATGAAGCAAAATGTATTTAAAAGGTGGCCAATACAAAGTTGCCATCAACTAATCTTCTGTCACACCTTTTTTAAGAGAAAGCATATTAGGCAATTGTCCCTAACATGAAATGAGGAGAGGGCACATGTATTTTGGAATTCATAGAACCTCAATGTCCATAACTGATTTTGACACAGCTAATGAATTGAGGCAGAAGATCAAGCTGAAGTGTGAGCCACATATCATTCAATAAGCAGCTTAGTTTCTAGACAACGTGAAGAAGAGCAGAGCGTACACAGGAAAGCACTGGTTATGTTTTTTAATATGATATGATATGATGTGGCATTTATAACACGCTTGTACACAAGTGTTTCTAGGAGCGACAAGACAAGGAGGGGGAAACAAGGGAGGACAAAATAACAATCTTACTAGGCCTTGTATCATTCAGATCGTGCAACTGCAGGGAAGAGGGAAGGGGAGAAGTGCCAGGGGGTAGAGGAAGGGGGAAGGGCAGTTAACTCACAAGTGCAGCCAGTGAATGGCTCATAAGTGCAGAGAGAAGGGACTGTAGGGTTGCAGTTACAGACCCTTAAGTGCTGGGGCGCCCCGGAGCAACTGGAAGATTTCTTGGAAGAGAACATTGGAGGTAGAGTGGTCCCAGGCCCCAGAAAGCCTTGTGTACAATGCAGAGGGTCTTGAAGTTGATCCTTACAGCCACGGCGAGCCAGTGAAGAGATTTTAGAGCTGGACAGATACAAGCCCTGGGCTTAAGGCCATGGACAAGTCTTGCAATCCTGTTCTGGATAAATTGTAAAGGTCGAAGATTAGAGGCAGGAAGATTTAGAAAGAGGCTGTTGCAATAGTCCAGCCTATAGAGGACCAGAGCTCTGGAGACAGTGAGCTCCTGGGGAAAGTGAGAAAAGGAAGAATACCTCTGAGGAGGTGCTGCTGATTGTTTGAATTCTTAGAGACGTCAGAGATGTGAGGAGAGAAGGAGAGGGTGGAGTCAAAAATGACAACAAAGTTCTTAGCCTCACAGGAAGGAGCAAGCAGAGGGCCCAGAGTGGGCAGCCAGAGAAAGAGAGAGGAAAGGAGGGAGTCAGGTTCCCAATGATGAGGATCTCAGTCTTACTGGCATTAAGGCAGAGATCATTGGAAGGACACCATTCCTGAATTGCGGCCAGACAGTGTGGTATGAGAGAATAAGCAGAGGTGGCTGAGGGGAACCTGAAAGAGAGCTGAGTGTCTTCTGCATAACATTGAAAATTGGAGCAGAAAGTAGCGATGCAGTGGGCAAAAGGTGCCGGTAGTGGTTGAAGAGCCAGCCATAGAAGTTAGACCCCCTGGGGAACACCACAAGTAGAGAGAGAGAAATAGAAGAGAGGCATTACCTCAGTTGGACCTGAGAGGGTCGATTGTGAGAAAGGCAAGGGCCTGATCAGAAATACCAAGGTTGTCCCGGAGACCATTGAGCAGGATGGCATGGTTGACCATGTCAAAAGCGGAGGATAATTCAAGGAGAATGAGCACAGAAGGGACATTAGAATCAAATTTGGAGAGAAAGTCTTCACAGATGTTCAGGAGAGTAGTTTCCATGCATCTGGCAGCTCTGAAGCCAGACTGGTGGTCATGAAGGAAAACAACAGATTCATTATGTAGATTAAGCTGGGAGATGGCCAGCTTTTTCAAGAGATTGCCTAGGAAAGGAGTGATGGAGATCGGGCAATAGTTAGCCGGAGATGAAGGAAGGGCCGAGAGCTTCTTTAGAAGGGGGTGCACAAGAGAGTGCTTAAGGGACGAGGGGAAGTTCCAGTGGCAAAGGAGTGATTGCAGAAATTGCACAAGGCTGGAGCAAGGGTGTCGATGTGGTCCTTGATTGTTCTGGATGAGCAGAGGAGAACTTGCTTTGATGAGACTTTCATAGATCTGACTTGTCTAGAAACATTGTCAGGGGTGAACAGTAGAAATGATGAGGAGAGACGGCCTCAGACGGGCGAGGAGTAGGAAGAGGAGGTAGAGGAAGAGAGGGTGGATAGGATGTCCTGAGGTTTAGTAGTGAAATGAGAGGCAAAGGCTGTGCAGAGGGCCTGCGAGGGAAAAGGAGAGGTAGAGACTGCAGCAGGATTGGCCAGCTCCTTGCAGATTTTGAAAAGTTCGGCCGAGTTGTTAGATGCCGCAGAGATGCGGGCTTGGATGTAGGCTCTCTTCTTAGAGAGGACAGAGAGTCTATACTGCCTTTGGAGCAGGCGGTAGGCCAGTTTGCCAGGTGATGTGCCGAGTCCCTCCAATTCTTCTCCGCCGCCCTACACTTGCGTTTAAGGGCGGTGAGGATGGAATCATACGAAGAGTTGCACTTTATTTGGGCTTCAAGTGGATCCTCATGACAAGGGCAAGGACATCCAGAGTGTTTGAGATAGAGAGATGAAGGTTAGAGAGAGCTGTGTCGGGGGTGTGAGTCAGCCGAAATGCAGGAGGAGTGGAGAAAGTAGTGGCAAAAGCCTCAACTGACACACGCTTCATGGGTCAGATGACCGAGAAGGTAGTTGGCAGTGCTGGAGTTGGCTTGACCTGAGGGGAAGAAAGAGAGAGGTGGGAAGGAGAAAGTGATCAGTCCAAAAGGGGGGAGTGTTGAGAGAGTTAGAGAAGGAGATGTCTGAGGAGATGAGTACGGCATGAGTCTGATAATTCTACTGCTGAAGCCAGATAAGCATGCAGACCTTTGAGGCCCTTATTGGTCAATTTTCTTAATAAACATTGAATTCATATTTTTTGTCAATTTCTAGCTACTAGACTGCACACACGGATGCCTAAAAATGCTATGATCAGGCTGTATTTTTTCTCAGGTGATTGGCATTCTATAATTTAAGCAGACTGTTCCAAATTCTTAATCTTATTGGCCGGCAGATCAGGCAGTATGCTTTCCAGAGGATGCCAAAAAGAATTTGATGCTGTTGAATGGACTGTTCTTTTTAAGTTCTACGTAGATTTGGGGTTAGCAATACATTACACTCAATTGTTGAGTTTGTATACATCAACCTGCGTGCCCTGGTTGGCACTTATGGCTTAATTTCCCTCCCTCCTCCTCCCCCTTTCTCTCCTACTCTCTCTTTCCCTCCTCCTTATGTCCATTCCCCTCTTCAATCCCCTCCCCGACTCCTCCCGTCCTACTCCTACCCTCTCTCGCCGTCCTAATCTTCTCTACCCCCCTACTGCCCATTCCTCCAATCTCATGAACATTGCTCTCTGGAACGCCAGATCCATCTGCAATAAGACTGCTGCATTCTTAGACATGTTCCTTCATCTCAACCTTCATTTCCTTTGTCTCACTGAAACCTAGATCCCCCCTCACAACACTACTGTCCCCGCTTCCCTCACCACCTCCACCTCCTTCTCTCACATATCTCGTGCCTCTGGCCACGGTGGAGGGATTGGCCTCCTATACCACCCTAGATACCTTTCCTCTACCCCCTCTCCATTTCTTCCTTCTTTCACTTCCTTTGAATTTCTTTACAAATCGTTTTCCTCTCCTCACCCCATCTCCTTTCTTATCATCTATCATCCCCCTGGTCCTCTTTCTTCCTTCTATGATGACCTTGATCACCCCCTATCACTCATCTCTCCCTCCCCCTCTCCTCTCACTGTACTCAGTGACTTTAACCTTCAACTCCCGTCTCCCCCTCTTTCCTCACCCCTTTTCTCAATCCTTGACTCCTATCTCCTTTCCCCTCTTCCCTCCTCTCCCACTCACTCCTCTGGCTCCACTCTTGACCTTATCTTCAACTCTTCCTACCCCTCCTCCTCTGTATCTTCACTTCCTACCTACCTCTCTGATCATGCACTACTTTCCTTCTCCCTATCCCCCTCCTCAACCTTCCACTTTGCCCTCTCTTTCCATCTTCTCACGGTGTCACCTTTGCAACTTTGATCCCTCCCTCTTTAACAAAACTTGCTCTTCCTCTCTTCCCTCTCTCCAAGATTTCTCTTCACTGACGGCCAATGATGCACTTGCCACTCTCTCCTCTTCTATCTCACCCTCTCTTGATCTACTTTATCCCCTCTCCTTCTTCCATCCAACCCGGAAACCCTCTCAACCGTGGCTCTCTCCTCAACTTCTCTCTATGCGACGTCTCCTCCGACGTCTTGAGACACTCTGGCTTAAATCTCCCACGCTTTCCAACCAAACCTCATACTTCTCCTACCACTCTCTTAACGACTCATGCCTCACCTCGGCTAAACACTCCTACTACTCTAACCTTCTCCACTCCCAAGCCTCTCACCCTCGCTGCATCTATCAAACTCTCACTCGTCTTCTCTCCCCTCCTTCCCCTGATCCCTCTACCTCTTCCACCTTTTCTCCTTCTGACTTTGCTAACTTCTTCTCTTCCAAGATTCTTGCCCTTCGGCAAAAAATCAATAAATCCTCTTCTTCCCCCCTGTCCCCTTCTCCCCTCCACCCTCATCCTGTATGTCCGACTTCTCGCCTGTTTGTCCTTCCGAAGTCTCCATCCTCCTCTCCAAAGCCCACCTCTCTTCTGCTCCAACTGACCCTCTCCCCTCCCTTCTTAGCCCTAAAATCTACCCTCTTCTTATTCCTTACCCAACATCCTTCTTCAACTCCTGCCTTTCCTCTGCTACCTTCCCCTCTGCTTTCAAGCATGCCACTATCATTCTGATTTTGAAGAAACCTTCTGCGGATCCCCTTCTCACTGCTAACTTCCGCCCTATCTCTCTTCTCCCTTTTCTCTCTAAGCTTCTCGAGCGTCTTGCCTACGCTCAGCTCTCGACCTTTGTTTCCAATCTCTCTCTCTGTGGAATTGGATAAAATGAGGAGCCTGGATTGTTATCATTAGAAGAATCATAAGACCCATTATTAGAATCAGTACTCTCTGTAGAGAACCAGAACACATTATTAGACCCATTGTAGAGAATCATTAGAATTACCATTACCCAATCATTACTCTTTGCTATGGAATCATTCAATTATTGCATTCTGTTTAGTTCTGATTAGTACATTGCTGAAGTAGACACTATCCTTGCCATTTGCAATAGAATGACACTTGCACGTATTTGAAGTGCCATGATACTGTTTTAGAGACACGGTATATTTGCAGCATGACAGAGAATGACTTGCTATGCATCTATGTTTGCATTAGATATAGCGCTTAGGCTGAGAGAAAGAACGAATTAGGCCTCGAATGACACACACAGTCATATTTGAAATGCACGTAGAGCCATTTAGAATGACACATGTATGCTTTGTAGAGACACATTTAGAGACCGTCATGTATGTATGAATGTATGTATGTATGTTGAGTCACTTAGAATGAGTTTGCATTATAGTGCTTGGATTTGCGGTAAACGCTAGGAAGCATTTAACACTAGGCCTGAGCCATTTGCTGATGGAAAGACAGACAGAAGTTGGTTTTGCACTGGGCCCAGCGCAAAATGTTATGGTTTACACTGAAAGAAGGAATTTGTAAACAGCTTGGTAGATAACATGGACCCTTGTCCCAGTAGAGAGAGCGAGGGAAGCTAATCAGCTTGGCTGGTGTGCTTCGCAGAGACAACACGAGGGTGGGGGTTGCGCCAAGGGAGCGACATGGACACAGGGAGGGAGTGCTTTTGCATGAGAGAGACGGGGCCTAAAAGAGCATTTTGTGATGCCAACAGAGCCTACAGTGGAGAGAATGGGGTATGAATGGGGAAATAGATGGTGTTTTTCACCGCACACAGAATGTCCATGAAAGAAAGATATGATGTTCAAATGTCACGCTGACAGCACACGAAGTGACAGGACATGCCGTGCAAGGAACACGCAAACACAGTCTGGCAGGCAATTTGCTATATGCTGACACAGAAGGAGACATTCTTAGCTTAGGGAATGTATGTAACCATGGAGAGATATGTGCGTCATTGGTGACTATAACCAGAAGGGCTGGAGAGAAAAGAGGGGGCTAGTTCGAGTGAGTTGGAGAGAGATGCTGAGGAGTTGCTGAGGTTGCTGGCTGTTGGTTGGAGATGGTGCAAGATGGAGTACGAGATGCAATGAGAGAGAAGCAGCCTGATGACGGTCTGATGAGAGAGAGAGAGCATGCGAGTTCGAGTGACCAGATCTTGAGAGGCAGACACTGACTGGCTGATTGCAGAGTCGTGCAGAGCTGGCAAAGACAGAGCTGGAAACACATGCAAATGGGAAGTATGGTTTTGTATGGACTGATTGATTGATTAGAACAGACACTCACATAAGGGGATAAGGGGAAACCAGACAGGGATTGTGTAGAGTGAAGATGGTGTGGATTGGTGTGGATTTGCCCATGAAGGAGCGCTTGCATTAGACTGCATTAGAACCACACACCTGCATCACAGGCTTGCATTAGAAACCTGAAAGGCTTATAGTCATTACATGGTAGCTTTGCACCAGAAGTATAAAAGGTGCAAATTTTACATAACATTAGAACTGAATGCATTGTTATGCATTATGCTTAGCTGTGTGATCATAAATAAATGTATCCCATTGTTATAAATTGAATCGATTCTTTGTGTTTTCTTTCTGTGGTGTTTTATGTTATTTGTTATTGTAGAAGTAACACAGTGCACAAAGGGCCTGAGATACGAATGTAGCAAGGGGGGGTATAGTGATCCATAACCCCCTAGGAGGTTGTCAAAGATTGTCTGAGACCGGAGGGTGCTTTCCCGGGGGGGGGGCAACACGATGGTTAGGGATTTGGTTTTTCACAGACTGACATCTCCTCCCCCCCCCCTCTCAATCTGGTTTCTGTCCTAAACACTCTCCTGAAAGAGCCCTGACCTACATCCTTAACTCCCTCCTCTCCACTCGACACTCTAAGCAATCCTCTGTCCTTATTCTTCTTGACCTCTGTGCTGCCTTCGACACTGTTGATCAACCCCTTCTTCTCAACACTCTTTCTTCCTTTGGATTCAAAGGTTCTGTTCTTAACTGGCTATCTTCCTACCTCTCCTCCCGCTCTTTTACTGTCTCCTGGGGAGGCCGGTCCTCTACAACCCAGCCGCTGGATTACGATGTACCCCAAGGCTCGGTGCTTGGCCCTTTCCTTTTCTCACTCTACACCTCCCTCCTTGCCCCTGTTATCTCCTCGTTCGGCATTTCCCACATTTCTATGCTGATGATACTCAGCTCTTCCCTTCCTTCTCTTCCTTCTCTCCCGACCTCCACCTAAAACTCTCTTCCTGTCTTTCCCCTATTAAATACTGGATGGCCTCCCGCTTTCTGTCTCTCAACACTGACAAGACTGAACTCTTATTCTTCCCCTCCAACTCTATTCCCCTTCCCTCTCCCTCACCTTTCATTCACTTTCCTCCTTCTAATCTCCCTATCTCTGCCCACGCTCGCAACTTAGGAATTCACTTTGACTCCTCTCTCTCTTTTTCCCACCATATCTCTCTCACCTCTCGTTGCTGTCGCTTCCACCTCTTTAACATTCGCAAAGTCTGCCCCTCACTCACCTTTCATGCTACTAAACTTCTAATCTCCTCCCTTATCTTCTCTCGCCTCTTCTACTGCTCCTCCTTACTCTTTGGACTACCTAATTACCATCTCACCCCCACAAATCTATCTACCATTCTGCTGTCCGTACCCTCTGTCTCCTCTCCTCCCGTGACTCCATCTCTGCTTCCCTTTCCTCCCTTGGCTGGCTCCCCTTTCACTCCCAACTTAAATTTCACTTCCTCTGCTTAGCCTTTAAATCTCTCCATGGTCTTGCTCCCCCTTATCTCTCCTCTCTCCTCTCTTTCTACACTCCCTCCGCCTCCCTTTGTTCTGCTGACCACTTCGTTCTCACCGTTCCTCCATCCCCCTGTGCCCTCTCCCGCTTCCGTTCCTTCCAGCTCCTTGCCCCCCTGCACTGGAACTCCTTACCTCTCTCTATCCGCATTATTCCTTCCTTCTCCTCATTACGCACATCCCTTAAATCTCTCCTTCTCCATTCTCTGCCATGAAACCCCTTTCCCTTCTGCCCCCTCCTTCCTTCCTCTCTCCCATTGATCATCTCCTTCCTCTCTCCCTCCTCCCCACTCTCATCCTTTTCCCCTTCTCCTCCTCCTCCCTTCCCTCTCCCTCTCAGTTCTACTGCTAAATTTATCCTTTTCCCTCCAGTTTAATTGCTCGTCTCACTGTTTTGTTGGACTGATTTATTACTGTATGCTGCTTCCACTGTTATTGTTTTATGTATCATGTTGTTTTGATGTACAGCACTTTGGTGTAAGGCGCTTTATAAATAAAATAAAATACACATTTCTCATCCCTTTAATTTGGGGGGGGGGGCACCAAGGGTCCCCCCTCTCCATTGTTCTGTGCTCTGGGAGTGGAGGCCCAGGCAGAGACTCTTATGGAGTTGCATGCATATAAAGGACTGTTTATTCTCATAGGATGTCCCTGTCTTTATATGCAGATGACATTTTGTTATCTGTGCGGCATCTGATTCATAATATCCCTGTGATGCTAGATGTGGTTGAAAGCATTAGTATGGTGTCAAGTCTTTCGATTCATGAGTGTAATTCCGAGATGTTTCCCCTAACACAGTCAAATACAACTCCCTCGGTAGCTACATTGACTGAATTGAAGTGTCCATCGTAGCAGGGATGGTCATCTCCGTTTCCAGTTGAATTTCCATGCTGCTTTGAATGAACTGAAAGAACAGACCGCATTTTGGTGCAGCTGCCCCTGACAAGAATTGGTCATATTTCCCTTGTAAAAATACTTTTGTTGACGTATTTTGTCTCTTTATTTCTAAATACTGACTGGTCTCCCACAATTTGTTCTCCTGAATTTGCCCTCACTTTTACTGGATCCTAGCTGGGTGAGCCTAGGTTTAGGTGGCATATATTTCGAGTCAACCATATGTAGAGGGTACCGATTTTGTGACATTCTATTTGTTAACACAGGCATTGCGTATCTCTGTGGTTTTAATCATCTGTGGACTGCTCGCATTTATATTCGTAAAGTCCTTTGGTGGAGAGATCTAAGAGTGATACTAGGAAGCACCTCTGAGGTTCCATGTGTGGTGCTTCTCTCTGCTACACATAGAACATCAGTCAAACCTGCTAAGCGTGGCAGTATGGGGTTGCCTTATCCTTGTGTATTTGTAGTATATCTGGGAAGCCCTTTACAGATAAGGGAGTTTTCTCTGCAGGAATATATAATGCCCTGATGCTTATTGTAGGGGTCCTTTTTAATGGGGTCTTTCTATCATTGGAAGGGGTTAAAAGTTATTATGGTCCTTCATCAGTTGATATATTTTTGTATTTTCAATTGAAGCATAGGCGTACAATGCTTTTGGAAAGATTACCATTTCAGCCTTGCAGTTATGGTCCCATGTAGATGATTACTGCATTGGGAGTTAAGGGTTGGTTGATCTCATCTCCAGCTTGTATGAAGTGGATACAACTGGAAGACGACTAGAAGACTCCTTTCGTCTTGCATGTTAATGATGTGTGGGAAAGTGTCCAGCGGTTTGTGACTCGGGATAAGCAACAGTAGTATATATGTCAGCAAACAAAGGCAATCACAAGGAATTACAAGCACAATCTACATCAATTCAAGTTTGTACACAGGGTGTTTCATACTCCTGTCAGCTTTAAAATGTGCTGCAATTACTGATTGTTGCACAAGGTCTAGAATGCCCGATGTTGGAGTTTTATACTTGGCAATGACCTGCCAGTGTATTGCAGAGGTTTGGGTTGGAGTGTACCATTCAGTGTTACTCATCATGTGTTTGGAGAGGCTATCCATTTACTCCCTTCATACTTAGACTACACATGTGACCTGCCAAAATGTTTTAAGAAATTGGTGGGGCTCGGTCTTCTTCTGTCAAAACAAGAAAAGCCCTGTTTTGCTTTTGTGTCTCTGCTCATAGCCAGGAGAAGTGAAAATAATTTGAAGCTACATACTGTGAAATTATTCCTATAACATCAAAGCTGAAAAGACAAATGGAGGCTTCTTCAGTATTTTACAATCTTTCCATCCTGAGACCAGACAGCTATGAAAGGATCCCGCAGTTCGGTGCCTTGTCACGCTGCATTATGGTAACCAGATGACTTTCTCACTTCATGTTTGCTAATTTGTCTTTGTACTACCGAATAATTCTTTCTAATGGGATTGGCAGACCAGGCAGCTTCTTTCGTTTTGGAGACATTTTATTGGCTTATTTTAGGCCCATATGTTATGTTCTGTTCTTGGGTTATAGGCATTTATTTAGCATATACTGCTAAGTATTTGGTTTATTCATGCTTATATGATGAATCTTAATTCCAAAAAGGGAGAAAAAAACTTGTGGTGAGTGGCACATGAACTGTTTTGTGATCGCTGGCCCATTGTTTCTGTTGTGGTCGAACAATCAATCAAACTTTATTTTTCTGCAACATGCTCTCTATTGTGGGATATTTCAACCCATGCCAATATGCCCTACTACATCCCTTTGCCAATGGGGGAAAGAAACTGCCAAAAATGAAGGTGCTACCCCTGTGCGTGCCAAATCTGAAAAACTGTGCATGGTTCATAAATCACAAGAAGGCTGCATCACCCTGCCATTCACAGGCAAAGTTGATGTCAAAACAAGAACTCCCTGCAGGAGAATGCCAGTGGGTGCTGTTACCTGTCACATGAATGTCTTCAAATGTCTTCAAAATACAGTTTTCTTAATTAATTGCAACCTTTAAAGTGCTGTTTTGGCGCTACTTTCAGGCATTTTCCAAGTGAACTATTGAAATTAAAGTGTGCTGAAACCACAGATTATCCAGTACAGTCAGCGGAATCCAGGCCTCACTGCCTGACAGCTGCATAAGAAAATTAGATGTCAAACCCACTTTAAATGTGTTTCTTTTTCCTGAAGAACTTCCAAAGCATGTTTGCGAAGGGCTTAATTCTTATAAATGTCCAAATCCCTTATGAACTGTGCTTATTTTTATATGTGTTGGAGTTAAGTAACCACTTAATTCTGATTGGACAGTGGCCAGCCTGGGAAACTTTGACACTTCAGTTTGGTAACCCCTTGCTACAGCAAGGCTTATGGCTGCTGGAGGTTTTCGCATATGGAACACAATAGACTTCATTAGACATTCGTCTTGTGGCTGAGCCAAGAACGAAGGACAGACTCTGCTGGGGAGGGGCAGGATGCTGCCCTCTACACCCCACACTGATCAAAGAGACATCAGGGACAGCTGTTGTTTGTTGAAAGGAGAGAAAAAAAACTCTGTTCAAAGGAACTTTTTGGTGTTTAAATATGTATTTGTGGTGAGGTTTGAAACTCTTTAACTGTGCAACATAAAGTAGGATAAATCTGAAAATTGGTAGATGTTAACCTAATTTCAGGCTTTTGCTTTGAAGACATTGATGAAACCTTTACCACTTAAGGAACCAAAGTAACAAAAATATTCTCATTGTAGCAGAACTATTAATGTTGCAAGCCTAAGATTGTATGTACATGATCCACTGATAAGCGCCCAGAGATGTCCCGAATTAGAAATTATTAATCCAAACTGTTATTATTAAAATTGATAAAATTCCATAGAATGCGAAAGACCGCTCGCACATAGATGGGGAGTGAAGGTGAATGTAGCCCATCAAATATGAAATGTATGTGTCCAATTTTCTTAGGGAACATCATTTTAGAAATGTATATTTGTGCAAAAGTTAAGTTTTGTCAAAATCAATGTGGGAGTTCCTAAATCCCATCATAAAGATGACAGCTCTGTTCTGACTGCCAACCAAAACAAGGCAAGTGCCTGTGGCCACTCACAGCAGTGGGGGTGTGTTTTGACATTCTGCCCACACCATAAACTTGGTGATGTCATTTGATTGTATAAATATAGGAACTTCACAATAGGACACACTGCTTCCAGAACACATACAGATCTCCTCTTCATCTTGCAGCTGACTCCAGATTTATTTGCAGAATCCAAGCCTTAGCATTTCTGAACTCTTTTTAGCTAGGCCCAAATTCATCCATCCCAAAACTTAAAAGAATAATTCTGATTCAGTTTGGCTTTCTACCATTAAGGCTTGCCCGCTGAAACTTGCATTCTGCAAACTGCCGTGTCCAGTGACCAGAAGGGCCCATCCAAATCTAGTCTGAGGTGCAGTCCAAAATTGACAAGAACCACGCTGCTGATCCAATCCCTCCAGAAGTGCCCTACTGCCGGTAGACCTGACCCGATCTGATGACCAGAACTTTGACGGTCCAATTTTAATTACGAGGGATTGTAAGTATTAATAGGAAGAACAGTGACCCATAGTATATTTGCATTGTCTTATCCCATCTCAACCCATTCCATCTTTAATTTCTGAACCCTAGTATTGTCAAAACCATTCTTGCGCTGATTTTCTTCCTTTGTTTTACAAAACCCTAAGGCATTAGTGATTTTGAGTAACTAAAGTAGATCCCAGAAAGAAATCGAGTATCCACCACGTGAAGGGTTAAGCTGGCCACTTAACTGTGAAGATTCATGTGTGACATTCTCTTTTTTATGGTCATATATATCGTGTAATCCAAACAATCTGTCATTTTAAAAACCAAATTTCTTTCATTTTCGCGCCTATTTTGCAAAAACGCCTCTCACTAAAACCTCCATAACTCTCACTGATACCTAAGACCCATAGCTACACCCACAACCAAAAACCGCATCGCTGAATAGAGTTTTTGACCCGTTTTCGTTTCAAATATCGCATAGTGAAATTTTGCCACGGATTTGCAGTTTTCCAAAGTTTACACGTGTCTTTTCCCCATTCAAAGTGTTCTTCAAATCCAATCCTGATCTAAAGTGTGTACTGTTGTTTATATTGTAGCTCATGTTTGTTAGGACCTGTTTAGTGTTGCTTTCCTAAGAATTTTTCTCCATTTAAGCATTTTTGCAACTTTTGCATTGTGTCACAAAGCCATTTTCACCTGTCATTTTAAAAGTGTCAAATGCCAGAAACGGGTTTCTCTCTTGTTTGGGGGAGAGAAGATTGCGTTTAAACTCTAGACATTTTCTTTCATTCCTGAATACCGGCTGATTACTTACCTCTGTGAAAGACTGCTCATTTGTACCTTAAAGAACTTTGCAGGGGGAAATATTAACCTAAACACTATCTGTTTACAAACCAAAACTGTTCTTTTTCCTGTGTTTTCTATTCTGCATTAGTATAAGTGAATTTTCTGAATTGTATTGTCACCGTTAGGTGATTGTTGTCCCCATATATAAAAAATATATATATATATTAAAATATATGTGTGATTTGAATAATAACTAAACAAATAAATATTTACCTTTACAAACTAGCCTGATTCCTGGTTCAGTGTGGCCTGGGGGGTATTCTGAGAAGGGTGTGATATGAGTGGTATATCATTCAGAATATTGAACTTATAGACACAAATAAATAAGGATTTCATTGCGCACTACATGCTAGGCGAGACCTGGGTGTGTGCCTGATGGAAATCCTTAACACTATATTGCACCAGTAATTGGAAGCTGCTGCAGGTTATCTGCAGTACCACAACATAGTTGCCCTGCAGTGAATTCAACTGAAAAGAGACTGTTCCATATCATATTCTCATTTTATGGAGTGCTCGGGATCAGTGGTCTTGCATTGTCTTTCAATAATTCTCCAATGTGTACAGCAGTAACTTAATCTAATTATTATTATTATTATTATTATTATTATTATTACAGTGACATTTTCTGCCAGCATAACCGAACCTAGCAATCATCAACAGACCTATGAAGAATGAAACACAGTATAGTGCATGTGGTTGGTGGCTAGCGATGGCTGGGGAAATGACTTGTGCTTTGCAGGTCATGCACAGCTTGTAACACAATATATAGAATGTTATTTATCGGCTCTGAGCTGTAGGCAAAAAATGTACAGGGTGGATTTTCGAGTAGCATCTATAGACAGCGAAGCACAAGTTGTCTATGACAAAACCTCTACTTGGTAGCTCTCCATCTGTAATTAGGTGTTGAGTGTGGATCTAATGCATCCCTTTTCCACCAATGTGCTTAGTGCACATGATAGCCATTCATCTGTTATTACTTGTTTAGTATGACCTCATTCATTCCTTTTCCACCCTTGCTCTGTCTTCATGGACCAGGATTGCAGGAATTTGAGAGTGGAAGCGTAAGGGAAACTGAAATCAGGGTGCAAAAATTAAAGTTGCAAACTAATAGCTAATAGCCAACCATAAAAAAATCACTTGCAACCTCATTTCTATAGATACACAGAGCACACCATTTTTTACTTGCCACGAGTCAAATATCCTAGCCATTGGCTAGTGGCGAGTGCACATTTTGCAACATAAAACAATCACCTGGCCGTATGCCAAACCCTCACCTCCATTGTGTTCTTTTCTCTGCCTCCCCAGCAACCAAAAGGAAAAATATACCTAGAGTCCTGCCATCCTGCCACCCTTCTCTACCTTCCTCAAGTGTCCTCTACTACTTTCCCAGTCCAAAAAAACAATACAAAAACACCTGGTACCATGCCAATCTCCCCACATTCCTTTTGCCTGCCGTCCCCCAAACCAAAAAATGCAAGAGCCGAAACCCTGCCCCCTTCTGCACCTTCCCAGTTTTTGTGTTTCTCCTCCCAAAGAAAAAAGGAGTCCCTGATGCCCTGTCACCAACCTCCACCTACCTCACCTTCAAGACCTCCACCTCCCAACAGAGCTACCTGACAGTGTGTGAGCTACCGGTCTGACGGTTTGTGTAGCTGTGGCTCTCATGCTCACAAAGGCAGAGGACAGTACTGGTCTTTGACAGTGTAGGAGCTTCAGCTCTCACAAACTGTCAGACGCACAGCTCCGACACTGTCAGGGAGCAGTAGATGAACTGAGATGGGGCGCTGTGATTTTCCAGCGTTCTTCATGTCTAAGAGGAGATGTGGGAGGCAAATACAATGCTATAGCCCCTTAGCTATGTCACAGCAATTGATTACGCATTCCATAATCCTACGCTGTGATGTCACTGTGGAAGGATACAGCATTTTGAAATGGAAGTGGCTGTCATTGACTTCCTGTTAAAGCCATACACAACAATGCAATGCGTCACTATGAAATAATACATCTTGATTAACTCACATCATTGTATGGTGTCTATTTCAATAATTATTACTTATATCTAGAATCATACATGGGTAGCTATCAACTGCAGGGATATACTCCACTGAAGGGTTCCAAGTGGCATCTGAAAGACAACGAGAGTGAAGCTTGAGTTGTCTATGATGTCATGTGGAACTCTGAGGTGGAACACATCCCATTGCACAAAGCTGCCCATACATAATTATATGTTGTAGATGGCGTCATCTGCTTCTTTCTTTCCACCCCTACGCTACTCTAATGGACCTGCATTGTAGGAGATGTATAGGGAGTCATACGGGAAGAATAAACAATATACATATGTGGTTAATTCTCCCTTTACTAAACAACACACCAGAAAGTGGGAAATAATACCTGCCAGAGAAAATAATGTGATGACACAGCAGTTGGTTGTAAATGCCACAATTCCCCGACATGTCATCGGAGCAGAAGGGTAGACTGTTCAGAGATGGGAAAAGTAGCTAATGGCTTCACATGGATGTTGAGTAGGGCTTCCTCTGGAAGCCATACATAACATATCAGATCATGCATCCTCATTGAATCTGAGTGCAAGCAGGGAGCACGGAAAGACTACTAGCTTTGTTTCTGTTTATTGGGTGGGCATGAGAGCAAGGCTCAGCCTCACTCCACCCAGCATCAGCAAGCCAACAGCAAGTGGTGTGGGTGGACCCTATTCCATCCCTTATGTCTGTGAACTTCTCCATGACAAATCTGCCTTACTTGCCATGAGAACGGGACAATGGACCTATTTGTACGGGCCTTGGTGCTCAGGATGTAACCTGTTTGCAGAATCTGTGAAAATACTGCATTTAGCTCGGATTCACACATAATGGAGGAGCTTGTAGATTCTAAGGGTCATCTTTGAAATCTGCATTGCCTTCAAATGCTCTCATATCCTCAGCCTACTAACTAAATCAAAGGCCAAGGAGGGGTCAATGAAGGCCATGGAGGTTGATGAAGACCATGGAGCATAGCATTTAATAGATACAGGAATGCATTGTAGTTATGATGTACAGTTTAATTATCTGTTTGGTAATATGAAGGCAAATCCTAAAGCAACATTGTGCATATGCTAGCACATTTTCATCCCAAGCCAAGGAAGCGAGCATCCGCCTCCCAAAAAGATTAGAAGATGCATCCAGGAGGGAGATAGGATGATAAGATTCTGATAACTTCCTATCTCCCTTCTTGAAGATTGTAACATTCATGGCCCAGTGTCAGCTGGCATGGGTGTGACCTGTATACCAGATGAAGCTGAACATTATTGTGAGTAAAGACACTTGCACGTCTAGGTTGGCCTTAAAAAATGTCAATGGGTATTTCATTGGAGCCTACACTCTTGTGAAAGGCTTGAGACTCGATAACGTTCCTCGCGCCTAACAATGAACACTTGCTTCTTGATCTACCCTGTTCAAGAAGGGTCCTGGAATTCTCACGCACCAGGATATTTGGCAAATACTGATTTGGGTAATAGATTATTGAGAAGTTCACTGCCCATGTGCAACTCTTATCTACTAGAATTGTTATTATGTGACTCATGAGAAGCCAGTTGCCAAAACATCCTAGAGTCATTGGATTCTGAGGCTAATATGAACTCGTCCCACAGACCGCATTAACCAATCCTCCTTTGACCTTTTCAGTTTTCCTTAAAAGCTACTTTTTATACTGTGCACTGGGAAATTCCCAGTGTACTCCCAGTTGGACTACATAGTTGGACAATTCCAATTTAATCCATGTTTAACAATCATAATATATACCCAGTTGGACAAACAAGGTAAGCTTCCAATTTGACAAAACCAGACTGGTCACTGGTGGACAAAACAGCGTGAGTTTGAACAATCCCAGAACACTCCCAGTTTGACAACCCCAGTATACTCCCCATTTGCACCATTTCAATGTAGTCAAAGTTTGCTAATCCCAATATAACACCACATGTTTAACCCCAGTATTAGGTACAGATCCTTCGGTTGTATGGCTTACTGACATAGATAAAATCCTTACAAGATGGAGAAAACCCTTGTGCATGTCTGTGTATTGGCCCTGAACAATGTTAGGCATCTCTGTGCTGTACTCAGTGATGTGACCTATTGAATGGACAGAAAGATGAATTGTTATATGGCACACAGAGAAGGTTGCATTTTGCCCTCTCACGAAGTCTGCAAGGAAAAAGATAAAAAAATACATCCTGACCACTAACCCCGGTCTACCCATCATAGACACCTCCGTTAGCGCAACTTCCAGACACATTTTCACTGAAATTCTCTTTCTATCCCCTCTCCAGATCTCTGGACTCCTCATCTTATCTCTACTCTCTCCCCTTTTACATCTTCACCCATGAATGGTGGCACAAGATGGGAAGTACTCTTGGCAAGCTTCTCATCATCCAGGTTTATCATTCATGTCTATCGCAATGGCACTATCATGGCTCAGGGTCCACAACCCAACCTCCTCCTCTTGAAACACTGCTTGCCATCCCTCATCAACTTCCTTCCCAGACCTGCCACTCCTTCTTCCTCTCTCTCTCTGTCCCCCCGCCTCTGACTGGTGTACCACGCTCTTGGGAAGTGACCTGCTGCATCTAGCCACACTTAATGCTCGCTCTGCTATCAAACACTCGGCTGACCACGGCCTCCTCCTTGAACACCTTGACCTGGATATCCTTGCTGTTACCGAGATGTGGTTCAATGCCAGCTCAGTCATTGCTTTTGACTCCCTTCGCCCTGATGGCTACAAGATCCTCTCCAAGCCTCGCCAAACCGCACTGGCGGTGTGGTTGCCCTGATATTCTTAGAGTGGGTTCCTTCTTCCCTCATACCCACCCAGCCATCCTCCTCCTTCGAGAGCCTGTCTGCAAGCTGGTTAGCTCTCTCCACTTCCTCCATGACCACTGCCAGTATCTACAGGCCACCTGCTCTATCACTCTGTTCCTATGAGAATGGGTTGATTTCTACTCCTTTCTCCTCACATCTACCTCTAAACCCATTCTCCTGGGTGGCTTCAACATCCACCTTGACTCCTCAATCACAGCGTCCACTCTCTGTGACCTCTGCATATCGCTCTCTCTCTCTCTCCATTATCCCCTCTGGTCCTACTCACTCTGGTGGACACACTCTTGAAGCCTTGATCCACACTGATATTTTGCTCTCTGCCCCACTCACCACCCCACTCCCCTGGTCAGACCACTCCCTCCAGTCCTGTCACCTGGGTCCTCTCTGCCATCTAACCGCACTTCCCCCAGCTCTGCCAACCTCCTTCACAGACATATGTCCGATGAAACGAGTGTCAACTGATGCCTTCGCATCCATCTCCACCGTGCCCCGAATGCAGACTCTACATCTGATTCCGCTCTCAGAAACCACCATCTTGCCATCACTAACACTCTCGACATTCTTGCCCCAGTCATGAGGATCCTACTGAAACATGCCACCAAGTGTAAAGCCTGGTGCGATTCTGAACTTGCAGCCCTGAAATGCAAGTGCAGAGCTGCGGAACGGAAGTGGCAGACCGCAGGCTCACCCTCCGACAAACTGGCCTGTAGCCTTCTCCAATGGCAATACCAACTCTCCATTCATTCCATGAAAAGAGCACACATCCAGGCTCGCGTCTCTGGTGCATCCAACAACACAGCTAAACTCTTTAAAATCTGAAAGGAACTTGCCAACCCTTCCACAGTCTCCACCTCGCCTCTTGCCTCTCAGGCCCTCTGCAATGCACTGGTCACTCACTTCATTGCAAAAACTCAGAACATCCTGGGCACTCTGCCTTCCTTTTCCCCCTCCTCTCCCCCAAGCACCTGCAATCTATGGCCTCCCATCCTCCCTGTGCCTATCAACCCCTTCCTTGGGAAACTCTTGGAGAAGCTGGTCTTCCCCCAACTGACCCAGCATACTGAGCTTGGCGGTTGCCTGCACAACCATCAATATGCATTCTGAGCATCCAGAGGCACGGAAACTGCTCTCCTGAACACCTGTGATCTCTTGACTCTAACTCTCCAGCTGTTCTCATTCTACTTGATCTCTCCTCTGCATTTGATACAGTCAACCACTCCATCCTCATAAAACAGCTCCACGATATCCTTGGTATCTCGAAGTGGGCACTTGACTGACTGACCTCCTTCCTCACTGACTGTCCCTCCCAGGTTATCCTGGGCTCTTAGTCCTCTCCCACCTCTAACTCCACCTGTGGCAGCATTCCCCAGGGCTCCAGCCTTTCCCCCTGGCTCTATAACATCTATCTTGCTCTGCTTCCACACCTAATTTCCACTTTATCCCCTTACTTCCAGTGTTATGCAGATGACACACAACTCTTCTTCAAACCCCCCTCTGATCCTCTCCTTACTTCCTCCATCATTCCGGACTGCCTATCTGCCATCCAGTCCTGGTGTGCCTTCAATAATCTCTGCCTGAGCACCAGCAAGACTGGGAGCCTTCATACTGGAACTCCTGCTTCCTCTTTCTTCCCTTCACTCTGGCCACCCTCTATGGGCTCTCCCCCTTTTTCTTCATTTGAAGCCAGAAACCTTGGAGTCATCTTCGACTCCTCTCTTTGCTTCCTCCCTCACATCCAGGACCTTGCCAAGAAGGTCCCCTTTGAACTCCATTTCCTCAAAGAAATCATTCCTCTCCTCACTTTCCTTCAATGTCTCTAAAGCTCTGGTACTTTTTAGGCTGGGCTATTGCAACAGCGTCTTCCTTAATCTACCCTCTTCCTCTTTATGTCCCCTCCAGCTTTTCCAGAATAGGTGTGCAAGACGTATCCCTGGCCTCAAGCCGAGGGACTGCATCTCTCCAGCCCTAAAATCTCTCCACTGTCTCCTGGTAGCTGCAAGAATGAAATTCAAATCCCTCTGCATCATCCATAAGGCTGTCAGGGCCCCGGGACCACACTATCTACAACTGGCTTTCACCAAATACTCTCCCTCTAGTTCTTTACGCTTCTCCGGTGCCAACTATCTGCATATTAAGTGCTTCTCTAAACAGCAAGATGGCGGTGATCTCTTTCCTCAGCTGGTTACCTCCTCTGGAACCATCTCCCCCTTCCTCTCTCCATCTTGAGCCGGATCTTCTCAAATTCTGGAAGCTCCTCAAGACTTTCCTTTTCACCCCCCCCCTTCCCCATCTCCCTCCCTTGCCAAACCCCACAGTTGCTAAGATTGGTGACCAGGGCCCTTAGGTGTCCTTCTGGGTCCTGCTGCGGCCCCCATCGCCTTCAGCCTCTTCCCACTCCCAGCACTTGTCTTTGGGTGCCCACTGGCCTGTGCTGTCTCACAGGCCTGCACTTATTGTATCGGCAGTTGACTACGCTTACCATGTGATCCCTGTCAGGCACTTAACAGCTACTTGCAACTTGCTCCTTAGAACCTCTCTCTGTAGAACCCCTAGCACTTATCCCCCTCCCTCGTCCCTTCTCTCTCTATTAATTTGCACGTTCTGAATGCTCACAAGGCCTAGTAGCCTCTGTCTTTCTCTTTATCATTGTTATTTGCCTTTTGTTCCCATGTTCCTTCCCCGTTGCCCTGTGGGTGCTTTGTAACACAATTTACTTGATGTATAAGTGCCTTACAAATGCACAATAAAATAAACTGCAAAGCGGTGCTGGGTCTGGGGGTTGAGCAAGAAGGATTCCCTGCCTAGCCCCATCTTGCCCCAGCCATTTGGAAGGTGCTTGTTTAAGGAGGGATATCACACCCTTACCCCTTTAATGGAAGCTCCTTGTAAGTATAGACTCTTTAAAACACAAACCCCCCCTTTGTAAAGTGATACACAAACCATGCCAATTCTTATTTGACAGGATTCTCAGCCGCTAAGAGAGGTTATGGTAGGATATCATGACATTGGATGTGGTAATTTCAGGGCTGCTGTGGAGGAGCTCCTGCTGTTAAAGAGATGATTCATAAAGTGCTGGGATCGGTTTGGCAATGCTTGGGACCAGCGACAGAAATAGTGAACCCTTTAGTCAAAAGATAAGTGAGCTGCTGCACCCTAGGAAATGCACAGTTTTCTGGGGCCCACATACAACAGGTGATGCTGTGTGGAGCAGCTGAGAGACAATTTTAACAGCAGATCGCAAAACCCACAAATTCATGAACTAGTGCTCCAAAAGGGCAATCGGCCTGTTTGAAGGGTTATGCTGTTTCTGTATGGGAGGAGGCAAAGTCACCAGGGTGGCACAAAAGGCACGGAATAGTAAAATGTGAGTGCTGTAAAATATATAGGCACAACCACCTGGATACAGGTAGGCAGTGGCAGTCCCCAGAGGCAGGGACCAGCCCTTATCTAAGTATTGGATCTGTTCAGGAGGGAGCGGAGGAGCGGTTAACTAGTGTGCTCAAGTCAGAAGCAGAAGAAAATGAAGCTTTAAAAAAAAGAAGGAGACTAAAGAGAGGAGGCCAGAGGGCTGGAGAGGTCAGAAGTGGTGAAGAGTAAGGAGAAGGGGTAGAGTAGAGTAAGAAGTATGTGAAAACCAAGGTTGGAGAATAGGAAAATTGAGAACAGTTAAGGTAAAGGGCATGGAGGACAATGCGGTAGTGGAGATTAAAGAGATGGGGTATAACAAGGGGAAGGTAGAGAGTAAAACGATGGTAAAAAGCAAGCAAAAGGTGAGAAAAGGAGTGGAAAAAAGGCATACCAACAGAAGACATGAGGTGGTTGGAACAACAGTGATATGAAGAGAGGAGAGTGAAAGAAATCTAAAGCGGTTTATAGGTACTAGTAATTGAGAAGATGAATATAGAGTAGAGGAGGTTGGAAAATAACTCAGTTGAGGGTGAGCCCCTCAAAATATGGAGCAGGGTGAACATTGACAGGAGGAGGGGAACAGAGATAGCCAAGAAGAGGCTGGAACAGAAAGGAAGAAGGCACAGGCCAGCTACAATCCTGTCAGAGGAAGGGCAGAGGTAATAGCACGTTGAAGAGACTCGAGGATATCCCTGATGTGTGGAAAGGGATATACAGCAGAGAGGAGAGGGAAATTAGGAAAGGTCAACTTGAGTATGGGACCAGCCCGACTCATCGAGGAAGTAAATGAGGAATGGGTGTTTGCAAGTAGCGTGCATGTGGCCAGCCTACTGGCAGAACTCTGTGGCTTAGATTGATGGCATCCAGTCCTATCTTCTACTGCTGCCTAGATCTAAAATGCAACTGCAGTTGGGGCCCTGAGACCTAGGTGCAGGGGACTTTCAGGAGTCCTGAAAGAGAATGAGAAGGAGAAGACTGAAACTGACTGTAAGGACCTAGGGGAGTATAACATAAACACGGGCCGGCTACCAATGATTCCACAGTGGAAGATGCAAGCATCACTGGCGAACCCGCAGGGGCAGACACAAACAACACTGGGGTTTGGTGGGGCCTCGATAAACATACAGACATCTACACGGGCCGCGATAAGCAAACTAACACCTCTGCGGCAGTTAGGAAAGTGCTGGCTGTCAAGGACTGGACTTGCAGCAGCCTGCTACAGACAGGAGAAGTACCTGGCAAAGGTGGCGAGGTGTGGGCTGACAGCGGTATACTAATTGAAAACTGCAACGGGCCGAAAGCCACGCCAAGTTGTAGCGGGCTGGACGAAACACTGCATTTAGCATACTTAGGCAAGGTAAAACAAATGGACGAAGGACTCCATGCAATTAGTGGCAACAGCGCGAACACACGGAAAAAAACGATTGGGGAGAAGAACACTTACTTTAAAAATGGGCTACCAACAGGCTGGACGCAGGTTGAAGGCACTGGGGGAAAAGGCAGGAAGCCATCTTCCCAGGCTTCGTCTCAAGGGAAAGGGGGCGGGGCTTGGGAGGGGTTTTATAACCTAGACGTTCAAAAGAACACAGATTGGCCCATTAACACTTGCCTATATAAACAAGTAGTAAAGAAAGAACTGACGGATCATTCTCGCTTCTGTTGCAGAGCCAGGCTGACGTGGAGACAGGAGCTGCGGGAAGCCTGTGGGCTTACAAGGACTAGAAGGTGGAGAAAACAGTTTAGTCCTACATCCCCAGGACCAGCAACAGGAGAGAATCCAGAGAAAGCTAAAGCAAACAGAAGAAGAAAAATTCTGTTAGAATCTCAACTTGCAACTTAGACATTTGTTTTGCTTTTTTTTTTTTAGTCAATAAAGACTGAATTTATTTTCAAAATCCAGCCTGCCTGCCTCTTTGTCACACTGACGGCACCAGGAGAGAAGAGAGAAGTGCAGGGACAATCAACACCCAATACTGTGAATGACTGAGAATTAACACATAACTTCTGGCAGGAGACCCCTCACTGACAGACTTTCTGTTTTATCCAAAGGCTTTTTGAACCCAGAGACTTTGTTGTTGGAACCTAATGAAAAGCCATCCTAATTTGGAAATCATCGGAATTTGCTGGGACCCAGAGGAGCCACGCTGCATAGACTATCCCTATTAGCTTTAGAAGGAAAGCTCTAGGAATCAGGAAAGGGGCAGTGGGGCATGTTCCCTTTACTTTGTTGCAACCCTGTGTTACAGTTGTCGAGAATAAATATTAATTTTAGTTCCAATTTTGTTTCTGTGTGACATTTATCCCACTCTGCTTTATGTTATGTTATTTGATATTTGTGTAGCGCCTTCTGCCATCGGCATTGCCATGAAGCGCTGTGGTGGATGAATGCAATTTGGAAGACCATGATCTGATCCAACATGTAAATGACAGTTGTACACTGCATGAGAGCATTTATTAACAAATCGGTGATGAGCAGATATAACTTTGATAACACAATTTATCGCGCATATTACAAAGGCAAAGGGAAGAGTGTTGTGTCAGTGACTATGTGACAACAGGACCAAATATTTTGTAGGAATCAACTTATTCTATAGGTTGAAACGTGACAGAGAGGGTAAGGGTGAAGATGGAAGCCTGCCAAACCCCTAGGACAACAGTCTACAGTTGAGGGCTCTGCTGTTAATTAAGTGCAGGATACCTGCCTTGATTGCTAAAATGCAGTTGACATGTAGTTTATATGCAGAGAGGAGAAATCGGACACATATACCACCTTTGTTTCCTTGTCTGTAACATTATTGTTGAGTATGGATACTGGGTTGGCTTTGGGGCATGGTGGAGATAGTGCATAGTCATCTATGGATGTCAAGCTTGTTGTCCATATCAATGCTGTTCTCCTGCCATCAGTGCTCAAGATAAGAAGTGGGAGTATTTTACTCACTATGGGTATGCATACCCATAAAAACATACAAGCCCTTTTTTCTTACCATCATTTCATAGCCGCAGCTACGAGATGCAATGGAATAGGCTCACAGCCCTATAGACATCCACTGTAGCTGCGGCTATAAAAATAAAGATAGGCAACAGATGTTATACTCACGGCTACACAAGCCTGCCAAAATAAACAATGTTCCATTGGCCTGATGATACCCGCGAGTATGAATGCCCTTCTTGTAGCCGCATGGAAAATGTACATTTTTGACATACTCAAAAACACATATTGCCAAGGTTTCGAAGATGAAATGACACAAGGGTAGAGGTGTTAGCATGGAATCAGAAATACATGAAAAATTATGTGATGTAACATCCACGAAATAACGTGATTTTTGCAGAGAAATCTTTAGCTTAATACATGCGGATATCACAGCAGTAATATCCGCAGCAATACAAGCCTGCCAAAACACATAATGTCCAATTGGCCCAATGATAACCATGAGTATGAACGCCCTTCTTCTAACTGCTGGTACACGTAAATGTTATATATACTCAAAAACACATATTGCCAAGGTTTCAAAGATCAAATAATACAAGGGTAGAGGTTAAGGCCTGGAATCAGAAAGACATGTAAAATCGTGTAGCGTAACAACCACGAAATAATGTGATTATTGCACAGATATTTGTGGCCTAATACATGCGGCTATCATAGCAGTAATAACCGCGGCTACAACAACCCATTTGTAACCGCGGGTATACACAGATTTCTAGCAAGGAAATATTAAAGTAGGGTGTGAACATAAATAAACAGTGAAGGGACACAGCCTTTTTTATATTTCTTACAAATATCTCCTACCTTGTATAATACTAATTTGTTTTAGTTCAATGTAGAAAAACACTAAAGATTATGAGACAACAGAACCTCAATTTTAATTGGTACAAAGAATCCTCACTCAAAAAATGACACTGTCTTAGGTTCAATAGCTGAAGATTAGTTGAGCTACTTGACGTCCTATTGGCAGCCGTCCACTATAGAAACAATAAGGTCCCAATCAGAAAGTAAATGCAGAGAATCCCACCTTCTTTGATCGGGTAATGTATTTCCATTGTTCATTCTAGCAAGTGAGGTGGCAGAACATGTTTTTTGCAGTTACTCCAGAATCGAGAACCACCAGGAGTGGCTTGAAGACAATTATCCCACAGAGGAGGAAATACTTAAGGAGGATGCTGAAGAGCAGCACGCTGAGGAAAGTGCAGGATATTCTGGATTATGTGAGTTTATTCTTTATCTTCATCTAAAAAGTGTTAAATAATAATATTTGTAAGTAAAAGATATCTTTGGGCATATAGGTATACCTTAGCATTGTAAAGAGAATAGTATGCAAAGTGAAACACATGACTAAGATATTTAGATGTCATGTTGTTTTACATTGTACCTTATTTCTAGGCTATACATACGTGCTAGCATGAGTGCCATTGACAGTCAGAAACATGCCACCATAGTAATCATAGTAAATATTGCAATGCAGAAGAGATTATTGTCTCTGGTTATCTCATGAGATAATTTAAGGCATTTGTTCCACTGGAATGGATAAGTGTCAGCTTTTCTATGAACGTATTAAGAAAAGTGAATAATAAAGAGCACTGTGGTTTTTACTAAGCAATTGTGTTTTAAAGTAAACAGTAATGAAAGTTAAATATGTGAATGAAGAAATTAGATGTAATGACATCCTTCACTATAGCTTTGGTTAAATCCACAATTATTAGTAATTATGTGTTGCATGGAGTATAAGAAACAAGCCACCACGATGATATGCATGAATACTTATGAGCTGAAGAGTTATTGAGCAACATTATTTAATTTTAAGATGCTTGTTTCCGTTGGGTTCCAAAATTATCAACAGATTTTCTATAACCTAACTAATAAAGGTTAGTGATAGATATGATTGTGATTTTAGGTATGCCTTAATGAGCAAAAGAAGATAGTATTTAAAGTGAAATATGTTAGAGAGGTATTTACACTTACTGTTTTGAAATGTCTGTGCTACTAGCAAAAGCACATTGAAGTCAATTACGTCTTTAATTGTTTGAAAATATGTTCTGAATATATTTTGAGATGAAGAAGTAATTCAAGTGAGAATTGGATTCAGCAGCAGCCACCTGAATATTTCCCTAAAAATGCAATCATGAATACATTAAAAGAAATTAAAGACATTTTGATTAATCTTCAAAGTGACACAGAATCAGTGAAAAAGGACATGAGACCTAAAATGAATAATAGATAGTACTGATGTAGACAATTGGGCCAATGAAGAAAATATATCATATGAAAACACTAAAAGAAAAAGAATACCCACAACCACTGTCCCCGAATAAATATTTTTATAGAAAACCCTTTTTGCATATTAGTTATGTGTGTTTTTCATGAAGAGAAAGTCATTAAACTGTTACTCTAACTTTGCACAAATACTACACTCAATATATCTCAAAATAGAACTTTCAAGGACTACCTATCACACACATATATACATATTTTTTTAAACCATAATTTCATAACCATGGCCACAAGACGCTATGGAATAGGCTCAAAGGGACCAACAAAATTCATTATAACTGCGGTTATAGAAACATATTGCCTATGGCACTGTTCTCACATAAACTGTATTAAATGGGTGATATAACAATTATACATCCATTTAAACAGTGTGTGATGTCTAATGTCTGTTTTGTTTTACTTAGAGTGTGGCCCTTAAAAGGGCCGTTTTGGGGTAAGGCAAGAAGAGGGAGGAACTGGGAAGGAAAGAACATTAAGGAGGGCACATATAACAAAGGGATAAAAAAAATGACACATAACTTCTTTTGGCATTTGTTTTTTACTCTGACAATGTGTCTATGTCGGTAATCCCCTCACAAACTACATTAGCAGTATCCAAATAAACTTCCAATGTATCTCTGTGATATTCCTTCATATTTTTTATTAATTTTCTTTTACCAAACATTAAATAACCCAAATTCCCAACCAAAAATATCTGTCTACAACTATTACAGACAGCTACTCTATCAAAAACTTCCTGTGTTGTGTGGAAATACCAGAAACAGGTACTTAGCCAATGTTTCTCCCATAATTTCCAAATTTCCTCAACATCACTGTTTGTGCAGTTTGACAATACATTATTTCTTCATAATATTTTGAAGGAGTTTCATCTCCTGACAAATTAGTAAATGAATTGTCAGATTCTGGCTCACAACTTCGCTCCATTTCTTCAACTTTCTCCAAAAAAAAAAATGTATCCCTCAAATATCCTCCAATAACAGTCTGTATGAACTCTTCAACCCCTACAACTGCTAATGACACAGTTCCTTCCCAAAAGAATGTAAAATAAATACCAGCATCCAATACCATAACACCTTTCAGCACATAGCTTGGAACAACCAATGAAATAATCACTACAAAGTAGTATTGTGATTGGAGAAAAAGTGTACACTTATGATTTACTATGTGGCCATGGCTATAATGCACAACATCCCATTGGATTGTAAATAACCGCAGCTACAAGTGAGCCCCATGTAGCCAGGGGTAACCATAATTTTTTTACATACTCGAAAACACATATGTGTATAACTTTCAAACTTCAAATGACATCAGGCTAGAGGTAGGGACAGGGAAAATGTTGATATGTGAAATTTGGACCTCCAACATACATTTATTCTGCGTGAATTGTACTCTAGTCACGACTAGAGGCGCATGTATACCCACAGCTGCCATGACAGTTACAGCCGCAACTAGAGCATCCTGCCAAAATACACAACGCCCCATTGGCTTGCAGATAGCCGCAAGTATGGATGACCGTTGTAACCCACAGCATGTATAACTGTGGCTATAGGCACAGAGAATAGGCAAAATCAAAGTGCATCACAAATAAATTGACTGTGCCCAGGGAGGGAGGGTAGTGGGCATCATGGGAAGGAAGAGGACAGCACTTTTATTGACAGTGAGGCGGTGGAGGTAGGACAAAATAAGAGTCTTGGATGAGTGTCAAAACAATAAAAAAGGCCACCTTTTGTATTTTTTATTATAGCCGCGGATACACATCATGATATTTATCATACCCACGGCTATGATACAAAGCACACTGTATAAAGGGTAATGATCTATTTATACTGTCTGTGTTTTTTATTGTCTCTTTTTGTAACCGAAAAGTTGACGCCGAAAAGGGCCATTTTGGTGGGAGAGGGAAGAAGGAGGGTGGAACTTGTACGGAAAGAACATTAGGATTGACACATGTTTTTTGTGGTTTTTCGGGGGGGTTTAATCTTTCCACAAAAATGGGGGGACAGATTGACACTTAAAAAAAAGAAATGCCTAGTGGCAGCAGTTGGCCTGGTGTTCAGAAATGGCTTGTGCTCAGCCATCTAGGGTAATGTCTCACACCAAGATCCAACTGTGGCATTTGCAGCACATAACTTTGCACTCCTTTATATCGGGTGTAAGCAGCAGTGGTTGTGGTGGGGTCCTGGTGGAAGGCACAGAGGCAGTGGCAGTAGAGGTGGATCGCAGAGGAGCAGTGGCACAAGAGGTTGATGGGGCAGAGGCCTGGAGGTACCTGACAGCTGACTGTGGATCATGCACCTTAACCTTATGATGTAAGTGTGCCTTCCTATATGGTTAATCCACTTCATCCCAGTGGACTTGGATGAGATGCTGTGTCAAAGTGGAGGTGCTTCAATGCTGCGAAGGTTTGTTCGAATGCCTTCTATGCAGCAACTTCCTGCAGAAAAAACATTTGACCTCCTCAACCTTCTTCTTACTGTGGTGCTCCTTCACACGGAAATACTGCAAGCTGTCAGTGACAGTTTTCATAGCACACTGCTTGATTTTAGGAGGTGAACGTTGGACCGGGGAGGAAAAGTCAAGAATTTAAGAAAAAACAATACAAAAAGGACTCTTTCACTTAAAAGGAAAAATGTTTTTAAAAAACGAAAATAACAAGCTAAAATAAAGAATACACACCAACTACACATGACAGGAGAAGGGACAGAGGTATAGGAACAAGGGATGGTAAAAAACAGATTGGAGAAATGTATTCAAAACTGCCTGGAGGCTCACAAAAATGTCACCCACCAAGACACAAAAAGCAATGAAGAAAATGAAAATAAGTGCCGTTTAGAATGGCCAATAGCTGCGGCCAAAAGCTGTTCAGGAGCCGAGTTTTGTACCCGCATTGATGATGAACAGCCACGTCATTGCTAGAGAAACAATCTTAAAACATGGGCTGCATTTATGAGCCTAAACATGACACATAGCTGTGCCAATGGGAACAACCAATCAGGTGGCATGGTATGTTAACGCAATTACTGCCAGGCGTGGTGACATATCCATGTGTGCACTATTAACCAATCGAACTGTGCGTCTCGTAGGCACAGCTACAGGTGTCATGCTTTCATATTGACGTGGATAGAAACAGTGCTCTCTGATTGGTTGTATCCATAGCCGTGGGTATTCACCACACACAAAGACAACGCCTTTACTTTTCCTCATTGCTTTTATTCTTGCTACTGAGCAGGTTCTCTGTGAAGTACAGGAGCTTTTGAAAGCAACTTCCTAATTTTTCCCATTTTATTTGCCCTCCTTTGTCCCTATACCTCTCTGCTTTGTCCTGTCATTTTTGTGTTTGTCTATTCTTAATTTTAGTTAGTTATTTTCTTTTCTTAAACCTGTTTTTATTTTAGCGGCATTGTCTTTTAAGTCTTGTGTTTTAATATTATTACATGTTCCTCCCTGTTCAGACATTGTTCACCATGTCTGGCCACAGCTGCAGCAGCGATGACAATGTCATCTGGGTCCCAACAACACCACGTCCCCCCAGAAAGTTGTGTGGAATGAAGAATACTGCCAACAGTTGGAGGTATTTCCTTGTTAAAGAGCAACAGTTGTGCAAGGAAATCAAAGCTGTACAATGCAAGCTGTGCAAGAAGCAGCTTTGACGAGGATCTTCAAATGTTCCATCTCAGAGTCTCCGAACACCAGTCCTGAACCAGCACCTAGTGTGGGTTTTTTTTGTTTTTTTATTTAGTAATGCGCACCAAACCCTTGGGTAGCCGGGCGCAGCAGTGTACAAGAAATCTTAAGCTTATTACAATATTTGGCATGAATATAATGAACAGATAGGCAAAAAGAAATATATGCAGGAATATATACAAACATGTGTGCAAGTACATGATATGACTGAGAAAAGTTCGAAGCACTCTAGCAAGACTATTGTATATCTGTAGTTGGGTGTTAGTCATTGGCTCGCAACCAGTTAATTATCTTGTGTCTGAATTTAGGGTATGGTTGTTAAGTTCTGAGGTCAAGTGGTAACTTGTTCCAGCAGTGAGCAGCTTTGACAGGGAAGCTAATTCCTCCCGCGGTCGAGCGTTGAAACCGAGGAGTTTCTAGTTTAAAGGTGTTAGCAGATCTCGTGGGTCGCATAGAGGTTTTCCTCGTGATTTTTTCCATGAGGTACGGGGGGGCTAAGTTGTTCAGACATTTAGAGGTGAGGGAAGCTGTTTTGAGTAGGATTCTGTCCGTTATTTTAAGCCAATTAACCTCTTTCCTGAATTTGGTGACGTGCTCACTGTGGGGGATGTTTAGTGCTGCTCTCAAGGCATTATTCTGCAGACTTTGAATTTTGTCTTTGATGTATTTGTTAGCTCCTGAGTACAGGGCATTGCATTGGGTCCATTGGGACGAGGTGTACGAGGACTATCGGAAGACCCACGAACACAACAAAGTCAAAGCACATAGGCCTCACTCGATATGTCGTCCGACATCTACAGTGCATCGACTTCTGCATCGTCTTCTTCAACCACTGCAACCTCTGCCCCATCCACCTCTACAACCACACCTTCGGCTACATCCACCGGGACCCTACATCAACCACTGTTGCCTACACCCAATCTTCAGCAGTCCAAAATTATGTGCTGCAAATGCCACAACTGGAAGATTCCACCTTAGATGATTGGGCACAGGCCATTTTTGAACACCAGGCCAACAGCCGCCACTAGGCATTGTTATTGTATGCAGCAATTTCCCACCTTTTAAAAAAAAATCTGCCCTTTTTTTACCCAATGTTATATATATCAACCCTAATATTCTTCCCTTCCCAGTTCCACTCTTCTCCTTCCCTCTCCATGAAAACAGCCCTTTTCAGGGCCAACTTTTCAGTTATAAAAATAGACAATAAAAAACAGAGACTGTATAAATTAATCAATAACCCTTATATGGTCCATTTTATATAGTATGTGTAAAAAAGGACAATTATTTTTGTGTTTTTACTTTAGCCGGGGCTATGGTACCTGTGGGTATAATAAAAAACATAAAAGGGTGCCTTTTTTTAATTTCACATACATGCAAGACACTATGAGCCTCATTACGAGTATGGCCACCCCCATACTGGGTACCGGGTACCGGATCTGGGTTCCAGAAATATGGAATTACCAGGCCATTCTGATCTTGGAGGGCCCGGTAATTCCCTTTCGTGGAACCCGGACCCGGTACATCCCCATTCACATTTGAGCCCCGATAGGGCTCAATGGGAATGGGGAGGATGCTAACAACGGGCACGTTAATGACGGGCCCGTTGTTATCATCCTGGTCTGCTAGCGGGTCCCGCTAAGGATGCCTGGTTTTACCAGTTGTCCTTTGCAGGACCCGCGAGCAGACCTCGTAATGAGGCGGTAGAGGGATAACGGGGCTGGCAGCTCTACCGGCACTGTTATATCTCTACCGTCTTCCTCGTAATGAGGCCCTATGTGTCCCCACTCCACTACCCTACACCTCAAAAAAGTGGTTCTCCTCCTCCCCGTGATGTCCACTACCCTCCTTGCCCGCGCACAGCATATTTTCTGTGATGCACTTACAATTTCCCTATTCTCTGTCATTGTAGCCATGCATATGGGTATAGCCGCAATTATCAGCAAATTTCATCATTTTTGAAATATAATTTACTGAAATTTAAACTCTACAAAATCGCATACTGTATTTTCCCCCTCCACACCTCTAGCCGCATCTCACTCTACATTTTCCACCCCTCTAGACTAGTAATTCTGAGTTTTAAAAACTTTGCATACCTGTGGCTATAACACAATACCCACAAAAACGTAGCTGTGTCAGCAGGTGCAACCAATCAGGTGGCGTGGTACGTTAACACGGCTACACCTAGGCACAATGTCAAATACCCACGTGTACAACACCAACCAATGAGGCTGGGTCTTTGTGATCGTTTTACCCTGCCTCATTTGTCCTCCACACCCTCACATCTGGGCCAGCACCGCCCAATCCCCTGAAGATTTTCTCAACTCCCCTGCCCTTTTCCATTCCCCCCACAACACTCGTTATTTCTGTGACACAGTTTCAGTTAAGATGTCAGATAACCACGGTTGTACCCCAGGTTATAGCCAAGGGTATGTGAGAAATGTTTTAGCGTTGTGTTGCAAACTTTGTCCATAGCCCCCTCCAACTCCCAAATTTCACATGGTGTCCTCTTGCCTCCCTCCCAGCTCTAGCCTGGTGGAATTTTCATGATTTTCCACTTGCAAATGGCATTTTTCTATGTTTTACTTTTCTGTTACCCTTGAGCTATAACCTTGGCTATGGCTCGCTTTGAGAAAAAAAAGCTATTTATTTTGGAATGGTGGCACCCCCTTCTCTGTCACATATTTGAAAAGGTAATGGATGGAATACCCCAAACCACAAAGGGATCATGAGTCAACGCCTTGTGCCCAAATTATTTCAAAACTGCTTCAAATCCATCCAGTGGTTTTCGCTGTACACTTGTCTAAAAAGTGACCTTCTTTGTCTATGGGAAAATGAAAGGGGACTAGGCTGAAAGTGCTTGTTTTGTTTTCTTAAGAGCATTTTTATTTTTTAACAAATCTTTTCGAAACTTCACAATCAATGGAAGCCAAATTCATAATAAGAGTCAAAAACTATTAACAATTTTTTTTTTAGTTCATATGGATCTCCGACTCACGTTAAGTATAGGACTCACTTCAACCGCTGAGGGGCGAGTATCATAGGTAATCAAATACATGAACTGCTAATAACCCTTGACTTGTACAATGTATCTGGCTTAAAGTTTGAAGACACTTTTTCACGTCGTCCCCACCACCCCCCTCCCAACCAGGCTGGATGTTTGGGGAAAGATTGATCATAAAAAAAAAGTTATTAAGGAACCAAAAAAGCACTTACGCCTAGTCTCCATTCATATTCCCACAGACAAAAAAGGTCAATTTCTGCCCGAGTGCACAGCGAGGACCACTCAACGGAATTGGAGCAGGTCTGAAACAACTTGAGAACGAGGGATTGGCTACATGGGTTATGGTATCCAGATTTTTTTAAAATATTTGACATGGAAGGGGGTTTCCCCTTCCCCTAAAAAATAGAGATATTGCTATGATTCAGCTTCTGGACATGCTTTGTTCTAAAAAAGCAGTTGTATTTTCTTGCATGAAACAAGCCAACTCGTACGGCAGCCCTAAGCCCCTCCACAGTCAGCAACCATCCCTTATTCAAACCCAAACATTCCTTTAAGAAGCTTCATTGTTGGAACGCAACATGAGCTTTATTATAGAATGCTGGCCTGAGCTCCACACTGCATATCAGACAACTTCGTCCAAGCAAATATATGGGGGAATTTGTTAACTCCGAATATAAAATATCTGCACAATGGAAATCCCACATATAACACATATCTCCCATTGTGCATTGCAGCAGACAGGCTTTTTTTTCTGATGCAAGATATAACCGTGGTTATATTGCACGGCTACACAAAAAAACGGCCGAAAAATATCATTTTGAGGAGGAAAAACACTGAAACGGTATCAGATTGGATGTGGGGGGTGAGTCACCATGTCAAATTTGGGAGTTGGAGGTGGGCTAGGGACCAAGTAAAGAGGACAAATGATTTCCCGTAGCCAGGGTTATACGGAATGTTGACCGTGGGTACATAAGAAAACATGAGCCGGAATTAAAGTGTGTCAAACAGAAACGAGTAATAGGTGAATGGGAGAGGCTGGGGAGGTGAGAAGGCCTTGAGGAGAGAAGGCACAGATGTGGGGGGGCACTTGGTGACTGCCTTGGAGGGCAGCAAAGCATTTTTGTCATCATTTTCCATTGTGATTATTCCCCATAACCATTACGGTTATGGGAAAAAAGTTAAGGAAAATATAAATAATTATTTTTACAGCTACAGTGAGGTTGGGGGTGAAAAACTACTAGCCATGGCAAAAGGCCAGGCCTAGTGGCTTGGTAGGGTTTTAAACAATAGAGTGGGCAAGGGCGAAGGCCGGTAATGTTGTAAAATATACAGTGGATACGGCCAAAGGCCATGGCCAGCGGCACAGAAAACAAATGATGGTATAACAAAACCCTTGAAATTCACAGAAAAAACTTTAAAGTTTAGTTAAGGTGCCCACATTTATTGCAACAAAAACCCTGAAATTTAGCACTTTTGGGAAGTCATGACCAGCTTAACTCAGAGTGTCCCCCTCGCTAAGCCATGAACACACACATATATATATACGAGAAGGGATTCCCAATGACACTCAAAATGGCATTATGGGGGGCATGGCATTATGGGAGACATCAATAGGTGCACGGCGAGTTAAGCCAGTCATGATTTCCCAAATGCACTTAATTTCAGTTTTTTTGGGCAAATTAACTCAACTTTAACTAAAGTTTTTATATATATATATAAAAGAGTAGAGGGGCGCACTCTAGTTCCCTGCACAGTTAACCTCCTCAGCCACTGGTGTTCTCCTCCAAGCGGTTTCTGTGCTCTTCGCATTGTCAGGGAGGCAGTCTTAGCTTGCAGCTCACAGCAAGTGCAGGTGTTAACAATCAATGATGATTCTGCTGCAAGGACATCTGGTAGCTGTAGTCATCAGGTTTTCAAGGAAAAAGCTCAGGAACGTCATCCAGAAAGGTGTTGAATATCACTAGGGTTGGTTATGCGACGAGATGTAGGAGTGTTTTTGTATTACACAAGTGTCGCAATGTAGTTAAAAAATGTCGCGGCATAGGTTTATTGACTGAGGGGTAGGCTGCAGCCATGGGCACTGGGGAGAATGTCGGGGTCATGGTATAAGGTCATGATCCGCACAATGTGGCTTCAACTTTACAAGACATTTGAAAGGGAGGAAAAAATGCTGGTGGCAACATGTTAACAGCATTTCCTTTTTGCTATTTGTAGGCTGCCAGGGAAAGCGAAAAGGGGCCATGTATGGAACAACCGCCTTCCTTTTCTATGGTGGCCATCCTGGAAAAGAAATCCTCTTTTTCAGTAGCACACGTTACTGCTTTGCAAATCTAGATTGTTAATGGCAAATGTTATTGCGTCTATGTACTTTACTGAGAAATATAAAATAGATGGAGTGTATGCCATTTAAAAAAAATATATTTTTAAACTGTGAAAGGTGGTTCTTAAAGGAACATTTACTTTGTTTACGGATTTTTTTTTTGGGAAGGACAAGTAAGAAGGAAAGTTGCGGACAGAAATGAACAAAGAGAAACCAAACAGTAATATGGGGGGTAAGGTAGGCAGGGGAAAATGTTGTGCCCATGTTATTAGTAAGGTAGGGCCAGTGTTTCTCATGCTCCTTCATTAGAGTAGTGGTGCTGTTTCTTAGGTACGACGGATGGCCATAGCTCATGTTGTTTTCAGATAACTAGTACTTTTGCTAAAAGTATGTACTGTGTCCTAAATTGTTAATGGTTGCCTACGAATAAGTGTTCGAGCTGTGCAAGCGAAATGTTGAAGGTGGAAGTTCCTACATCAGTAAAAAATGTATTTCCACACTGTCCACGGGGCATACATCTTATTGTTAAGTGTGTACGGATTCTCAGACACGTCACCGTGCGGTGCGCCAGCATATGATCATGTGGCATTCTCTGCAAGGTGTGCAATGAAGTCAGATGTTACTTTACATTATGGTTACATGCTACTACTACAAACCGATCAAATTTAGCAAACAAACTTTGTTAAAGGAATGTTATGGTTAAGTTGCGCTTTTAAAAACCTATGAAATTCACTAAAAAAAACTTTGTTAACGGGACGTTATGGTTCCAAGTAAAACCAAAAAACCCTTGAAATTTGCCAGTTATGGTAAGCTAAGCAACCATAACTCGCGCTACCACCGTGCACTGCTAACACTAACACCCAGGACATCAAAGATGACATCACATGTGCATTTACTTTTCATACAAGGGGTTGTGAATGTAATGTTGGGAAAAAAGTATCAGGTATTATCGAGAGATGTGTAATAAACTACATACTTCATTATGCAATGTAGTGTTCTAAAGAACATTCCGTTGCAGTATTCTTTCTACTACAGGAACCTACTCGTGCAGAAATGTACGTATTGCCTGCAGTGTACACCATAGAGGTGCTATATTTGTAATTTTCCAAAGTTATATAAAGAAACGTTGAATGCTTCTGTATCAGACTTTTCTGTACTGTGCAACATGTACTAAGTAGCTAATAATCCATCACTTACTACATATTTCTACTACTACACACAAAACATGAATAGACTACAATGCATACAAATTTGGCCCTTATATATGGAGAGTAAAGTAAGGAAACAAGAGGCAGTATCATTAGCAACTGTGTATAATCTACATGATTGCATTGACATCCAGAAATAATTGCTGTGTTTCAGGTCGGCTTCTTCCCCTATATATGTGCATCATAAGATGCAATTAAAGTGTAAGGAAAGTAGTGTAAGGACATGTGAGAATAGCAATATCTACAAAAGTAATACATGTTTCTGACTGTCAATAAATAAAACCACCTGGCCTAGATATGGCAGTGAACAAAAAAGATGGGGCTAGACATGTGATGTCATCAGTGATGTCATCAATGATATTTGTGATGTCATCTATGATGTCCTGGGTGTTAGTGTTAGCAGTGCACGGTGGTGGCGCGAGTTATGGTTGCTTAGCTTACCATAACTGGCGAATTTCAAGGGTTTTTCGGTTTTACTTGGAACCATAACGTCCCGTTAACTACGTTTTTTTTGTGTGAATTTCATAGGTTTTTAGTAGTGCAACTTAACCATAACGTCCCTTTAACAAAGTGTTTTTACTGTATATATATATATATATATATATATATATATATATATATATATATATATATATATATATATATTTATTACATGGCCACAGTAGTGTAGTTATGGTTAAGTTGATGTTTCCATAGGAAGAGCAATTTTTGGGCGGCTTATAACTTTGCTCTCCCTGGACGAATCCTCACCAAACTTTGTAAAAAAAAGTATATGGCCCACTCTGATTTTTTTTTGCAAAGTTTGGTGAGGATTCGTCCAGGGGGTCAAAGTTATAAGGGGGGTCCCAAAACCTTTTTTTTCCCCATAGACTGAATGGGGAAAAAACTTTGCTCGGGCCTACAGCCCAAACCACTGGACGGATTTTCACCAAATTTGGACCAGGAGTAGCAGCTCGGTCCCAAAAGCGTGCTTTTGGTGAAACTCCGTTCAGTAGTTTTTTTAAAAATGACCAAAAAGTAGGTTACAAAAAATTAGTGATAGCTGTGTTCGCTCCGCGGACACACTTCCCTGTTCGCTCCGCGGACAGTGTTCTGATTGGCCAATCGGCTTGCGTGATGTCCGCGGACATGCAACATGTTCGCTGATTGACGGCGTAGAGCGCGTCAGAATTTCAGTAGCGCCCGCCATCTTGGATTCACGGACGTCCGCGGACAGCGCAGTGAAACCTGGTTTAAAAATTGTATTTAGCAGAGTGTGTTGGTGTGTAAGAGTTTTTGGGGATGGTGGGAGAGTATGAGATAGGTTAAATGTTGTATTTATTATGTGGTAGAGCCTCTTGTTGTGTTCGATTTGTCTGCAGACAACACGGCTGTTCTGAAATGTTCTAAATAAACTAAATGGGGGGTGTTCTGAGGACACAATATGTGTCCGATTTGTTCGCAAGCAAGCTGAAACACTCGCGGTGTCCTGAAATGTTCACAAATAAACAAAATGGGGGTGTTCTGAGGACGCTGTCCGTATTGTTTTCTGGCAAGTTGAAAGTGTTCTAAGACCACTCGCGGTGTCCTGAAATGTTCGCAAATAAACAAAATGGGGGAGTCCTGAGCACGCTGTCCGTATTGTTCGCTGGCAAGTTGAATGTGTTCTAAGAACACTCGCGGTGTCCTGAAAAGTTTGCAAATAAACAAAATGGGGGTGTCCTGAGGACGCTGTCCGTATTGTTCTCTGGCAAGTTGAATGTGTTCTAAGAACACTCGCGGTGCCCTGAAATGTTCGCAAATAAACAAAATAGGGTTTCCCGAGGACGCTGTCCGTATTGTTCGCTGGCAAGTTGAATGTGTTCTAAGAACACTCGCGGTGTCCTGAAGTGTTCGTAAATTAACAAAATGGGAGTGTCCTGAGGACGCTGTCCATATTGTTCGCTGGCAAGTTGAATGTGTTCTAAGAACACTCGCCGTGTCCTGAAATGTTCGTAAATTAACAATATGGGGGTGTTCTGAGGACGCAGTCCGTATTGTTCGCTGTCAAGTTGAATGTGTTCTAAGAACACTCGCGGTGTCCTGAAATGTTCGCAAATAAACAAAATGGGGTGTCCTGAGGACGTTGTCCCTATTGTTCGCTGGCAAGTTGAATGTGTTCTAAGAACACTCGCGGTGTCCTGAAATGTTCGTGAATAAACAAAATGGGGGTGTTTTGAGGACGCTGTCTGTATTGTTCACTGGCAAGTTCAATCTGTTCTAAGAACACTTGCGGTGTCCTGAAATGTTCGTAAATAAACAAAATGGGGGTGCCATGAGGATGCTCCCCGTATTGTTCTTTGGCAAGTTGAATGTGTTCTAAGAACACTTGCGGTGTCCTGAAATGTTCGCAAATAAATAAAATGGGGGTGTCCTGAGGACGCTGTCCGTATTTTTCGGTGGCAATTTGAATGTGTTCTAAGAACACTCGCGGTGTCCTGAAATGTTCGTAAATTAACAAAATGGGGATGTTCTGAGGACACTTACCATATTGTTCGCTGGCAAGTTGAAAGTGTTCTAAGAACACTTGCGGTGTCCTGAAGTGTTCGTAAATAAACAAAATGGGGGTGTTCTGAGGACGCTGTCCATATTGTTCGCTGGCAAGTTGAAAGTGTTCTAAGAACACTCATTATGACCGCAGACATTAAAAGTTCCCATAAGCCATAGTTAAAATGTTTGACTCTGTGGGTGTGATATGCTGCAGTGGTTGTGGCCAGGGCATAGAGTCTTGGATGCATGGCCATATGGCTTATAACTTTGGGATCCAAAAACAAATTTATAAGGAACAAAGTTATAAGCCTCTATGGGTGTGATATGCTGCGATGGTTGTACTTATTATAATATACTTACTGTTTGGTTTAGTAACTGGAGTACATGTATTTCTTGTTAATTTCTGTGATAAAAGTAAAGATCATGTTAGTATTGGTGTTTTGTAACGACTTATTAAATTGAATAATCAACATTTTTTTTTACCCTCATATTTAGTAGATTACAAACCAGAGTACTGTGCAATTTGCTCAGTTTCTGTGTTTTTTGCTAAAATCATTGGGTCTGTGGGAGAAAAAAAAATCCATGTTGGATTAAAAAAAAAACTTTTTCAGTTATGCTACAGTTTATTTGTTTGTTTTCAGTGTTCACTTGTTGTTTCTGGCTAATGCTGTATACATTGGCTTGTTGCAGTTTTTTGGAGCAGTAACATATCATTTATTTGTTTGGATATTGTAAAAGTTTGGAGCAGTTAGATACCAGTAGGCGTATTCTAACTGTCTATTTTTTGATGTATTTTAGTGGTATTGATTTATCTGTTTGGATATTGTAAAATTATGGGACAGTTAGATACCAATTAGCGTATTCTAACTGTCTATTTTTTGATATAATTTAGTGGTATTGATTTATCAGTTTGGATATTGTAAAATTTTGGGTTAGTTAGATACCATTTGGTGTATTCTACCTATCTATTTTTTGCTCTAATTTAGTGGTATTCATTTATCTGATTAGTTGTTGTAGAATCTTTGGGCAGTTAAGATACCTTTTGGAATATTCTAACAGTTTATATTTTTTTACTACAAGTTTACTTAAGGTTTAAGTACAGTTTAGTTAATACATTTTGGTTTTAAGAACATTAAATAAGCATTTGAAAGATTTGCTGGTAATCTCTGCTTTAGAGTAATGGTACTATCATTACATTCAAACCATCCACATTTCTTTTTTATATATGCGGTGTAGTGACCTGAATTGGTTGTGGCTCCTGCGTGGTAGATTATACCTATTGTTGTGAAGGTTTTCTTACCAAGTGATACTTGACCATGTGTGAATTCACTCAGCTTGAAGTTGTTTTTAGTACCATCTGCATTGTAACGTAGAAGCATTAGTATTACGTATTTACTATGTGTTTGTATTAGTAAGGTGGTGCGATTATCCGAATTGCAGGTAGTACAAAATCTACCATGGTTTGCATTTTGCACAAGATGCTGAAATGGAATGGATTCACAATTAGGTATTGATATATATACACGAAGCGTTCATTGGGGATTTGCTCTTGTGTCACATTGTTGCAGAGAGTGCATGTATGTTTTCACATGTATGAAATCTGGAAGATTTCATTTATAGGTATGTTTTTATTTTCCAGTACTTGTAGTAAGTACATTAGAAATTCTTGTGGATCTTCCTGTGAGTTTATAGTGAATTTCACCATTCCAGCACAGTAGTCCAATTGTTGTCTTATTCCATAAACACAATACGTGTTATCAGGATTGTTTGTTGCATTTCTGTGAAGTACTAACATTTGCAAACACAATTGGTCTGTACTGTATAAGTAAATGTTCTCAACTAATGGTGGCAATTGAAATAGAATATTCATTGCTACATTTGCATAGCAACTTACTCCAACTATATTTGAGAGTTGAAATGGACCAGGTAGTTCTGTATCTGATTGATTTATTTTTAGTTTGTCTTTCTTCTTTGACGAAGTACCTGGTTTACTTTCCCTAATAGGTTCTTTTATGTTTGTGGTACTTGATGAAGTTTTAGTTTCTTTTACTCTCTTTGGAGGATTTGCAGTGACATCCTGTTGCATTTCTGTTTGATTTAGTTTTCTTTTACAGTGTTTTACTTTTTGTGGTACAGCATATGTGTATAGATGGGGGGTGTATAGTGAGCGAAGTCGATTGTATTCTAAAATGCAAGGAATATCAGCGTTTACTTTACTTGCATCAAAGTTGATTAGAAATAGACCGTCAAGTGTACGTAAGCGTGATAGTGCTACGTAGCTCATGCCTTCTTTAAAGACTGTGTTACCAATGTCTATCATTGCTTTGTCTAGGGTAAGACCTTGTCATTTATGAATGGTGACTGCGTATGCAAGAGTTGGAGAAAATTGTTACATACATGTCTTTGAAGAGAAGGAATCGAGCTGTTGAGCGTCCTATCCTTTTTACTTCTGAAAGTTTGTCAAAGAGAATATTGACAAACTGAATTTTGTTGTCACGTGGGTATGTTTGAAAGCCAACAACTGTACCTAGTGCTCCATTAACTAGTCCTTGGTCCACGTCAAGGTTACGTTTAAGCATTATTCCGCAATTTAAGAATAATGTTAATATCTTTTCCAAGCCAGCTGTATTTGAGATTGAATTTTCTAAACTATTTAGTCTTGTTGTGGCTTGCTCACACATGGGTAGTGTCATATCATGTAGATCTAGTTTGTCTGTGGCGCTAATTTCCATTATTGGTTGCATTTCTTTATTTAACATTATTTCATTGAATTTGAAACAGCTTGCAAGAGTTGGCATTAAGGCCATACAATTGACATTTTTATGGGCTAATTGTTCCATAACATCTGTAGCAAATGCATTATCGCCATAAAGTGCATGAATGTGCCGGGTTTTCAATATTGCTTCTGCTTCTTTAGAAAGTATACCAAATCTGATACTTTTTAAGATGTTGGCATAAGTGAGATCTGCAGATTGCCGCATGTTTTCTGTTAATTCTCTGTATTGGAAATGTTGCCAAAGGTTGACATTTCCAATGCTGCTAATAGTTTTACGGCAGAGTTTGTGTCCTAATGTTTTAAAAATAGGCTCACCTTTTACTGGTCAATTGAAGAAGATCCCCGAAAACAATAATGTGTTTTCCTGCAAAGAGCTCTTCGTAGTTTGTTTTGAGTACTTCTTGAGGTGAATCAAAGACAACATTAGGTTGGCCACCATGCTCACTTCATCTATTAGTAGCATTTTCATTTGTTTTAATACTCTGCGTAGTTCCATTGCAGCTTCTGTAGAAAGTGTGTAATAGTCTAATTTGTTGTGGTGTTCTACTGGCAGGAGTAGTAATCGGTGTAAAGTGACACCACCTATGTTGTAGGCAGCTAAACCTATGGGGGCAGTGACAACAGCTGACAGTTTGTTGTTTGTCAGTTGTTGAAGGAACTTACTGATGATTTTGATTAGGAATGTTTTGCCAGAACCAGCTTGACCACTGACGTACAGTAGTATAGGTTTGTAATTTTGGCAGGTGCATTCTTTATTTTCATGTTGTACACCATGTGCAATTTCTTTTGTTACTTCTTGAAAAATGCTACGTTGCTCATTGTTTAGTTTTGATTGTAGTATAGTTAAGTCTTCTTTATCTTCATACTGACACATGGTGTTTTCTACTTCTATCATAGCTAATTCTGCCTCATTTGTTATTAGTGGTTCTCCCAGTGGTTCTTGGCTTCCTGTTACAGAAGGTTGACTACTGTCAGGAGTGTCCTTATCTAGTTGGGCCTGGAGTTCTTCTTCGTGTTGCTTTTCATTGTGCAACATTGTTTTGTACTGTGTAAAGTTTACATCAGTTATAGTGCTTTCATTTGCTTTGAAAGCGTCTTCATATGAGTCATAGTTATCTAGTATTTCTTCTTCTTTTCTCCATGGTTTAAAGAGTTGTAGCAAGGACATGTAATATACTTCTTTATGTTGAGGAGTCTTTAATGACAATTTGATATGATTAATTAGATTTGGTTTGGTGAGTTTTACTGAGCTGCCTTCACAGTTTGTCACTCTGTATTTACCTTTTTTTCATCAGGTTTTATATTATTTTAGTATGTGTAGTTTTGGGCTATGTGGTATAGACACATGGTTTCCAAAGTATTACATCTGTTTGGGTAGTATGTGTCCAATACATTGTTTTTTAAAATGTCTTGGCTGTTGGGATCATGTTTGGCTATTGTTTCTATATCTTCGTATGATTTTAGAACTCTTTTTCTAGATTTAGCTGGACCAAGACTTAGCCATACTATATTTTCAGATTTACCATACAATGCAGTACCAGTTAAATGATCAGCTGCTTCATAGGGTCCACATTCTCGATGGGAGAGCATTTTTATGCCCAAGCTGTATAATTTCTGAGACACTGTTTTATCTGATGGCAGGTCATTCCAGAGGTCTTAGAGCTCTGTCTTTTATGCTTTGGTTAAGTATGCTGTGACATATCGTGCAACTGCAGGAGAATTGTCTGCAATGTACTTCACATCTATGTTTGCATTCCATAAGTGGGCAAATATTGCATTGTAATCATTGATATATTTTTATTCTTCTTTTCTTTTTATGTAATATGTATTTTTAGGTGACTTACCTTTAACACTATGTCTAACTGAAGACATAAGGTTGTTCACTTGACCTGTATTTGTAACTGGTCTAGGGAAACCAAATCGGCATTATGTGGTGCTCCTCTGGCTTGGTATTCTTTTCTCCAAAAGAAGTGTTGCACTTCTCCGAGGGGAGGAACAGTTTTATTACAAATAAAATGCAGCATAGCAATGAAGCGATGGTGAAAATATCTTGAAACATTAACAGTATCCAGAGAACAAAGTTCTCCAGATGTTAGTATATCTATGTTTGTTTTGTTTTTGTTTGATAGTCGTAGGAAATCATGTAAATCTTGCCATGCCTATTCTGCACAACTTAATGTAACAAACCAAGAGGGTGAGCCAAGGTTTCTGATCATACAACGTACATCTCCATGATGTCGAAACCAGTACTCTTTAGTACCACGCATATTTGCTAATAGATTTGTAATATTTGATTGTAAAACCTCATCTTTTTGTTGCACTTTTTGTAATAATTGTGTAGCTTTCATATTTTGAAAGTGGGATCCTGATTTTAATATGTGTGCAACTCCGTAACATAAAGTTGCTAGTTCACTTTGAAAGAGTAGGTGGAATATGTATTCCACATTTTGTCTCAATCTGGAATCTTCAGAATACATCCGTAATTTGTGGTATTTTGGTGCTGATATTTGAATAGGTCTATCATCGAACCTTCCTCCTTTGCCAGTAGGAAAGAGTAGAGGAAAAGCACGTGCTTCTATACTTTTTTCTCATATGCTGATTGATTATCCTTTTGTTTGACACATTTGGTACGTTTCCAGTGCATCTTCTATGGTGTTATTAGAGTGCAATGGATGAATTGTATAATGGCCTAAAGTATCTGATATTGTAGCAGGATCTAGGAGCTCAAATTGACTAGCTTCTTGTGTCTCTTGAATTATTTCAGTTGTATCCTTCAAGTTTTCTTCAATATTAATTTCTTTGTAATATTCATTATTCTCTTTAAGATATTGCAAGGCTTCTCTAACTTTATGTAAATCTACCAGCTATTGCCATTTTTTTTTTGTCTTTTGTAGGTACTCCATTTACTAAGATAATTAAAGATTGCTGCATTGGACGTTGCACTCCTAGAATATGCACATTTTCTTTTAGATCTAATGGTAAATACACTACTTTTCCACAAATACCTTTCACTAATTCAGAGGGAGGTAATTTTGCCGTTTTTGGTTGAAGGCATATTATAGCTTGAAATGGGTTTTTGGTAGTGGATATAATTCCAAATTATGTGTGATAGCACGTGATGGAGTTTGGTTGTTGTCAAGTTTTGTAGTGCAGTAACTGCAAAGTATTAAGGGGTCAGTTATTTCGTATTTGTTTTCTGCTATAAAGTAGAGAGCTAATTCAAACCATTTAGAATCTTCATTGTCTTCTATTTTGTATGATAGGTCTACAGTTTTTGTGTTACTTTTATAAAAAGTTCTGCGGCAACATGTACACACATGGTTTGGTACTTCAGCTGATGTACTTTTAAATTTTAGTATTTCTTTTTTGTATGTGTGTAGTAAAACGTTGCCATGTGTAGAATTGTTGCTAATTTGGTTTACAGATATTTCATTCTGTAAGTGGCTTTCACTTCCAAAATATTTTTTCTGGATATAGTCGATTTCTTCAAGTAGGGTTTTTTGCTGTACCATGTAGAAGAATGTTATTTAAATTGGCTAGTGTTAAAGCAGGAATTTTAGCATAGTACAGTTTATAAACTAGATTTCTTATAGTTGAATGATGTGTTGATATCCTTTTGATATCATGGAAGGTGTTTTTTTCATTTGCAAGTAGGTCCTGTAATGCAGGCCAATGAATGTCCTTGTAGTCCTATGTACTTGCGCACTGGACAGGTATCCATATTTTGCAGTAGTTTAATTTTGATTTTGTCTTTGCTTTTCACATATTGATTGAGGAAAAGACTTGAAATTATTTTTGGGAATGTTACACATTGATGTGCATGGCGATATGTACACTAGACGTTCTGATTCAGTTGAATGGAGGGGTAATTCTAATTTTTCAGGGCATATTTTTGTAAGGAGTACTTCTTGTTCCATTATGGTATTATTAACTTTTTCATAACCTCGACCACCTCTGCTATGTATGGCAATTGTATTTGTTTGCTTTTGTTTGTATGCTTCTTCATTAAAGTATGGTTCTGTGCTTGTAGTGTGTCTCCATTCACCTCCGTAGATACTTAAGTTCTTTCTGTTGACATTTCGTTTATTGAGAAGTCTTTTTTGTAATTTAGTTATTAGTTTTGTTAGTGGTTTCATTTTGTTTAACACTAAAATAAATAACTTTCTTTTGAGAAGAATTGCACTGTCTAGCAACGCTTCTAAGATTAATTTCCTACGATAGGTTTTAAGGGTTGATCCTGGTTTCTCTCCTGTTTTTATAAGATTTTGAAGGACTCTGTGACAGAACATTTTGGCTAAAATACTTTTCTTGGTATGCTTACTTTGCACTATATCAAGATTTATAGAAGCGGTTTTATCTGTAGTGATAGCTGATTTTTTGTTAATTGTTTTCTGGTTTGTTTTACATTTTGATAGAGGAGGCAAAGGTTTTGTACTTGAAACTTCTTTTGTTTCACTAATTCACTGTATTAGCTGTTTTGTTTCAACTTTTTTTTTACAAATTCTGCTAGAGACGGATGCTTATGTTGGTCACTTTTATTATCATTTGCTCTACTTCTGCATTGCTTTCTACAGTCTTGATTTTTGGTAGGCATTCTTTAGGGTCTGTTGAAAAAAATAAACAAGGTATGGGTTGGGGTGTTCTGCAATGTATGTGTGCATGAGTGTTTGAGTAAGATGATGAAGATGTATGTAATGGTGTGTGATTGTGCATTGGGCAACTACAACTAGTAGGGATGGGTATTCTTGAATTAATGTGCTACTAAACTTGGGATCAGATGACAGAAAAAAGTAAGCTAGTGGTGTGGAGAAGTATAAATAGTAAATCTAATGCTATACAATTAAAACAGTTGTTTGTTCTATAATATCAAAATTCTAGCAGCTGATTTGGGTCATTTGTGTGTCGAAAAATAGGAATTTGTGGGCCATTCTGGATGCAAATTGCTGTTTAAGAAATGGGGATTTATGGAGAGAATGGTGCACAATCTCTATTTTTAGGCACATAAATAGCATGAATTAACTTTACAGTTTATTTGAGTAATAATACAAATATTATGGTGGTATTCAACTTATTTTTTTTTCTATAATAAGCAGGTTACTTCTTAGTTGTTCTTTGTACTTCAAAATCGGCTGCCTCTTTTCAGGAGAATGGTCTTCACTGCAATTGTAAAAGAAATATATTGGTAATTTTGTTTGTATATACCACTGTTTTTAATTTAGACATTGATTTTTTTAATTGACATCCTCAGCGCCTTCCTCAAAACCATTAAAATTATCTTATTCACATAAGATACGTCGCACCAGTTGAATACATATCATATGTTGTTAATGAATAAACTGTATTGCAAAGACTAACTGTAGCAAACAAAATATCTTTAGTATGCCTTGTGAAGTTCATAATGTACCACTGAATACCACTATTCCTGTAACTAAGCTTTTGCAAGTAATAGTGCCTCAATGTCATGGGCTGCTTGCCCTATATAAATGTAAGTAATTAAATAAATAAAAAAAATAAAAAATGTTTATGTTATTGTACGAGTATTGTTGTTGGAGATTTGAACAAGGTGTGTGCATGCAATTTTGTTTGACTATATGTAGTCTATATATTTTATTTAAACAATGTTAGTTCAATATGATTTGAGTGTGTGTGTGTATAAAGAAATTAAATAGTATAAAGGTTTGTAAGTGACAGTTGATTTTAGGAGATTGAAAAAAGACAGTAAATTCATTTTACAGATTAAAGAAGCTAAAAGTCAGTTAATCTGTTTATATGAAACTAGAAAATGTGTTCATGTATTTTACTGAAAATATGCATACCTGTAGTTTGTGTTCATGCATATGGATATGCATGCAGCTGCAAGTAGAAATCTTGCAGACTTGTACAGTATTTCTTGTAGAAGGTGCTTTCCAATGATATGACACTTGTACTCAGACAGATTAACCGTATATTTAAAGTGGTGATCTATGATGATGCAGTTAGATGTAGAGGTCTTGGATGTGATTGGTAGATGTTCATGTGACTTCTTAGCTATATCCAATGACGGAATGGTACAGAGAGTGAAAAGGAAATGGTAGAAGGACTGTTCATGTTACGATATGTCCGCGGACATGGCGGTAGTTCACGGACAACGGATGTTACATCTGGGGATTTTTGGGTTGGAAAGCCTTGCAAATGAGAATGAGCAAAGAAAGGGATTGGTCAGGAAAGTTTAGTGGGTGTGTTGTGACAGGAGAGAGTTTCTCAGATACTCTTTTTGCTGAGAGAAGAACATATAGCTATTGCAGTGTTTTTTTCAGAAAACAGATTGTTTGGATTTTGGGAGACTTGTGGATACATTGGTTGAAGGTGCATGCAGAAAGCTGTGGAGCAACTGTAGATCTTGGATTCCCACATGTGGATGTGCACTGGCATGGAGTACGTGGAATGAAGGGGTTGGACTTGCTACCTCTCTGTGCTACTTTGGAGACAGAGCAACATCCAGACATAATAGTAATTAATTGTGGAGGGAACAGTTTAGGACATGTGTCTGGAATCTCTTTGCAATTTGCAATGAAAGAAGGACTTGGAAAGGTCATGGACATGTTCCCAAATTCTCAAGTAATTTTTTCACGGATTGCGCAGAGACAAATGTGGCTTTGTTCTTCTTCATTTGGTCCACAAATGGAGAAAGCAAGGCACAATGTCAATAAGGCTGTTTGTGCCTTTCGAAGAGATTTTGGCATGTCCTCTTTTCACAATGAAAATATTATGTTTCGTAGTACATACATTTTTCGCAGAGATGGAGTACATCTAACTTATGCTGGCAATCAGATATTTCTAAGAAATATACAAAATGCATTGCAACCCTTTTTAGAATTACAGCATCCATTTTGAAGTAGGTGTTGAGTATTTATAATTTTTAGCCACCACTTCCTACCAGAGAAAATTGCAATGGTTATGATAGGGCACCACACCAAAATTTTAGATGTCTGCAGACTGTCCGCGGACTTCTAAAAAGTACAAAGGGCCCTGCTTCATTTATTTTCACTTCTATTTTTTAACTGTGAAAGGCGGCTCTGAAAAGAGCCTTATATATTTTTTTTTTGTTGTTTTATATTTTTTGTTTTTTTTTATACACGACACACTAGGAGAGGAGGGGAAAGGAGGGTAAAGGGGGGGACACCAACCACAGGGAGCTGAGAGAGGAAGATGTAGAGTGGGTTTTATTTGGGTAGTGGGCAGATCTTCTCGTGCTCTGAGACGACAGTCTCAAAAGCACTTCGAAGTCACTCCCCCCTGCAGAGTACTGCATCGCAGTACATACACACAACTGTGACCCTCGAAAGGTAAGGGTCATCAGCATTGCGTATGGTCTGTGAGGCAGCTTGAGGAAGACGCTGTCCCACAGGAGTGTTCCTTGTGGTGACAGGATCAGAAACGGAGGATGAAGCAGAGGAAATCAACCTGCTACTCTCATCGCAAGGTACAACCTTGCGAATGGCCCCAGTGTGAAATGACTTGAGGTGTCGCTTCATGGTAGTGGTCCCAAAGCTATACGAACCATGCCTCCCGCGACTGAGTACCATTTTGCACTCATTGTAGGTGTCTCGGTTCGCACAAGCCTTATGACCATTCCTATGAATGGTATATAACCGCAACACCCAAGACTCACGCCGAGTGCGGGTAGTAGGGATTTCCACTACCTCATTCTCGTCATCCTCTTCTTCCTCCTCTGCATCCTCACTCCTGTTCCCCTCTTCAGGCCATTGGGGAGGTGGGGGTGGAGGGGGTGGGGGTGGTGCTGAAGCAGGTGCAGCACCAGGTGGCAGTAGTGCAGCCATGGATGCCATCAGGATGAAGATGTCAATCTGCAGGTGGCAGGAAAAATCGCTGTGCTCTGTAGAATAGCCAGAAACACAATGAGAATAAGCTCTAGGGTGTGGTCTTTTATAGGGGTGCTTGTATGTGGTTCGCGGACATGCGCGCTGTCTGTGGACAGATCGAACACAAAAAAAGGTTCAAAAAGTTTCAAAAAGTATGTAGAAACTCATGATTAGTATGTGGGACTTGTGCTATGGTGAGTTTTTATTGAAAAATATTGTGGATTACTTGAAAATGTACTTTTAAATTGTTCGGGGACACGAACAGTGTCTGCATTTTAGAACACGCGATCAGCGTGGGCGCGGTCACATGATCGCTTCACGAACATGTCCGCGAACGGAGCGGCTGTCTGCAGGACACCAAATGCACGGACATTGGTTTGCGCATGTGCGTTGATGTTCTACGAACAATGTTCAGGTCCTGAAGTAATTGAAAGTGTGTCACACGTCAAACAAACAGTTACGGACAGGCGTTTGTTCTTTGAACAGTTTCAACTTGGTTGCGAATAATACAGATGGGCATAGCGTACTCAGGACACCTCCATTTTCGTTTATTTATACACATTTTAGGACACAGCGTCTGTTCTTAGAACAGTTTCAACTTGCTAGCGAGCAGTACGGACAGGTATAGTGTTCTTCAGGACACCTCCATTTTCGTTTCTTTACGAACATTTCAGGACACCGCGTGTGTTCTTAGAATAGTTTCAACTTGCTAGCGAACAGTATGGACAGGTATAGTGTTCTTCTGGACACCTCCATTTTCGTTTCTTTACGGACATTCAGGACACCCGCGCTGTCCGCAGACACCTAAATTGCTTTTTTTTTTAAAACTGAAATTAATTACAAAACAAGATAAAAATGTAACTTTATTTAACATATATTAATAATTTATGACAGAGAAGGTGAGGCAGAAATGGAAACAAAAACAGGAGAATTAGGGGTATCAACAGGATTTGTATCAGGTGAACAAGTGATGGAAGTCTCATCAAAACATTTTGGTTCATGGAGAGTGTTTGGGGATAATTGACTTGGATAACGTGAGAGGGGACAGGTACATGTGGGACAATGGTACGAGGTTTTTGGTTTAAAATGATCTTCCACAAACGTTTTTAAATTATTAAAATTAGTCAACAATAAATCAATTTTTTCTTGTATGCTGTGAAGAGTGTTATCCATAACAGCTTCTTCTGAAGTATTTTCTATTTTGGTATGCTCTGTACAAAACAAAATATATATGTTACATGTATATAAAGTAATAATAATTAAATGGTTTATATTGTAAAGTGTCTACCATTAGTGTCACTATCTTCTGACATTTCCTCACGTGGGAAATGCTCCTCTAGCCACTCCGGAGTACTAGACATTTCTGTGAGGAAAACAAAACATAATATCATTTTTTTAAAATCTAATACAGAAAGTTTATAAATATATGAGTAAAATGCAGTACACTTACTATTTCAGGTAAGGTATGTTCTGAGTAGTCTGTAGGTCTGCTATTGTTCTTGGTTGTGGAGTGTCTGTGAGGTAATTATGTTGGAAGCCTATTTATCTTCTTTTGGTATATTCCATTTTAGAACATATTGGGCCTCATTACGACCGTGGCGGTCCGGAAGTAACGGTGGCGGTAAACCCGCCGCCACCGTTGTTTCCGGACCGCCTGATCCCGACCCCCGCAGGCGGGAGGTGATGTTCCCGCCAGGTTTGACCTGGCGGGTTTAACACCGCCCGCCTGCAGGCGGACGAGGAAACACCGGCAGCATTACAAGATGCTGCCGGTGTTTCCATGATCCCGATTCCCATTGAGTCCGTTAGGACTCAATGGGAATGGGGATTTACACCATTCCGCCTCCGTGATTCCCGGAAAACCGGGGTTGTGATGCCCCGGTAATTCCGGGAATCACGGAGGCGGAATGGAAATACGAGTCCGGCATTAACCAGGCGGTTTTACCGCCTCGGTTAACGCCAGACTCGTAATGAGGCCCATTGTATTTAAATGAATGGTTAGTACGTTACATATATGGGTTACACTTTTTATGTATTACTACATTTAGGGGGTAATTCATAGAATTTAGCGCACAAGTGGCGCACACGGCTGGCGCACAGTGTGCGCGTGCGAATCTCTGCACCAAGCCGTGTGCGCTAAAATCCATTTCCGCGCACAGCGCATTCATGGATTTTAGCTACCAAAATCAGCCGTGGCGCACAGTGGCGCAGCGACCCTGCAGCAGCGCCAGTTGCGCCCCCAAGAACGCCACTCGCGCAGGGAAAAGCCATCAAAATCCCCAACCCAGCGCAAAGGGCTGCGCTAACCCTGTACCAGTATACATGGCCGCCGCACAGAACACGGCAAGCGGGGAACCTGTATTACTGGGGTTCGCGGGAAGTTTCACACACAATTGGCCCTGTGTGAGTGGGGTACGTGTATTACTGGGGTTCGCGGGAAGTTTCACACGTGATTGGCCCTGTGTGAGTGGGGTACATGTATTACTGGGGTTCGCGGGAAGTTTCACATGCGAAAGGGCCTGTGCGAGTCGGGTACGTGTATTACTGGTGTTCGCGGGAAGTTTCACACGCGATAGGCCCTGTGCAAGTGGGGTACATGTATTACTGGGGTTCGCGGGAAGTTTCACATGCGATAGGCCCTGTGCGAGTGGGGTACGTGTATTACTGGAGTTTGTGGGTAGTTTCACACACGAAGGGCCTGTGCGAGTGGGGTACGTGTATTACTGGGGTTTGCGGGAAGTTTCATACGCGATAGGCCCTGTGCGAGTGGGGTACGTGTATTAATGGGGTTCGCGGGAAGTTTCACACACGATTGGCCCTGTGCGAGTGGGGTACGTGTATTACTGGGGTTCGAGAGAAGTTTCATACGCGATTGGCCCTGTGCGAGTGGGGTACGTGTATTGCTGGGGTTCGTGGAAGTTTCACACGTGATAGGCCCTGTGCGAGTGGGGTACATGTATCACTGGGGTTTGCATGAAAGTTTCACACGCAATTGGCCCTGTGCGAGCGGGGTACGTGTATTACTGGGGTTCGCGGGAAGTTTCACACGCGATTTTGCTGTCAGAGCGGGGTACGTGTATCCAGTGTGGTGCGCGGGGAGTCCTTCATGTGAATTGGCAGTGTGGGTCCTCCCAAGTGTCCCCTCTACCCCCTCCACGGCCCCTGCTGGCAGCCCACACCACAGGGGACTACCGTGCACCCCTGGTCATGTCCCGCAGGCAGCCCATCCACCATGGGCATGCCCCCCAGCCAAGCCACATGTCACCTTGCAATATGATCACCAACTCATGTCCCCCTGCACCCCGCACCCCCCAGCAGTGAGGGGCACCTGCCAGCAGGCCCCCACTCATGTCCCCCTGAACCCCCACCCCCCAGCAGTGAAGGGCACCTGCCAGCAGGCCCCCACTCATGTCCCCCAGCACCCCCACCCCCCAGCAGTGAGGGGCACCTGCCAGCAGGCCCCCACTCACGTCCCCCTGCACCCCCACCCCCAGCAGTGAGGGGCAGATGCCAGCAGGCCCCCACTCACGCACCCCTGCACCCCCACCCCCCAGCAGTGAGGGGCACCTGCTAGCAGGCCCCCACTCATGTCCCCCTGAACCCCCACCCCCCAGCAGTGAGGGGCGCCTGCCAGCAGGCCCCCACTCATGTTCCACACATGTCCCCCAGCACCCCCACCCCCCAGCAGTGAGGGGCACCTGCCAGCAGGCCCCCACTCATGTCCCACTCACGTCCCCCCACCCACTCACCCACCCAGCAGTGACATGCCCATCTCATGACACAAACCAAAAGTCATCTATGTACATCAACACATGTCTGTCACACACACACACACACACACACACACACAGGTTGACATTGATAAAGTAAAAGATCAAAATATATTAACATGAAAACCAACTGAAAGTACTCAAAGCATAAAATAATGGAAAAAAATAAAATTCCTCAAAAAAACCCAAGTAATCCAAAAGAAAGATGGCCAAAACTCTCTGTCCACCAAACCAAATCCAAATGAAATGCAAAAAGGTAAATCCATTGATTCATGGTTAAATTAAATTAAAATGTCCAAATAAATCCAACTATGTACAATACAATTTTCAAGGGTTCATGAGCCCAACGAAACAAATGAAACTTATCTAATAACCTACCTAACAAAAAAACTATTTACAAAAGTGTGAGGCATAGTCCAAAAGCCCCAAAATAAAAACAAAGGAAACCTAACACTATAATCTATTTACAATGGCGACGGCCTGCGGCTCACTCATTGATGTTTTCGGCCAGGGCATCATCGAACTCCATGTCCATTTGCTGGAGGCGGGCTTCTGTCCTGGCCCGAGGTCTCGCAGGGAGGCACTCATGACCTGTTCCAACTCCCTGCGAGTCGCCTCGAGGCACTCTGCCCGCCTCAAGCCCGACTCATGGAGAACTCCGCCCTGACCATGGTGAGCCGCACCTCTTCCGCCCGCCGCCGCTCCGCACCTATACACTGGCCCAACCGCAGCCACACGAAGACACATCCATTCCAGGGACCTCCTGCCCTCTGGCCAATGCCTGCTCCCCTGATGTCGATGGCCCCGAGCCATCATTGCTCCCACCTAGAGCCTGCTCCTGCTGCTGCTGCTGCTGTCCATGTGCCCTGTCCGATGATGCCTGCACATCCTCCATCAGCTGGTCTCCAGTTGTGGTGTCCAACCCTGCTGGACCGCCGACTCCCGACTGTGGCAGGGATGGGATCTCCACCAAGCTGGCTGTGTTGGTCAGGCCAGGTCCACAGGGGGCCCTGGTGGAATCTGGGCCGGAAGACGGCAGGGAGAACGACTGGCGCATAGTCTCCACAGAGGAGGAGAGGTCCGCCAGAGTGTGCGTCACATGTAGGAACCCACCAACCACGGCCCCTCCCAACAGTGCCACGTTGCAATGCTGCTGTTTGTGATGGCGTGCGTTCTCTGCCCAGAAAGAATGCACGTCATCACGAATGTCACACGTGCGCAACGCGACACCAATCAGGACGGAGCCCATACGTTCATGGGACCCCTCGTCCGCAGGTAGTGGAGAGGCAGATGACATGGCACTCTCCCCTACCTGCGGACGGGCCTGGGATGGGGCATCCGTGCTGGTGCATGGTAGTGCAGTCACAGGGTCAAGGACAGGGACATGCACAGGCCCCTCTGCGGTGACCTGTGCTGCCTCCTGACCCTGGCCCTGGACTGCACCACTTGCACCAGTGGTACTAGCCCCACCAGGCCCCATGTGCGGCTCAGTAGCGGGTTCCTCCTCCTCTGTAGAGACCACCAACCTGGATGTCTTTGTACCGTCTTCACCATTGCAAGCCCCTGTGGGGGCTCACCCGGCCCTTCTGCCACAGCCGTGGTGGCAGACACAGCACCAGCCCCCTCGCTCCGGGATGATATCAAGTCCTGGGAGGGTGGCTGGGCCTTGTGTCGCCGCCCAGTGGAGGCATCCCCGCTGCTTGGCTCCACAGCGCCATCTCCGCCCTCTTCTTCACTTGACGCTGCGTAGAGGGAGACATAGAACACAAGCATCAGGGTACAGTACAATATTCCCCTAGACAGGAAGCAATAACACATGAGTGGCAGTGTCTAACGTCACTTCCATCCTGTCCCTCCACAACACATGGGTGAATGCACGCCACATACAGGCATAAACAGGCATGGCTCCTGCAATCAACATCAGCATCCATGTACAAGGGCCTCTATTAATCAAAATGTTTCCTTCAAACTCACATGCATCATGGTTCACACTGATCCCATGCACACACATCACCAGAGGGTCAATCATCATGCCTTGTACACCACAGACACAGTGGATGGACACAGTGCATACAACAGTGACAGCACTGCATGAGTGAATCTACACATCATCACGGACATGTGTCATGAATCCATGGCGTATCGAAGTCACAGTCACACTTCTCATACAAACACATGTGCACCATACATGTACATGACATCAGCACCCATCCCTCACACCCCCACCATGTGCAAGAACAGACACTGGCATGCTTTCATGTGTGCATTTGCCATACAGCTCCCCATGTAGCATTGGAACTCATGCACCAACCATGTAGTTCGTACATTATTGGTCTCACATGCATGACCATGATGTCCCTGCACACACACATCCATACATGGCCCATGTCACACATACAGGCAAGTATCAGACTACCAGCACACTGCAACATGCCTGTCTCACACACCAATGCTTGGCCACTTACCGCTCAACTCCAGACGGGTCTTCCTCCGAAGTATCTGGGCGTGGAGCACTGGGCATGTGTTCCAGGACCCTCATCTTGATGTCACTCATGCTGACCCGGCCCCCCTCCGCGAGGCGCCGGGCCTTGTGGTGGGTCCTGGACCTGAAGTCCTCCCAGCGCTTCTTGACGTGCTTGATGTCGCGGGTTGCCATCCCCTCCGCGTTGATGACAACCACGTCATCCCAGATCCTCTCCCGTCCTTCCTTGTTGGCGCGTGATGTTCCGAAGAGGGCATCATAATGCCCCAGGACATGCTCCACCAGGACACCAACTTCCTTCACACTGAAGCTGGTGGCCCTCTGCCTCTCTGGCTGGGGGTCGCCAGTGGTCTCAGATGGTGTTTGCCCCAACATGGCGACCCCCGAGGCAGGCGTGGGTGGGCAACTGGGTCCTGGGGCTAGGCTGTGGAGCGATGGTATCCCAGTCTGCAGTCTTTTGTTCCAGCAGGGGTGGACACAGCAACTGGAACCCTGGCTGACATGCAGGCACCAAATAGCAGGGCACGTGGGCAGCAGCAGATTGCAGGTGGGAGCGTGCTCGGGGATCCGGGGGGTAGTAATTCGGCCTTCTGGGCAGGAGCGTGGTCTTCCGTGTGTTTTCGCATGGCCAGCTTGATACGGAGTGATTTGGCACGTGAAAAAATTGTCAGTGTGTAATTTGAGGAAAGGCCCTTAGCACCTAAGCGCGTCAGCACGCGTACGCGTTTTCATTGGACCAAAGGCCCTTAGCGCGTAAGCGATTCTCTGACGTTACATTGCACATCCGCGTGTGAATGCGTGTGATCTGAGGAAAGGGCCTACGTGCGTAAGTGACGTGACGCGTGCGGGTATGTCCCTCAGCACGGGTTAAAGGTGAGCGGGGCCAGCAGTTTGCTGTACGTGCCTTTCGTGGAGACCGACATTTGTAGCTGCTTCGTGTTGTTTCACGCACCTTCACATCTTCACAGCGATCGAGGACGTATCTCTTCTTTTGGCAGGGGTATTGGCTACACGTGTTTTTCATTATCACGCTAGTCAAACGGTGAGTCGCGCACGCTAGTTTTCCCACTGCGGGTAACCCTGTGTATCGCATCCGTTTTCAAGGTCATAGTAGCCTGTGTGTCCCACGCGTACTCTTTTTTTGTGTTACTGGGTTCCACCACGTACTGCGGGAGGTTGATTCTACGCACGTAGGCGTGCACGGTTTTACTGCAGTTTTGGGGTGCCTGAGCATAGCGTGACCCGTCACTACATCACCGGGGTCACATACAGCCTTGCAGGTGCAGGGGGGCTGTTAACATCTTGCATCCCACCCCCTCCACCCCAATTGCCCAAGTCAATTGTGGTGTACACCTCCCATTGGCACTACTCCACCTGTGCCGGCACTACTCCATCTGTGCCATGGTTGAGAGGCCACCAAAGGTGAGGGACGCCTCAGCTAGGCGTACTCCTCGTGGCGGCCGTGGTCAGGGACGTGGCTGGGGTGACCAGGGAGTCGGGGGACTCCAAGGTGTCCAGGGTGGCCGCAGAGGGGGAAGAAGCAGAGGTGCGCCACTTGAGCGCAATGTTGTGGCATGTGTCGGTGCAGTCATGCCACGACCCCCTGTGGTTCCAGGAGATGCAGCTTCTGCATCTGGCACTGGCGCCCGTGTGACCCGGCAGTCCATTTCATCGACTGCCACGGGCCCAAGGGTAGTGGTAGCTGCAGGTGCAGCTGTGGACACCACCACCCAGGCTCAGGGTCTGCCAGCGCAGGATGCGTTGGCGATTGAAGAGCCCTTGGAAGATTTCCAACAGGACTGGAAGGAAACCGTAGGGGCACGCAGGGCTGCCCTGAGCAAGACACGTGTCCCTGGGGCAGTAATTTCACCTGCTGCCCCGAACAGCCAGGTGTTGGCAAGTGCAAGGGCAGATGCAGCCAACAACACCCTGGTTGTGAGTCTGCCAACCAGGACAGTTGCGGCCAATGACTCTGTCACAGCGGATGTTGATGCGCAGGGTCCATTAGAGGGCACCCAACTGCCACTGACACAAGTCAGCCCTTTGGTCGTCCCTCCACCTGCCACTCCCTTGGCTCAATCCACCAGTCCCACTGGCCATACTGATCAGGGCGGCATCAGCCAGCCAGGGTCTGCGCCACAATCCAAGAGGAGGAAGGTTGCACCTGCAGCACAGGCTGGGACACCACACAAAGCCACGACCTCCTGCACATCGAGGAAGAAGCCTTTCTGCAACCAGGAACTGGACTTCCTCGTGGGCTACGTGCGGAAACACAGCCATGACATGCTAGTGGGTGCTAATTGTCAGAATGCGCTGCCCACCGTGATACCCACTGGAAGCAAGTTGCGGAACATGTGAGTGCATTCGGCCATGAGGTGTGCACGGCGCAAGAGTGCAAAAAGCGTTGGAATGACCTACAACGCAGCGCTAAGGCTAAGCGTGCCTCAAATTACAACTTGACTCTGGTGACTGGCGGTGGGCCTGTACCGGAGGAGGAAGACCTCACTCCGCATGAGTTACTCGTTGCGGAGTTCATACCATCTGAATTGGAGTGGGAGAAATGCCGGACTTTGACCCAGTCCGGTGAGTGTTGATGCGTGTTTGTCGAGAACGTGTGTGTTTTACTTGTGTGATCTGTTGTGCATGACTGCCACTACATGTCACGTGTACATGGTTATGATGTGCGAGTAATGCAATGCTTCCCTGCTGCATGTCTACTCTGCTGGATGGAGGACATGTGGAGCAGACGGGGACTGTCCACATCACCACTTTTGCACCGTAGTCACATGCTGGTTACCAGTATGCCCCTCCGGTCCATGTTCCAGCTCACTGGCACTTCTGCGTGTAGCGTGGGGTGAGCTTCCTCTCAGCTCAGGAACTATGCATAGCATGACTGACGTGCATGTGTCCTCTGCCTGCAAGGGGGTAGCCAATGTAGGCATGCTCCCTTACCCCTCAAACCCCTGCTCTGCACCCAAATTCCATCTTAGCACTGGTCTACTACAATATTGCCGTCGGTTACTTCCCTGGTCATGCCTCCTGTGTACATTCTAACATCCAGCGGCCAATCTGCCAGACATATCCATTGTGGTACTTCCTTAGTACTTGATGCAGGGTGTCTCACTTGGACTGTGCAGAGGTCAGATGCCTCGCAGGGACATGAGTGCCCATTCATGCTCCATGTGCATTCCACGCATGCCCATATGTGTCCATGACGGGATGATCATTGTTACACAAGTCCATGATGACCCAAATTGCATGGCATTTCATCTGCCTTCTCGTGTCAACTGTGGCTCAGTACTGCGTTGCACACATGTTTAGGGTCTGATAATCTGTGAGGGTCACAGGCCTCAGCCAGGTTAATGGCCATTGACTCTGTCCAACTGGTGTAGTGCCTCCTTCACACGTGGGTGGACTCCAGAGGTTTCATCATGTGTCCTGCTTACTGTCCCATCATCATTTGCAGTGTGCTGTCATGATGCCCGCTCCCGGGGAGCCGGTTCAAGCCCTGCGTCCCCGAAAGCGGAAATCCAGTCCCCAAGGTAGGACCCAGCAACCCCATATAGGGGCCCTTTGGACAGTGTCCTGGCACCTATGGCGCCAGGCTCATAAAAGACATCAGTCCTGGCGCCATAGGCACCAGGCTCATTATGGAAGTACTTGGGCGCACTTACCTGATGCAGACCATGCTGCAGGATCCCGGCCTCCTTGAGGCCTGAAAGGAACTACTTTACCTGTGGGACTAATTTACCATCTGGGCGTGGTCGGGGAAGGATACATACCTGATTGGAGGAAGGATACATACCTGGAACTTCTTCCAAGGCTATTTAAACCCCACCCGAACAGCCACACGTGCTTCGCGTTGTTCTGCATCTAGCAGCTGGACGCTCACCGTGTCTGCTCCTGCATCCTGACTTCTGCCACGCCTGCCAGCATCCTGGATCACCTGCAAAGGAAGAGAAGAAGAGAACAGAAGAAGGAAAAGTCCTTACTTGCTAAATCCGCATCCCGGAGACATCTCGCCGACAATCCTGAAAAGGAAGACTTTTATTTAAAAGCTCATAGCGTCGATCGCTGCAGCGCCGCATTCCACTCACCTTTACAGGGCGCCTCCATGTTCAGCAGCGATCATCGGGATTTGCAGTCATGCCCCACCGCCTAGGGAGAAAAAGACCAGAACAAAAGGTGAGAGAGAGAAGGGAATAAGGAAAGCTAAATCTCCATGTTAAGACTTACCTGTTGATTCATTCCCTCTTCATTTCGGGTCCGCGCTGCATCCTGGCATTACCGGACCCCGGCCCCTAAGGGGAAAAGGAGACATCAGCGTTAATTAGCGAATGAAAAGACATTACCAAAAAACGCTCATTAAAGACTTACCTGATTTCTACAAGGATTTCACCTCTCATCTCGGGTCGGTGCCTGTTCCCCGGCATTCCATACCCGGCCCCTATGGGGAAAAAGACACTAGCATTAGTACATTAATGCATGAACACAAGGGGAACCTCTTATCAAAAAACTTACCTGGAAGCCAAGCAAGTTTGGTTCTCACCAATCCGAAAATCCAGTGAAGTAAATGGATACCAACGCGCCCCTGCATCAGAAGCAGGATGGAGAGCTCATCCTTCCAGACCCTACGGTGAGACGCTACGAGGAATCACAGAAGGGTTTCGAGGAGGGTGAGAGGGGAAAGTGGGAGGCTGATTGCATTTCCCCGCAGACAGTTAATCCCCTATTTTCGCCTACAGAAGGATACTTCTGCAAGCCAGACAAGCCAGATTTGGGGGCCAGGTCCAGTCCGTCTTCCGAACCCTGCACATCACCTTAGAAGAGGTCACAGCAGCGCGAACCAGGCCAGCGCCTCCGTGGGAGCCAGGTGAGCGTTACAGAACGCAAAGACTTCCTACAAATTCCCACCCAGGCACTATGGAAAGTTCTGAGACTGATCAGTTGGCCCAATAACTGGGGGAATTACGGGCCGAAGTACATGCCGCTCGTCAAGAGACTAATGCCCTCAGGAGGGAATTAATAATATCAAAGGAAAGAACTGATGACCTGGCCAGACAGCTTTTGCAAGGTCAAGCTGGGCAAACTCCTCTACCCGGTTCTGGAGGGAACCCCGCTCCTGTGGTTTCCAGTAACCCTGTGCAGATTAATCTACCTGGAAACATGCCGCTGGCCCCACCCGAACGCTTTGCTGGGGACCCCAAACGATTTGCCGTATTCATGAATCAGTGTCGTTTGCACTTCCTATGCAGACCTGGGGCCATCCCTAATGATCAGACCAAGGTAGCCTTTGTATTGTCATATCTAAGGGGCTGCGCTGCCGATTGGACAGTTCCACTGGTTACTCAAGATGACCCGATTCTCTGTGATTTTCAAAGGTTTCAAGCAAGCATGGAAAGGTTATTTGCTCGACACTCTCAGGGGCAGGCTCTGGATGACGAACTTCTATCCCTGCGACAGGGCAATCAGGACGTCCTATCCTATATTGCAACCTTTAATAGACTAATTGTGGAAACAGGATGGCCAGAGGATAAAAGAGTCACGTTGTTTTATCGAGGCTTATGCGGAGAACTTAAAGATGTCTTGGCCCAAGTTGTAAATCCGCCCCAAGAATGCACAGAGTATATAGACTTAGTGGTCCAATTGGATCACAGACTTCAAAACAGAAAAGCAGATCGGTCCAGGTTTGAGACCCGGGTGTTGGTCAAGACCCATGCTAATCCCAAGGGAGTTGATGTCTCTGAGCCTATGCAAATTGGAGGGGTTAAAGGACCCTTAACTCAAAAGGAACGTGAAAGGAGCCAGCAGTTAAAATTATGTCTTTATTGTGGGAATTCTGGACACTTTCTACGAGATTGGCCGGCAAAACCGGCCCGAAAGGCGGTAGGAGCCGCTGATAAAAACCATGAAGACTCTGTTTCGGGAAACGACTCCGCCCGACAAGTGTAGGGGTCCGCTTGCTGAGCTTGAAAACTAACTCTCAGACCTCGCATTTCATTGTGCCAATGGTTCTCGTAGATCCAGAACAGCCTAAGCGGTTGCATGCAATAAAGGCATACATCGATAGTGGGGCTATTGGAAACTATGTGGATCGTGAATTGGTCTCCAGGATTAACCTCCCTCTCCGTCCTAAAACCAGCAAAGATGTCATCACCACAGTCGATGCACAGTCGATGAAATTGCCTCTGGACCGGTAACACATTCCACTACTGAGGTGACTCTTATTGGTCCCGACGGCCATCGGGAGGGTGTTGTGTTTGATGTAATCAAGGCTCCACAGTTTCAGGTTATTCTTGGAATCCCTTGGTTAGAGACACATAATCCTCGAATTGATTGGCGAGCTAAGAGAATAACCTTCCCGGATTGTACACAAACCTGCTACCCAGAAAACCTGAAGATTAATCTAGCATCTGTAACCTCTGCCTCCATGCAACTACCTCCGGAATACCAAGACTTTCAGGACGTCTTCCAAAAGGAACAGGCCAACACGTTACCTCCTCACAGATCGTATGATTGCCAAATCGATCTGGTGCCCGGTGCACAACCCCCTTGTAGCAGGATGTATGCCCTTACCGAACCTGAGAATCTGCATTTGAGACAATATTTGGATCAATACCTAGCTAATGGTTTTATTCGCCCGTCAAAGTCCCCGGCATCCTCGGCTCTGTTCTTCGTGCCCAAAAAAGAAGGCGACCTTAGAACCTGTATCGATTACCGCGCATTGAACAAGATAACGGTTAAAAACCGTTATCCTCTGCCTCTGATCCCTAAACTCCTTGACCAGGTGAAGGACGCTTGCATATACACCAAGTTAGATCTCCGGGGGGCTTATCATCTGGTACGAGTTAAAGAAGGCGACGAATGGAAAACTGCCTTCCATACTAAATACGGATTATTCGAGTACCAGGTGATGCCTTTCGGATTGTGTAACGCGCCGGCTGCCTTCCAATACTTCATGAATGATGTCCTTCGGGAACTCATCAATGTTTGTTTTGTCGTATATATCGATGACATTCTGGTGTACTCCTCTTCGGAATTTGATCACAGAAAACACGTCAGGGCAGTACTTGAAAAACTGCGCCAACACAAACTATTTGCTAAATTGGAGAAATGTGTATCCATACCACAGAAGTCGAGTTTCTAGGTTTCATCCTGACACCCAAAGGAGTCCGAATGGACTCAAGAAAAGTGGATGCCATCCTCAAATGGCCATCACCTAGCTCTGTAAAAGGGGTTCAAAGCATGCTCGGCTTTGCCAATTTTCTATCGCAGGTTTATCCCGGAATTTTCACGCGTGGTACAACCCATTACTGCACTCTTGAGGAAAAATAAACGTTTTGAATGGTCTGAAGAAGCCGAGCAGGCCTTTCAGGATTTAAAAGCTAAGTTTACCCCCACACCTATATTGAAACACCCGCATCCAGATCTCCCTTATGTCATCGAGACTGACGCATCCAGCCTAGCCATGGGAGCTGTCCTGTCCCAAAGAGATCCCGAAACCAACCAACTGCATCCCGTAGCATTTTGGTCCCGAAAATTCTCGGCACCCGAGGTTAATTATGCAATCACGGACAAAGAACTGTTAGCCATTAAGTCCGCTTTTAAAGCCTGGCGCTTTATCTGCTTGGCGCTCGACATACCATCACAGTGATCACTTATCACCGGAATTTACAGTATTTGAAAACTACCAAGGCTCAGTCATCACGGCAGCTCTGATGGGCTTTGTTTTTAGCTGAATTTGATTTCGTGATTACCTATCGACCTGGCTGCAAGAATGGCAAAGCAGATGCCTTATCCCAAATTGGAATGGGAGAATCTGATACAAACTCAGAACCAGTACCAATAATTCCCGAACAGAGGATTCTAAGCATGACTTCGTTACAGACGCTTGAAGACATTCAAGCCAGAGTGAAACAACTTCTGGACCCTACAACCTTACAGGATTGGATACAAAAGGGATCAGACTTTACCATAGATAATGGTTTACCTTATTTCCAAGGACGCTTATTCCTGCCACATAAGGAATTACACGAACTAGTTATTTCCGGTTATCATGATGCATTAATAGAGGGACACCCCGGTATTGCCAAGACAGAGGAAAAGGTGAAACGACAATTTTGGTGGCCCTCTTGGCGAAAAGATGTTAAATCTTTTGTGATGTCCTGTGGTGTTTGTGCCCAAAATAAAAGTCAAAAGAAAAGACCAGCCGGTCTCCTTCAACCTCTAGACATACCGCCAGCACCCTGGCACACCCTATCAATGGATTTTATTACGGACCTGCCTCCTTGTTCGGGGTACAATACTATTCTGGTAATTGTGGATTTGTTTTCCAAAATGGCCCACTTTATTCCTTTGAAAGGTTTACCTTCAGCTTCTGTCCTAGCCAAAGAATTCCTCGAAAATATTGTTCGGCTACATGGATTCCCATCTATACTAATCTCTGACCGGGGTAGCCAAATCATTTCCCACTTCTGGCGAAAATGTTGTCAAATGGCGCAGATCGACGTAAGATTATCGACCAGTCACCACCCTCAGACCGATGGTCAGACCGAGAGGACAAATCAGACCCTTGAGCAATACTTACGGTGTATGTTTCAGCTATCTGAAAGCAACTGGAAAGACATTCGTTGGATAGCCGAATACGCATATAATAATTCGGTACACTCTGGAACTGGCCACAGTCCTTTTTATACTTTGTTTGGGCATCACCCTCGAACCTCAAACCTTGACTCACCTCAGAACCTCGGAATGCCTGCAGTAGAACATCTGCATTCTACAATTACCCAAGCCTTCAAAGAGGCAACTACGCATTTACAACAAGCCAAGAGAAAATACAAGGAGAATGCTGATCTATATCGGAGTGAAGCACCCCCGTATCAGATTGGGGATCAAGTGTGGTTAGCTACCAGACATTTACCACTCAAAGGGCCTCGAACCTTTAACCCAAAATATCTGGGACCTTATTCTATTGCGGCAATAATTAACCCAGTGGCTGTTAAACTTGATTTACCAGCTAGTATGCAAATTCACCCTGTTTTTCATGTGTCACTTCTGAAACCAGTGGTACCCGGAACTCGACTACTCAAACCTCCAGAACCTATTCTAAGAGATGGGGAGCCCGAATTCGAAGTGAAGAACATTTTAGACTCAAAAATGTTTAGGTCAAAACTGTTCTACCTAATTGATTGGAAGGGGTACGGACCTCAGGAGAGGTCGTGGGAACCCAGCGACTATGTGCATGCACCTCGATTAGTCAGGAAATTCCACCGACTCTTCCCAGACAAACCAAAACCCCCGGAGGGAACAACCTTGGGAGGGGCCTTGGGGGGGGAGTGCTGTCATGATGCCCGCTCCCGGGGAGCCGGTTCAAGCCCTGCGTCCCCGAAAGCGGACATCCAGTCCCCAAGGAAGGACCCAGCAACCCCATATAGGGGCCCTTTGGACAGTGTCCTGGCGCCTATGGCGCCAGGCTCATAAAAGACATCAGTCCTGGCGCCATAGGCACCAGGCTCATTATGGAAGTGCTTGGGTGCACTTACCTGATGCAGACCATGCTGCAGGATCCCGGCCTCCTTGAGGCCTGAAAGGAACTACTTTACCTGTGGGACTAATTTACCATCCGGGTTGGTAGGGAAAGGATACATACCTGATTGGAGGAAGGATACATACCTGGAACTTCTTCCAAGGCTATTTAAACCCCACCCGAACAGCCACACGTGCTTCGCGTTGTTCTGCATCTAGCAGCTGGACGCTCACCGTGTCTGCTCCTGCATCCTGACTTCTGCCACGCCTGCCAGCATCCTGGATCACCTGCAAAGGAAGAGAAGAAGAGAACAGAAGAAGGAAAAGTCCTTACCTGCTAAATCCGCATCCCGGAGACATCTCGCCGACAATCCTGAAAAGGAAGACTTTTATTTAAAAGCTCATCGCGTTGATCGCTGCAGCGCCGCATTCCACTCACCTTTACAGGGCGCCTCCATGTTCAGCAGCGATCATCCAGATTCACAGTCACGCCCCTGCGCCTAGGGAGAAAAAGACCAGAACAAAAGGTGAGAGAGAGAAGGGAATAAGGAAAGCTAAATCTCCATGTTAAGAGTTACCTGCCGCATCCTGGCATTTCCGGACCCCGACCCCTAAGGGGAAAAGGAGACATCAGCGTTAATGAGCGAATGAAAAGACATTACCAAAAAATGCTCATTAAAGACTTACCTGATTTCTACAAGGATTTCACCTCTCATCTCGGGTTGGTGCCTGTTCCCCGGCATTCCGTACCCCGGCCCCTATGGGGAAAAAGACACTAGCATTAGTACATTAATGCATGAACACAAGGGGAACCTCTTATCAAAAAACTTACCTGGAAGCCAAGCAAGTTTGGTTCTCACCAATCCGAAAATCCAGTGAAGTAACTGGATACCAACGCGCCCCTGCATCAGAAGCAGGATGGAGAGCTCATCCTTCCAGACCTTAAGGTGAGACGCTACGAGGAATCACAGAAGGGTTTCGAGGAGGGTGAGAGGGGAAAGTGGGAGGCTGATTGCATTACCCCGCAGACAGTTAATCCCCTATTTTCGCCTACAGGAGGATACTTCTGCAAGCCAGACAAGCCAGATTTGGGGGCCCGGTCCAATCCGTCTTCCAAACCCTGCGCATCACCTTAGAAGAGGTCACAGCAGCGCGAACCAGGCCAGCGCCTCCGTGGGAGTCAGGTGAGCGTTACATGTTGTCACTTGACTCACATGAAGCTGTTGATGCTAGTCAACACTGTCTGTCAATACACAGGTCTATGATCAGCCTTTTGATACCATGCTAGGCATCCCTGCTTTTGCACTTGGGTGGAGGGGTGCTTTGCTTGTAGATATGCTACCCATTGAATGCACATTGCACGTGATGCCTGAAGTTGACCTTGCACTGCCTTCACATTTTCTGACACACACCATGGAGTCCTTGTACATGTAGGTAGTGAGTAACATACATATTTGCTGCACTGCATAGACTCACTTCAATGCAGACTGCCACCTTTCAACAGTTCTGATCACAGAAGCAATTCCAAGTTGACCCAGCATGCATGCCAGGTTCTATTTTGTGTGTCACATGTCTGCCTGATGTGTTTGTTGTCGGTGTGTGTGTGTGTTGTGTGCTTCGAACATGTGTAGTGACCTTTTTTCTCTCTATTTTTCAGATGACACAATGGAGCCGGAGGATGGTGTTGTCATGCCAGGCACAGGGTTGTTATCACTACATCAACCCAGCACAAGTGGGGGTAGTGGGGTGGTAGACCACGAAAACCCCCAAGTGCTACAGTCCATCTTGTCTCTGGCTGCCTATGAGTCCAGCCCTGAAGAACACTCTGATGACCATGTCGAGTTGGGTGAGCATCAGGTCCATATGTCAGGGGTGAGTGATTCTGATGTGGACACTCCTCTGTCCGCGACACCTGCACTGAGGGGTCAGACAGTCTTGGAACCTCTGCCCATGGTGGATCGGGACGCAGGGTCACCCTCCACACCAGTCACTGATGTGCCTGGGACATCACGTCGATGGGGCCATGCAGTCGTGCAGCCGCGGGCGGTTCCAACACAACAAGGACACACGGTCCTTGGGTCCCGCAGGGGTCAAGCCCAGCAACGTGGTCGCTGCGCGCAACCACAGTATACTGAGTGGGAGCAAGACATGACTGCCAATTCTGAACGGCAGGGGGCAGTAATGGAGAACATCTCTGAGAGCATGGAGCGTGTGGCCCAATCTGTGATCCCCCCTGCTAGGCAGGTGCTTCTCCAGGAGCAGGCAGCACGGTCCACAGCCCGCTCGCTCAGGCTGGGCATGGCGGTCTCAGACAGGGCATGCCAGGCTGAAATGTCGTCTCTGCGTCAAGCAATTGCTGCTCACGCAGAGGCACACATGAAGGCCCTGAGGGAGGAGCATGCTTCCCTCAGATCCACTCTGGGTGTCCTTCTGATGTCCCAGAGGGAGCGGGCAGAGGAGAGGTTTGCACAGCTTGAGCGTACCATCTCGGCTGAGCTACATGCTTGCCGGGAGGTGCAGCGGTTGTCCAGCCAGGCCTTGCAGGAGGAACTCTGTGTTACACATGCTACATTGCAAGAGGAAGCACATGTATCAGGGGAGGTTCTGCATGCAGACCTACATGTCATCGTCACACAGAACCAGGCTCACCCGTCCGGCAGACCTGCTGCCAACGAGGGGCAAGCTGCAGCTAGGCGTGGTCATGCTCCTGTGCCACGTCCTCCTTTCCAGGAAGAGCCAGACTCGGGCGACAATCTATCTCCCACATAGGTCGGGCTGTGCAGGCATTGAGCTCATGGAATTTCTTTTTTTCCTCAGCATCATTGCATGTGGGTGTTGAGCAGCACCCTGTACCTCCCTCCTCCTGGAGGCCTCCCCCTCCCCCAGGTCGTATGTGGCCATTTTTGATTTTTCATTTAGTTTAGTTAGTTAAGTTTCTGTTTGATAGTTAGTTTAAATAGGTAAAGTAGGTTTTTCATAGTTAGTGTAATTAGTTAATATAGTTTAAAATTGCTAGTCTATTGTGCTTTCATGTGACGGTGTGGTGCTTTGTGGCTTTTGAAAGCATCCACTGTCTGTTCCAGCTGGGCCCTTCAAGCTTGTCCTGTGTATGTGTTTGCTGCTTGGGGTCCTTGACTCACATATGCCACTCCTGCTTCCCTTATCCATGGGCTCGCAAGGATGGTTTGGTGTAACAGCCTGTTACACAAGAGCAATGGACTGTCATATCTGTGGCATGTCTGCTGCTGTGGAACTTGTGTTAACACCCCTAATGGGGATAATTGGGTTGTAATTGACCACTGTTCTTCTTTTGCTAGCTGGGGTGTTTAATGATTCATGTGTACATTCACTGCTATGCATTGTGTAGTATGTTTCTTATCTTTAATGAACATGTGCTTGTTGAAAATCATGCCCTAGATAGTGTGTTCCACACTGTTGCTGGGAAAGACGGACTGATGGTGTGATTTCTGATGTACGTCTCTGACATGGTCCACTCATGGAATGCCTGAAGAGACACACACAGATGAATAATAAACATTAATCATGTGTTTCATGGACTTTCTGCAGGGGGATGAGCCTCAAGACCACCTTTGCCAGCAGACATGGGCCATTGGACGTCTGGAATCTGGAAATGTTTGGTGGTGCCGACATGCGCATGTGTGCACAAGCAGAGGCACAGGGATTGCAATCATACATCCAATAAACAATGACGTGTTTCAAGGGACTCCAGGCAAGGTGAGCAGCACAGGGGGGTCACAACACAGCAAACCTTCCACCTGGCCAGTTGAACATGCATGCTTAGTAGCAGCACTGACGGTGAGCTTGGAAAAATATTGGTGTTGAAGCGCACAATACAGCTCAGATGTGTTGGTGGACTGATGGCTATTTGATGGGAAAGTTGTCTGGGGCACCTGCATGGGCAGTGGCACATTCCCTCTGTTCCACCATTGTCAATTGAGGCACTTGTATTAGCCATGTAGCGTTGCAAGACATGGAATGAAGCAGCTCACAGGGACAGACAGCAAGGGACAGACTTGGGTGCATTGCATTTCATTTCCAAGTAGAATTTGATACATACACTGGCTACTTTATTTTGGTCATGGTGGAACAGGACTTGTTCTGAAGTCAGACCTTGCTATATGCGTCTGTCTGCTTACCCAGGGAACATTGCATGTTGTGTGAATCGTGACACATTGGTGTTCCATTTGCCATGCATCCACCGGTGCCCGACTTAATGCATTGACTGTGTATGAACCATCACAAGGGTAATGTTACGTATGGGTATGAAGCATCCACACAAGATTGTCTGTTTGTAGAGTATTTTGTTACTTTGGGGCTTATTTGGTGGTGTGTTTGTGTGTTTTGGGCATGCACAGATTATTAACTGGGGCTCTCTTTGCAGCATTGAACTGCTCCTGTTACCGGACCGGAGAGTGCGCAGGCAGGAGGCCAGCACTCACCCCAGAGATAAGTTTCTCTTTGACTTCCACTTGAGTAATTTGCTGCTATGTGCATGTGAGCAAGTTTGGTCTATTTGTGTGTGTGTTAATGTGTGTACTACTTTCCTGTGTTAATCCTACTCCCCTCTCCTGCCCCTCATTCCGGTTATCCAGTATGCCAATGCCTGTCCCAACTGCATAACCCTGACCCCTCTTCCCCACCAAGGTCTCAGAGGCCTGTGTGAGTTAGACCTTGCAGGCACCCAGACCACGGTGGGGGTGGTTGTTTTGTGCCACTCCTGCGCCTGTACACGGGAGCTGTGACAGTAGACATCCGTTCGTGTTGCATCATTCTATGTTATGTACTACACATGGTTCAGATCCTGTTGTGACATTGTTTTACTGTGCTATCTTGGTTGTTAACATCATTGTGGTAGTACTTGGTCTTTGTGGCGTACTGCTACTTGAAGTCATCTACTGGAGGCTGTTCTGGTTTGTTTTACTGCCTGCAGGGTATTTGCTTGGCTTCTTTGTTGTCCTGCTTTCAGTTCTCTTGGATTTTGTGCTTTTGCAAATCTAGGTGGACTCTGAGGGTGCTGGCAACTTTTTACACTTAAGGTGGGAGATGGTGACAAAGGGGAAGGGTGATCCTATGGCCAGGTGGAATTCAAGGATGTCGGATGAATAACCCAGATGCAGTTGTTCAGTGGGTCGTGGTGATTTGTGAGGGGGGGGTGTTTTGTTGTTGATAGTTGCCTTGCCCTGCAGTGTGATGGGCACCCTGAAATTGTAATTGTGCTTTACTATGTACATGATGTATTCTGCTCATCAATGCCTGTTCATGTGTTGTGTTTACCTTTCAGGTGTGAGGGGATAGTTGTGGTTTGACATGCTGGGGTATACACATGGTGAATGTTCACATGTGATGTGTAGAGGACAGTGATGGTCACTTGATTTCACATGCATATGTTGAGTGCATGTCCCTACTGACCCACACACTCGCACTATGATCCAATACATGTACAACCACCCTTACATGTCCACGTGTACACTCTGCTTGCCTTCTGGTGCCCGCTGCGTCCCTGCATCGAATGTTCTATGACCATTTGTGGATCCTGTACATGCCTAATTTTGTTATTTTATGTAGTTTGTCGCTTAGATGTGATGCTCAGGGTGTGTGCCATGAACCGAGGCTTCCTCCCCCAACTCCTCACCTGTATCTTCTGGGAAGGATTCTTTAGGGTTGGCCTCGGGCTTCTTTTGATCCTTTCTCCTTGAGGGAGTCTTGTCCTTTGGAGTTCGGACCTTCTTATCGTGTAGGTAGGGTCTGGCCCCTCCGGAGGCCACCTTGGCAGAGATGTAACTCTGACCTCGGGGATCCCCAGAGGGCCAGTCCTAATTTCCAGGGAAAAAGCACAAATGCAGAAAAAACCCTGTTTCCGGATGGGTTCAGATGGGGGGTAGTCGGTTCCTCTCAATCAAAAGGGAAGGCGTAGCTTCTCCACACCAAAGAGGAATACTTGTAGAATAGAAGTCAGATTCCTCAATCGTTCAGACTGCTGGGAGTATAAACTGCATAGAACTCCCGAAGTTCTCCTAATAGAATGCAGATAAGGTGAAAAAGGCAACACCCCGTGATAAGAAGAAATTATGACAAAAAGAATATCCTAAACAGTTTAGGCAAGGCTGACCGAAAAGAAAAATAGAAAAGTATACGGATCTAGTCTGATTGAGTAAAGGCAAAGTTTCCCAGGGTGAAGTCAGAGCAACAGGGACCCAAACCTGTGAAGGGCTAGGCAGCGCTGATAGAAGTAAGGATACCGGCACCCACAGTTCAAAATAAAATAAAAAAGGATAGGCTGAGTGGCGAAAGGAACAGGAGCAAATAGGACTAATAAAGGCAAAAGCCCTGAACAGGCAGCGCCGAGACACCAGGAGTGGAAAGATGAAGAATTATAAGGCGGGAAAGAAAATAGAGCAAGCAAACAAAAGAGGCACGGCAGGAAGGAGGAGGGTGACTAGAGCAGGAATCAAGGCGGTAAGTAGATTCGCTGAAGGCACAGAAGGATCCAAGAGGAAACTCCAACACACGAACCGAGCGTTGACAAACAGATACAATGCACCGGCTTGTGGGAGGAGCCAGCCTCTTAAAGGTAAGGCGGCCATCTTGGGTGAGGACTGGAGCGCGCGCTGATCATAGCCTCCAGCGCTTCCACAATCTCTAGTTCCTGACAGTATACCCCTTCTTCCTCGGGGCACCCCCAGGTTTGCCCGGATGAAGTCGATGGAACCTCTGCACCAAACGTGGGGCATGTATATGGCTCACAGGTTCCCATGTCCTCTCTTCTACTGGATAATTCTTCCAATGAACCAAGTAGTATAACCGCCCTTTGCGGTAACGGGAATCCACCAAATGAGATACTTCATATTCTTCAGGTGTCGAGATCACTCGGGCACGTGAGCGGTTCACAGGTCTCTTGAAGGGATCATCCTTGTATTCTTTGAGAAGGGATACATGAAAGACCGGATGCACCTTCCTAAGATAGTCTGGTAGCTGGAGCTTATATGCAACCGGATTGATTTGTTGCAAAATGGGGAAAGGCCCAAGAAAACGAGAGGAGAACTTCCCCCTATGAACCCATCTAGGTAGATACCTGGTGGATAACCAGACCAATTGTCCGACCTTCCAGCTTGGATGGGCGCGACGACCCTTGTCAGCCCACTTCTTCTGCGCTCGTTGACTTGCTTGGTAAGCTTCCTTAGCGAGCTTGTGCACCTTCTGTAGGTCTAGTAGAATCGAATCTAGAGCCGGAATCTTGGTAGAAGGAGGACTGAGCCAGGGTAGGTGTTGAGGATGGTATCCGTAAGTACAAAAGAAAGGGCTCATCTGGATCGAGGTATTAAGGGAATTGTTATAAGCGAATTCCGCTTGTGGGAGGAAGCAATACCACTCTTCTTGTTGTGGACTGCAAAAACACCTAAGATATTGTTCTAAATTGGCATTAAGTCTTTCTGTTTGGCCGTTGCTCTGTGGATGATATCCTGAGGAAAGAGCCTTATGAATTCCGAGTGCTTGGCAAAGGGAGGACCAGAACTTTGAGGTGAATTGGGGTCCCCTGTCGGACACAATGGTCTTAGGTACACCATGAAGACGAACAATGTCCTGGAGAAAAGTTGCGGCCATCTCAGAGGCTGAAGGGACTTGCTTGAAGGCAGAGAAATGCGCTAGCTTGCTAAAGGGGTCAATGGTCACCATGATTGTAGTCATGCCATATGATGGAGGGAGATCCACGATAAAATCTGTAGATATATGTTCCCAAGGACGGTCTGGTAGGGAGTGTTGTTGTAACAACCCCAGCGGCCTTCCTGTTCGGTTCTTGTTGGAAGCACATACCGAACAAGCAGACACATACTGGCCTACATCTCTTCTTAAGGTAGGCCACCAGAATCCTCTCCGGATAAGATCAAAGTTCTTCCTAATACCGGAATGACCGGATAGAGGGGTGTCATGACACCAAGAAAGTATTAGCCTTTGCAACTCTTTCGTAGGAATGTAGAGAGCTCCTTCATGATAGAACAATCCATCCTTATCCTGGTTAACAGATAACGGAATTTCGAACACCTCTGATACTGTGGGATTAGGTCTTGAAGGAACGAAACTGTAGAAGCTAGGACGGTGAGATGCGGAAAAACCAGTTCATGTTCCTTATAGGAACTAGATGACTCTCCTAGGCTTCTGGACAAAGCTTCGGCCTTCCTGTTTTCTGTGCCAGGTATGTAAGTAATCATAAAGTCGTACTGTAAGAAAAAATAAGCCCATCTGGCGTGCCTGGCGTTAGAACATTCTAACTGTTGCAAAACCCGAAGGTTACGGTGGTCAGTTCTAATGGTGAATTGATGTGTGGCTCCTTGTAGGAGATGTCTCCATTCTTGGCAGGCCAATTTTATGGCCAACAGCTCCTTTTCGATTACAGAGTAGTTGCACTCACCACTAGTAAGTGTCTTGGAGTAGTAAGCAACCGGATGCTCATAGCCGTCTTCCGTCCTTTGGAGTAAGACTGCCCCTACCGCCCCTCCAGAAGCATCTGTTTCAAGAATGAAAGGCTTGGCCTGATCCGGTTGGACCAGGATGGGTGCTGAGAAAAACATTCCTTTAAGAAACTGAAAGCTCCTTGAGGTTCGACTCCGAATATGAACCTCACACCCTTCTTCAATAAGGAGGTCAAAGGGAGTACCTTTTTGGAGAAGTTGGGAATAAACCTCCTGTAAAAGTTAGCCAGTCCTAGAAACCCTTGAAGTTCCTTGACATTGGTAGGTTCCTTCCAATCTCTATTGGCCCTTACCTTATTAGCATCCATCTCAATACCATCCTTGGATAGTATGAAACCCAAGTAGGACACTGTTGTGGATTCAAATGAACACTTCTCTGGCTTTACCAGTAAATGATGGAACTGCAGACGCTGTAGAACTAATCTGACCAATGATTGGTGCTCTGATAAAGACTTGGAAAAGATTAGGATGTCGTCCAGGTACACTACTACCGACAAAAACAACATGTCGGCGAATATCTTGTCCATGTACCTTTGGAAGATGGCTGGTGCGTTTACGAGACCGAAGGGCATCACACAGTATTCAAAGAGTGCGAAGGGGGTGCGGAACGCCGTCTTCCACTCGTCACCTTGCCTGATTCTTAAGAGGTGATAAGCGCCTCTTAGATCAAGCTTAGTAAAGTACACCGCCCCCTGCATTGCCTCCAAGATATCCCGAATTAGGGGCATGGGATATCTATCCCGGATGGTAATCTTGTTTAGACCCCTGTAATCTATACAAGGTCGGAGCTCTATCGAGTCCTTCTTGGGAATGAAGAATAAGGAAGCCCCACAGGCGGACTTGGACTCTTGGATTAATCCGTTCTGTAAATTAGCGTCGAGGTACTCCCTTAAGGCTTTCCTCTCTGGTAACGACAAGGGGTACATTCTACCAAAGGGTACCACTGCCTCCGGAATTAAGTCAATGCAGCAATCCTCAGGTCTATGTGGTGGTAGTTGTCTGGGTATGGTGTCCATAAACACCTCTGAGAAGTCTTGATAATGTACGGGAACTGAGGCCACAGTGACAGGTTCCTGAACCCCACACTGGCTGTGTTCTAGGGTGTTAGGAGAAGCAGACCGGTTGATACAGTGGGACTCATAGAAGGTCGAATTGAAAGAGACCCTGTTGGTAGTCCAATCAATGTGAGGGTTGTGTCTCCTTAGCCAAGGAATTCCTATAACTAACGGAAAATGAGCAGCATGGATCTGGTCAAACACCAAAAACTCTTCATGTTGGCCGAGCCTCATCCTTAATGGAATGGTCTCCAGCGTTATAGGTCCGGATGACAGGGGCCTACCATCGACCCCTTCTACTGGAATCGGGGTGGCCTTGGGTATGGTGGAGATTAGATGCTCAGCTGCCCATTTAGAGTCAATGAAATTTCCAGCAGCTCCGCACTCTAGCATAGCGAACACCTCAGTGGGGGAATCCTCGGTCAACCACAGGTTGACCCGAAACACCATTAGGCTGTTATCCTCCGGGGTGCTTACTGCTCTTGTGTAGTAGCAAGGGTGCTTGTTACTTCCCCCGAAACCTCCCTTGCTGTGGATCGGGGGTGGAAGTTTCCCTGTCGTCTAGGTGGGACTTCAGGACAGTCTCTCAATAAATGTTTCGAGGAGCCGCAGTACATACATAATCCTGCCTCTCTTTCTTCTTTCTTCTTGCGTCAAGGGACCGCGAGCCGCCCCAATCTACATAGGTTCATCTGTCCTAGGGGTAGTTCGAGGTGGAGGAGCAGGGGATGGTTGACTGGACTGTTGTGGGAAGCCTCTGGTTCTTCTTCTTTCAGATCTTCTCTCTTGAAGACGGAACTCGATCTGAAGTGACAAAGTCACCAATTCCTGAAAGGATGCCGGACGAGCCACTCTGGCTAGCTCGTCCTTGATTTCTTCACGAAGACCTCGTCTGAAGATTGTTTGCTGAGCAGAATCAGGCCAATCTGCCTTGGCTGCCAGCCTCTGGAAATGGGAGAGATAGGTCTGTATGTCTGTGTTTCCCTGTTGGACATCAAGTATTGCTTCCAGAGAAGAATAGAATACTTCTGGTCTATCAAATATTTCACCAAAAACTTCTGTAAAACGATCATAGTCGCTCAAAACGGGATCATCTCTGGTAACCAAGGGTGTGGCCCATGCAAGGGCGTTTCCAATTAGATTGGCTATGATGAACCCCACCTTAGATCTGGCAGTCTCATAGGCGTGAGGTCGGAAGGCGAAATACACTCATCCAGAAATTCCTTCAGACCCCCCGGGTGACCATCATATTTACCAAAGGAAAGGGGCATCGTAGGCAGGTCTCCACGATCATCCCGATGTAACACTTCCTGCTGCCTGAGGGCTACATTCTCTGTCCGTAAAGCCTGCACCTCTAAAGTAAGGTTCTGTAAAGCAGCCACCAATTCCTGATACTGCTCTAGTGAGGCCATGATGGTTATTGGGCGTTGTATGCTGTCATGAACCAAGGCTTCCTCCCCCAACTCCTCACCTGGATCTTCTGGGAAGGATTCTTTAGGGTTGGCCTCGGGCTTCTTTTGATCCTTTCTCCTTGAGGGAGTCTTGTCCTTTGGAGTTCGGACCTTCTTATCGTGTAGGTAGGGTCTGGCCCCTCCGGAGGCCACCTTGGCAGAGATGTAACTCTGACCTCGGGGATCCCCAGAGGGCCAGTCCTAATTTCCAGGGAAAAAGCACAAATGCAGAAAAAACCCTGTTTCCGGATGGGTTCAGATGGGGGGTAGTCGGTTCCTCTCAATCGAAAGGGAAGGCGTAGCTTCTCCACACCAAAGAGGAATACTTGTACAATAGAAGTCAGATTCCTCAATCGTTCAGACTGCTGGGAGTATAAACTGCATAGAACTCCCGAAGTTCTCCTAATAGAATGCAGATAAGGTGAAAAAGACAACACCCCGTGATAAGAAGAAATTATGACAAAAAGAATATCCTAAACAGGCTGACCGAAAAGAAAAATAGAAAAGTATACGGATCTAGCCTGATTGAGTAAAGGCAAAGTTTCCCAGGGTGAAGTCAGAGCAAGAGGGACCCAAACCTGTGAAGGGCTAGGCAGCGCTGATAGAAGTAAGGATACCGGCACCCACAGTTCAAAATAAAATAAAAAAGGATAGGCTGAGTGGCGAAAGGAACAGGAGCAAATAGGACTAACTAAAGGCAAAAGCCCTGAACAGGCGGCGCCGAGACACCAGGAGTGGAAAGATGAAGAATTATAAGGCGGGAGAGAAAATAGAGCAAGCAAACAAAAGAGGCACGGCAGGAAGGAGGAGGGTAACTAGAGCAGGAATCAAGGCGGTAAGTAGATTCGCTGAAGGCACAGAAGGATCCAAGAGGAAACTCCAACACACCAACCGAGCGTTGACAAACAGATACAACGCACCGGCTTGTGGGAGGAGCCAGCCTCTTAAAGGTTAGGCGGCCATCTTGGGTGAGGACTGGAGCGCGCGCTGATCATAGCCTCCAGCGCTTCCACAATCTCCAGTTCCTGACAGTGTGCATCACACACAATGGCTGTTCACTGTGCTGTGCGCTGAGCAGTGTGTTGCAGGAGGGGGACACGGCACACAGTAGCTGCAGTGTTGATTATGCAATGCACATTGTGCATGTGGACAGGCATTCATTGTTATGTTTCAAATACGACTTTTGGAATGCATTTGGGTATGACTTATTTTGGGTGGGAGGTTGTTGGTCAGTCATTTCATCTGATTCCATTTCAGGCATCATTGTCTGATGCCCATTTACATTTTTCACATGGCAATGTGTCCCTTATTGGTACTGTGTTGGTGTATGGCTATTGCTTGCCATGTCATGTTGTGGTTTGGGAGGGTTTGAGTGACATACCAGTGATAGTCATGGCCTGTTTTGCAGGTCTGTGTGATTCACACCTTGCATGTATGCCTTTTGGTCACACAGGATTGCTTGCGTTTAAGTAGCTAGGGATGCACACAATGTGGCAATTCCATGGCAACAATCTCAGGGTGGTAAGGTTGTGACAGTGGACTGTCTCTTTGTCATCATCGATTGTCACCTGGTATGTGCCAGGCCTGTGTGCACTCCACAGGGTGTGGAGTTTAGGTGAAAAATCTGGCCACAAGCTGGGACCGGGCTTCCTCGCCACATGCCCTATCCCCTCCCATGGGCAGCGCCTGTGCCCGTGGTTGGGGATGTGGGGGCACCACCATGTCTACCGGTACGCCGTGCCATGTTGCAACATTGTGCAGGACACATGCTGCCACAATGATCCTGCACACTACTGGGGGTGCATAGAGTAGCTGCCCGCCAGAGCGGTCAAGGGAGAGGAAGCGTGACTTGAGCACTCCGAATGTGCGCTCCACTATGGCACTGGTTGCAATATGGGCCGCGTTGTATTTTACCTGGGGTGGTGTGGTGGGTTTCCGGATTGGCGTCATCATATGGTTGCTCAGAGGGTAGGCACTGTCCCCTGGAGAGGTGATAATGGTTGTGATTATTGGGGTTTGTGTATTTGTGTATGTGTGTGACATGCATGCATGTGCACAGGGATTTGTACTCACCTAGAAGCCATGTGTCGCCATGCTGCCCAGCTTCCAGGGCCCGGCTCAGGGCAGACATTCTGTATATGAAACTGTCATCGGTCCAGCCAGGGTAGTTTGCATAAACAGAGGTGATGATTCCCTTTGCATCGCATATCACCTGTACGTTGATGGAATGCCAGTTCTTGCGGTTTCGGTAGATGTGCTCAGTGGCCCTGGGTGGACGCAGGGCAACATGGGTGCAATCTATGGCACCGAGCACTTAAGGGAAGTGTGCCACCCTGTAAAAGTCCTGGACAACGGCCTGCCTTTCTGCGGGTGTTCTGGGCATGTATATGTGTCTGTAGACTGAGGGGCGCGCTGTCATGATTGCCAATACCCAAGACCCAGTGGGCAAAAAATGCAGGACATTGAGCACCTTCTCCAAGGGGCTCAATGCTTGGAAGCAGAGGGTGGGGGATGTTAGGTCATCTTCCCATTCCCTGACCAGGTCTAGGATGATATGGGGTGGAAACCTATACCTGCCATAGACCTGGTCATCTATCATCCCAAAAAGGCTTGTCCATGGTGAAAAAATGTATGCCCTGGCTATTCTCCTCCTCCCACGATCAGTGCTGCGACAAATGGGGCATTCATCGTAGCTGTATATACGTGTTTGTTGTTTGCGCGCACTTTTATGCTGTGCGCGGGGACGCTTCCGCCTGCCTTCGTGTGGCGGACGCATTGATGCCTGTGTGCGTCTTTTGCCGTGCGCGGGTTTCCCGTATTCGAATCCATGAATACGGGTTGTTCGCGTGCGTGTGGGCGTTCCGTGTAGTTCCCATCAGTACTTCCCCAGTTACGCCTTCTGTTTCACGCATTGTTCCCCATTCCGCGTGTTACGCCCACTGTTCCGCCCACTTTTGTTGTGTGCGCTGCGCTATGTGAGCTTTTGCTGTACGCGAAGCGCATTCCGTTTGATGACATGTGTGCCCGCGTGCGCCATGCATGGATTTGGCGCACAACCAGTGCGAAAGTAGCGCAGCGCCTTCCTTGAATCGCACGCGTGCGCGTGCGATTGCTTTCTCACGCTTGCGCCTCCTTGCGCTGGGATTTTCGGCGCACGTTTGTTCCATGAATCGGCCCCATAATGTGTATGTGTGCTGGTTTGTGAATTTGTAAAATGTTCATATGTTATGATATAACAATCAAACATACCCCCCAAGAGTTTTTAGGTAGTGGTACTGTTGTCCGAACATGTCCGCAGACATTAAAAAAGTTCGCAGACATCAAAATAAGTAGAGAAGGTTCAGTATATTCAATTTTACATGTACATAAAATCAGAGTTATTATTATAAAATTGTGCTACTAAAAACCTATGAAATTCAGAAAAAACTTTGTTTAAGGGACGTTATGGTCAAGTTGCGCTACTAAAAACCTATGAAATTCAGTGAAAAAACGTTGTTAACAGGACGTTATGGTTAAGTTGCGCTGGTAAAAACCTATGAAATTCAGGGAAAAAACGTTGTTTAAAGGGACGTTATGGTTCCAAGTAAAAACGAAAACCCCCTGTAATTCAACAGTTATGGTAAGCGAAGCAAGCATAACTCGCGCCACCGCCGTGCACTGCTAAGACTAACACCCACGACATCAAAGATGACATCACAAATGTCATTGGTGACATCACTGATGACATCACATATGCATTTACTTTTCATGAAATGTCTGTACAAGGGATTCTTATTATAATGTTGAGAAAAAAGTGTCAAACATCATTGGAAGAAATATCAAGAGCTAATTAGTGCATTAAGCAATGCATTGATATAAATAGCATTCTATTATGAAGTTCTATGTAGTATACTAAGCTACTCATGCAGAAACATAGGCATTGTGTGCAGCATAAATAATAAAGGTATAATATTCGTAAAGTTGATATGTTGAATAATGAAACTATATTGTTTTATTAATAGAATTTTGTATACTGTGAAATATGTAATAAATAGCTAATAAAACCCATGTATTATATAATTGCATTACTACAGGCAAAACACAAAGAGACAAGAACACATACAAATATGGGTATATAAAGGGAAAGTGATGTTAGTAAAAAAGCAGAAGTAGTAGCAGAAAGATTTCATAACCTAACTGATTATTTTCATGCAAATAAATGATTGCTGTATTTCAAAGCTGCTATTAACCCTATATATATGTATCACATGATGTGATTGGACCCTAAGGAAAGTAGTGTGAGTACAATGTATACAAATATGACCATATACAGGGATAGTAGAGCCATAAAAAAACAACAGGACTATCAGAAAGTGCTGATACCTCTATTGATTATCTTTATACACAAAAATGATTGCTGTCTTTCACGTTTGTGACTTCCCCTATGTATATGTTTCATATGATGTGACTGGACTGTAAGGGAATTACTGTTAGAACCTACTTGAAGGATATGTCTACAAATAAAATAAAATGTTTAGTTTCTGACTGTTACTGAAGAAAACCATGTACCCTAGATATGTCGGTAAAGGAAAAAAGAGTGAGCCAGACATGTGATGTTTTCAGTGATGCCATCAATGATATTTGTGATGTCATCTTTATGTCGTGGGTGTTAGTCTTAGCAGTGCACAGTGGTGGCGCGAGTTATGGTTGCTTAGCTTACCATAACTGTCGAATTTCAGGGGTTTCTCGGTTTTACTTGGAACCATAACGTCCCTTTAACAAAGTTTTTTCACTGAATTTCATAGGTTTTTACTAGCGCAACTTAACCATAACATCCCTTTAACAAAGTTTTTTCACTGATATATATATATATATCAGTGATTTGATTCCCATGCCTCCAACCCCCATCTTGCCTTGTGGCGCCTGGAAACACCTCTGTATAGGCACCATACTAATGTCCAATAAATAAATAAATAAATTAACATTGAGATCACCACAAATAACAAATCTATTGTTATAACACTGGGCAGATCTAGCACACATCAGTTCCTAAATACAATGTTGGATACCCACAGTTGCTTTGCCCCCCAGGGGGGCCATAAATATTTACCAACAGTAGGATACATTGTGCGAATACAGGTACTTCGACTATTAGAACATTTAAATTCACAATGTGGGCAAAAATTTCTCTTGGTTTTAAGCCATTCGATATTAGCGTTGCCAGGCCCTCACATGGTTGTCCCCTCTCTCTCCTTTTTGCTTTCTTAAAATAACAGGTATAGCCACCAAACAGGGCCTCTCCTAATAACCAAGTCTCCTGGAGCAAAATAATATCTGCCATTACCAGCAGATCCACTAAGCCATCATGTCTAAACAAGTGAGAGTCGCCCCTCAAGCCCTGCCCCTTCCCGCAACAATTGCAGCGGTTGCCAGATCTTGCCTTGGCTGCTCCCACTGCTTTTTGGGGGGGAAATGAGTGGAGTGCTGCTAGGACAAGACTTGGCAACCCCCCTCTAGCAACAATGGCAGGGTCGCTGAGTCACGCTTTTTTAAATTGTAAATGGGAGGAGGGAGCTGCAAACGCAATGCCAGGCCACTCTTCCAGCAACAATGAGGGGGGGGGGGCCTCTGGGTTTTGCCCTCACGGTCCCTGTAGTTGCTTTTTTTAATAAATGGGATGAGAGGCGCCATGCACGCAACAAAGGTGGGGGTCACCAGGACTTGCCCTGGTAGCCTCTTCTGCTGCATTTTTTTGAACAAGTGGAGCGGCCACCAGGGCAAGACCCGGTGACACCTCAGCAACAATCCTGGGGTCGCAGAGACTTTCCTTGGCAGCCCCTGCAGCAGCATTTTTTTTAAATGAGCCTGGGGGCCGCAAGTGCAAGGCCTGATGAACCCCAAGCAATAATTGCTGGGGTTGCCGGGTCTTCCCATGGTGGCCCCCACAGCTGCATTTTTTATAAACGAGCTGGAGGGCCGCCAGGGTAAGGGACGGCAACCCCCATCAACAATTGCGGGGCTCACCGTGACTTGCCCTGGTGGCCCCAGCAGCAGCATTACTTTTTCAAATGATCTCAGGGGCCACCAGGGCAAGGCTCGGTGAACCCAAAGCAATAATTACAGGGATTGCCGGGTCTTGCCTTGGTGGCCCCCACAGCTGCATTTTTTTTTAAATGAGTAACAAAAGGAGATAGGGAGGTGGGAAGAGGGCTTACCTTGGCCTTTGGTTGGGGCAGGCTGCAGCAGCCAATAAGTAAAAAACTTATTTGGCTGTTGCAGCCTGTCCCTGCTTTCAATAATTAGCTATCTCACTCAAACACAGAGAGAAATAACTAATCATAAAAAGGTGACTGGTCTCTGCTTCAAGTAAGTATTCAAGTAAGTATTCGACTGAAGCAGAATAGCTAGCTAGTTTTTAGCCAAAATTCGGCCGAATACTTAATACTCAAAGCTGAAATTCGGTACGCCCCAGTAAAACTCCCCCCCCCCTGATAACCACTTTGTCACATTCTCTCTTTCGATCTTCTTATCAACAGCCCCATTTGTTATATAAAGTGGTTCTACACCTCTGTTGATACCCACTAGTCACCCATCATAGTAGATTTTGCGTAACAGCTTGTGCAACATGTTCCCCACCCAAGCAATAAATCCACAAGAGATGTTTCACACGTAAAGACTTTGATTGCATTACATTTTCTCAGGAGAAGGCTAGTTTTCATTCTGTAGGAATCAGGGTTACAGTTTGTGCTAGATGTTACACTGTATTTTTGACAGTTTTATAACAGATACCGCTCTCACACCTTTTGTATGGCTGGCTAAATAATACGCTACTCGCTTTCAACAGATCGTATAATTAGTACGGTACAAGGAATATCATTTTATGATGAACGAGGTCTGGTATAGCTGTCCCAACACCACTACTAGGCCTATGTACAATTCCAACCCCAGCAGAAATATGCCTTTTTTATACTCAGTGAAGTAATTGTCAATGTCCTAGAAAAACCCACAGTTACAGATACATTCATGCACTTGCCATTTCTCAAAATGAGGAAAGTCTATTTTCAAAAAAGGTATTTTTCTTCAATGACTAGACACAGGACTTTGAAAAAACAGCCCTCATCCATGCTTTGTTTGCTCATCATCCATTTTGTTTCATTACAATGGGCAGATCTAGCGCACATCATTTTGTACATACAGAGTTGGATATCTACAGTTGCTTGCCCCACAGGGGGGTCATAAGTATTCACCACCAGTACGATACATTGTGCGGATACAGATACTTTGACCGTTAGAACAGTTAAATTCACACTATAGGCAAAGATTTCTCTAGATTTTTAGCCATTTGATATTAGCTTACCTTTCACCATTATATTTCAGCCTACTATGTCATCAACCGCACAGTCAAGATCATATAACCATTTAAAGAGGGTTCTAAGTTTGCCCTAACAAGGGCTACCACCTCTGATGAATGGCAGTGCACTCTTGTTAGAGGAAAGGGATGAGACTGCACTTGTTCTAGGTAGTCAAAGTCTACATGTTTTACGACTCTGAGGAACGGTAGATGGCCCAAAATATGAAGCAAACAACTACGGTTGATAGAGGACTTTGCACCCTCAAAAAGTCTGAAACGGGTAAATGTGGTTGGCAAAAGACCTCAGGCCCTGAGGGAACTTAAGCAGAAGAGGGCCCCTCATAGATATGTGTGGGCCATTTCCACTCGCACTGCTTTTCATAGCAGAGTCAAGAGAGGGGTCCACCTGGCATTATCCACACTACTGTTTGACTCATTCCCATTTCTTTTCCTATTCGGCCAGCAACTAATGTGTTAAATTTCCTGTTTTATTTGTCATTCTCTTCTCACGCCTGGCTGCTTTCTTCCTTGCGTTCTTCTCGTCAACCCGTCTTTTTCCATCCTGTTCATGACATAGGACCTCACTATTAACACCATTTTGAGATAATTGCCCTACATCCCACATAGGGGCATTCGCTTTCTTTAACTTTCTCCTTTCTTTTCTTGAAAGTATGGATCCCTGATTACTTGCTGGCTGTTGAGGTACAGACATAGAAGGTGGGTCAAGATAGTTAACAAGACCCGTTAAACATGGTGAGCTAGACAGCTTTCCCATTGTCACATTTGAATTATCAAAATCCATTATCACAGTTTTCTTAATTGATGATGACGTTTCCACACACACAGCATTAGGCACTTCTAGATTCAGTACATTGGACTGGAGCTAGTAGCATAGATTAAGAAGCAAATTATTATGATCTAATTCAGCCGGGGTACACACTTCAGGGCTTACAATGGTCTTGAGGCTGCTCGGAATAGGATGCACCTCCACCACGCATTATCCACAAATCCTATGACCAATATATTAGGCAACTGCCCCATAAAGAGGACGCCTTGACTGGTGACTTGGCTTCCCTGGAATGTTGATAAATTTGATGGTTACTCTATCCGCTGGATATGTCACATTGGCTATTTATATGGCCTCCCAATGCACCAGTTGAATTTGTACATGCTTAACATACAAATTGGCAGACATTAATATGGCTTAGCATATGGCAGAAATTGTCAGCGTTACTGGTAAGTTTCCGCTTAAAGTCTAGCCCATTAATTAATTTTCTTGCAAAAACACATCCTATCAGATCAAACTTTTGACTTCTGGCCGCATATGCAGCCCTTTTGATAAAGCCGACATTCACACTGTCCAGTGCGGTAGATTCATGAAAGCTGTCTGTGTCCATGTAGAAGAGTCTGGCTTTATGTTGAGTATCTAGGGCATTGTTGCTGTGGTTTAGCAGCAGTGTAAAGGTTTCTAGATTGGGATATCAGATGGTCCCTGAGGATCAGATCCACCTGATTAAACAGGATGGATATAGGGTAGGCTACTGGAGTCACTCATGCCACGTCAGCTATATTTTACCCATCTATCTTTGTGATCTTGCATGTGAGGTATATCAAGCTGTAGTTTAGGTACAGGTAAAGTGGGGATCCCGCTATAAAGAACTCCAATGGCCTCTTAACTGTGAATAGCAGCGAGATTTCTAAAAAGTAGCAGTTTTCTGTGCTGGTATTGTTGGCTATCTGAAAAATGTCAAGTTCAGACTTGGCACATCCTGTGGACGTGCAATGTACAAATGCTATAATTTAGAAGATATTCTTTGCCATGTGCAAGCTTTTTGCAACTGCAGCAGTGCAGACATTTTCTTCTTTTAGAGGTTTTCATGGGCCGTTGACAGGGGTTTTGTTTTATTGTCCTATTAACGCAGGTTAACATACATAGATAAGGCGGCCCCTTGCTGTTCAGTCTGTTGTGCCCTTTCATTTATACAATCATACAGTGCTCCAAGCACAGAGCCATTTATGTTGGTAGCAATGTTCCTAGCAGCAGCCGTCACATGTGTCTTGGCCAATTGTACCCTCTTCTCAAGAACGTCATGGCTCTTCAGAATAAACTCTGAATACATTTTTAAATATTCTTCCCTTAACAGATCCATACATGAATGGAAGGCCGGCATTCCATGACCTGCGCGGGCCATGTAATAATCCCGGAAAGGGGCCCATAGTTTTCAACACTACCACGATCAGTAGTAAAAACTCTTACGAGTGAGCAGGTTTAGTTTCGTGATCACCTTTCCAAACTTGAGCGAGAAAGTAGCTGTCTGGTTATTCATTATCAGAATGCTGATGCTATCAAAATGTTCTTCACACATTAGCACATTGTCCCTTTTTATATACTGAATATTCACAACCTCATTACTGAAATACATGATCGGCAGCATTTCTGGTCAGGGACCCGTAATTGCCCCCGGCCCCCACCCTCTCAGATTCTAAAATGCCACAGGTACAGAAAGAGAGTGTAGAATCCCCTGTTAATATCCACACTGTTTTTGTTGTGAGGATCATATTCATCTATGTTCTGAACTGTTCCTAAATCCTTTAAAGTGTTTCCAGTACAGTTGAATATCGTATAGGGATCAGGAGATTTAAGAAATGATTTCCTTAAACAGCTGTCTAGAATCAGTGTTATGTTGCCATGCGTCTCGAGTTTTGCAAGTGTCGTGTTGATGATCTTTATGATGTCGATTAGAACCTCCTAATACTCCTGAGGGAATGAGCTGCATAGTATTTCTGCAGAATTTTTAGGGCTGTTTGTGAATTCTGCTTCGCATCTGGAAAAAGAGTTCCAGCTACGGGAATCCTGGACTTCGGTTAGCACAACTTCCCATTGTTGTTTTGAATTTTTGGCCAGTTTTACTGTGCAATTGGAGATGGGATTGTTTGGAAAACTGTCCATGGAGGTATTTGATGGTAAGGTGATATTAAAAGATGTATTTACATTTTTATTTGTGTTCCCTCTTGTCAGGCCGGCCGCTTAAAGGTACTTTTAGAAGTTAGCAAAAATCCAACTATCAAAGTTGGCATTCCAACCCTCCCAGAGGTTCCAACAGAAACACCTACCATACACCATGGAAGTCACGTTGGACAGACATGTAACTGTAACCAACTGTAACCACTGTACCACTTACCATTAAATGTTAATGTATACTGTAGCCGTAACTGTTAAAGGAACTGACCTGCTTCCTTGGAGTGTAAGGCAAGTTCCAATGATGAGTACAGGTCGAGGCACAGGTGAAGAGTGCAGGTCGAGACCCAGAAAGCCATCCCTGAGACCTAATAGAAAATTGAACTCAAGAGAAGCTCCCCGGGCCAAGCCCAGGGGGAAAAAACCCTTGTAAGAGAAAAACATGTCTTTCATCTTTCCTTATTGCTGATACGTGGTGTATACCAGAATGGAGTAAAGAGTAGCACGGAGAAGAAGGATATGTTGTAGATGGGCAGACACGTCTCCGCACGCGTTAGAGTTGGTGGCTGCTTAGTAGTTTGACAGTATCTCCAGGTAATGAGTAGAAGCACAGATACATGCGTGATGCAGCTGATTAAATGGCAGGTCAGAGGGAGTGAAAGGAAAATGCGAGCCAAGGAGGGGGGAAATGCGGGAAGAGAGCCAGAAAAAGGGGAGCAGCGGATAGCAGAATGAGAGCACGGGAGCCCAAGCGGGCCAAAGAGCAAGTGGGGGGGCTCGGAAAGCATGCTGGAAGCGGGGCAGCAGAAGGAGGCTCGGAAATCAAGCAGAATGCAAGGAAAAAGGAATGCTCAGAAGCGAGATCTAGTAGAATGCACAGCGTCGTAGCTTAATGTGAAAAACAAAGCGACGTGCGGCTCTCACCTCATTTCCTGCATATGTGCAGTTCACAAGTGCTGTGCAGTGTCCTCAGTGTGGGATTTCTCCTAAGCACCATCTTGTAGAACTAGAAAGTTACCGGAGTTTGGGATGATTGTCCACATTCTCCACCATCTTGGGAAGGTTGCGATTCCCTGTGGATTTCTCCTGTACCAGCATTGCCATAGAGACCATGAAGAGGTTGGATTTCTAACAGGACAACCTATCCAGGCTATGGTGGACAGTGGCCGTCGACAGACCGCGATACTTCCACAAGTAAGTGACAAAGAGAACAACCCATACCAGACTATACCATTGAAATGTGTACATGGGGACGTTAAAACATATCCCTCAAGAGATATCATATTGGGGCTCCTAGGCTCATCGGTACAAGTAAGGGCTGCAGTAACACAGGCACTGCCTGCTCTGGTTTTGATTGGTACCCAAATCCCTCGTTTCTCACAACTCCTCATGGCAACTGAATGGTTACAAACCGTTCTTTTTTCTAAAACCAAACTAATCCCTCCCAAACACAAACAGCACAAAACACGCTCTGCTAGGAGACAGCTCAAGGAGGTATGGGGAAAACCCCATCATAAAATCAGCCTGATTGATTGGAAACTAGAGGAACATCGAACTTCAATCCAGACCGAAAGTAAGACAGATGAAAGCCTTAAAAGAGCACAAGAACAGGCTCAAAAACCCATAACTGTAGCCCCCTCATATCCATATTTCAGAGAAAAGAAAGGCTTGTTGTACAGAGTCATTAAGGGGTCCAACCATCTCGAGAAGGAACAGCTTCTAATACCATACTCCTACAGGGAAGATCTGATACAATTGGCAAATTACCATACCACAGGGGGACATATGGCTGAAACTATAAAACCAGATATTATATGAATAAACCTGGTATGTTATCATTAGTAATTAATTACTCATTTAGGGATTCATCGTTTATCCATCATTCATTCAGATTAGTTATCCATATTATTTAGCCATTTGGTTTGCTAGAGAAAGAGGCCCTGTTATATGAAGTGCCTTGTAGAGACATGTTTAGACATATGTTATTATTTATGCATTTAGACACATGCATGAATGTGCACTTAGAAGTATGCATTGAGCCATGGTATATCGTTTGGTTTGCGAGTGAATGTGTTAGGTACTGTAGAGCAGGTAGCTGGCTCTGAAGCCATTTCATTGAGACACACAGAGCAGCTCCACTTGGTTCTGCAGAGACATTGTTATGGTACAGTGTGAAAAGATTGGAATGTGTAAACAGTTTCTTGGCAGGCAGAGATAAGATGTGATTCTTGCCCGAGTAGAAGATGGAGAAGGAAGCTTATCAGCAGGCCCTGGGTTTCTCGCAGACAGACAGAAAGATGGGGGCATTCGCAGGGAGTGAGGAGCACAGAGACATGCACGGAGAGAGGGAGTTCAGAAGCTAAACGCTGACAATGAATGGAGAAATGGGAGGATGGTGTTTCATAACTAAGATAGGGGTGCAGGGGTGGACAGCCAGTTATTAATTTATCTATAATATATACCAAATTTCCAGATATCAGTCTCTTGAAATTAAATTAATCTCTAGTTGTTGTTTCAGGTGCAGGCGGGCTGAAGTCACAAGGCCACTTGGGACGAGAAATTGTCAAGAAACAGAACTGCGTATTACTACCCAGTAGGCCCAAATGCACTCCTGATTTGGTACAGGACCCAATGTTGATTTGTGAATGTTTGAATAAGGATTTAGCCTATAAAGGCTTAAATTTGTATTTGTACATTCATTCAAATTCTTGCTGAATATCAAAGGTATTTTATAACCTTTAATGAACAGTGTATCTCATTCAATAGAACCAGTCCCCAACACAAATGTTAGAGAATCTCTTCCCTTTAATTCTCTAATTTTAAACAAAATTAATATAATAAACAACAGATAGCAGATATCAACATGATTCTTCTTTTTGTAACAAAATATCAAAACATCAAATAAGAAGTGAACATAGGAATACAATTGTCTCTTAGAGCAGATAACTCCCTCCAGGGAAACCCTTCAAGGTTGTAACAAGTAACCAACGCGTTTCGGATCAAAGATCCATCTTCAGGGTAGGGGCTTCTCTGTTTCTATACATGGTGAGCTATGAAAAGTAGCAATTTACTTAATTCTGATCCTGTGGGAAATTCAAACGAACATTCATTGTAATAAGTGTTTAAATAGAGAGAGGCTAAAAGTAGGGTAAGGGGAGGCTAATGGTACTAACCTATCCCAGCAGGCTTTTAAGGTCCAGAAAATGACCTATCAATGTAACAGAAAGGGGAAGGCCATAGAATACAGACAAGATAGGATGCAATGTCACGGTGACTAAGAACACACAGTGACTGGTGACTAGAACAAGATTGACGTAACAGACCTCCAGGTGCTGTCCGGATTTAGAAATGCTGGTTTGACACAAGAGAGAGAATGCTTAATGTAACCATGGAGAAAGAGTGACATAAATTGACACTATAACTGGGAGCCTGAAATGAGAGCAGTAGTGGGTATGAGAGCAGTAGGGACTTCCTGAGAGGAGAGGGGTATGAGAGAGAGAAGCGTTTGGGAAGCAGAGGCGTGGAACGTTTGAGTAGCGTTCTGGATGCAGCTTGGAGGCGGTTTGGCAGAGAGGCTTTTGGAGAATCGACTGACATGCAGCTTGAGGAAGCATTCTGGGAGAGCTGAGGAGGCAGATGAGTTCGATCTAGCAGGGAGACTGGTAGAGAGTTGACAGGAAGACCAGACCACTGAGAGGCCAAGGAGAGAGGCCCTGACTGGCTGGCTGCAAGGGAACTGGAGAGGAGAGAGATGGGACACATTTGAGATGAGATCTTGAGAGGAGAGAATTTCTGATTGATCTGGGAGATTGTATAAGAGAGAGAGTGTGATGTGTGGTGTAGATTGGAGAGGAATGCTGAATGCTGACACTGCAATATGTATTTTGCTATTAGCATTATAGATCCAGCAGGACTGGATAATTGGTTTTGCTAGAAGTGCTTGTCATGCCTTGCTGTGTATGAATAAATGTATTCCATTGTTATAATTGAGACTGACTTGTGTGTTTTCATTTGTGTCCATTTTTATCTTATTTCTTGTGTCATTTCTTAGTGTTTGGTTTGTCGTGTATGTTTTATTTGCAGTAACACAGTGCACAATTGCCCTGAGATACATTTGCAGGGGGTGCCAGAGTGGTCCACCACCATGAGGTAGTTTTGGAAACTAACAAAACAATGATGCAAAAGAGTCTCCTGCAAGGGCTTTCCTGGCCAGGTATATATGCTGATGTCGCCAAGTACTGCCAAAACTGCCCTATGTGCCAATAAACGAGTGCACATGTATCCCCAAAGGTCCCCCTACAAAATTAGCCTCTCATAAGGGAACCCTTCCAGAGAATCGGGATGGACATTGTGTGGCTTCTCGAACCTAACGGTCAGAGATACCGGTATCTGCTAGTCGTGATTGATTATGTAACCAGATTCCCCAAGGCGGTTCCCGTGAAGGGAACATCGGCCAGACAAGTCTGTGACATGTTGATGCCTTACTTCACCTGGGTGGGAATACCTAGGGAAGTCGTCACGTACCAAGACAGTAACTTCATGTTTCTTGTCATGAAATAAGTTTGTAAAGCCATGAAGATACAACACCTGAAGACCGCCATATACCATCCACAAATGGATGGCCTTGGCGAGAGGTACAATAAAACAATAAAAAATATGCCCAAAAAGGCGACAGGACCTACTGGTCTGTGCTGGGACAAAGCCTTAGCCTGGGTTCTGATGATTCTCAGAGACACCCCTCTGTCCTCGACCGGGTTTTCCCGCTTTGAACTTCTATTTGGAAGACACCCCAGAACCATCCTGGACATAGTGAAAGAAGCATGGGAAACACAAGAGGAAACCAACATGATTATGTATGCAATCTCTGTTACCACTTGGGTCACCTGGGAGAGTATGCCAGAGAAAATCTGGGGCGATGGTGCAATCTCGACAGAAGGACCAGTACAATAAAACAGCCTGTATGCAGTCATTTAAGGCTGGTGACAAGGTAATAGTGCTGCTCCCCACTAGTGAAAACATACTGCTATCCCAGTGCAGAGGCCCTTATAAAGTTACCAGGGTACTGGATCCATTGAACTTTAAGGTCGGACAACTGGACCGGAAAAAAACAAAACTTAGAACTATCATATCAACCTGTCAAAGAGTTGGAAGGATACAGCGAGCCCTGTGGCGGTCGGCACCAATGTTGACTTATCCTTAACTGAACAGATGGTTACAAGAAGCAGTGCTGACATTAGAGATGTGCAATGGGGCCAACATCTAACCAGGGTTCAACGAGAAGAGTTATTGAGAGCATTATCCCCGGTGTCTTCTATATTCTCCAATCTGCCTGGCAGAACCGATCAAGCAGAACATTTTATCAAGACTGAACCTGGCAGGATAGTCCGGTTCTGACCCTATCGCATACCCAAAGGCAAAAGAGCCGAGCTATCAAAGAAATCAATGATATGCTAGAGTACCGTCTAAATGTGATTGGTGTTCAACCATTGTGCTGGTCCCAAAACCAGACGGCACAATGCCATTTTGTATGGATTTCCACCACTTAAATGCATTGTCCCATTATGAAGCCTGTCCCATGCCATGGGTGGACGAATTGCTGGAAAGTCTGGGGTCAGCCTTATATCTCAGCACTATTGGCAGATCTCCCTTAGGGCCAAAGACCAATAAAAACAGCTTTTGCCACTCCTCAGGATCTTTTTCAGTTCACTGTTCTTCCCTTTGGACTACATGGGGCACCCGCCACTTTCCAAACACTGATGGATAAAATTCTACAACCGCAATGGGACTATGCCGCAGCATATCTGGATGACATTGTGGTATACAGCTCCTGTTGGGATGAACACCTCGACCATCTACTATGGGTTGTGACGACCCTCAATAAAGTGGGTTTGCACATAAATCAGAAGAAAACAAGGCTGGCTGGCAAATGTACTAAGTACATGGGCTACACGGTCGCCGTGGCATAATAACGCCACAAACTGACAAAATTCAAGTGATACAGAATTTACACGTCCCCGCTATGAAGAAAGAGATCCAATCCTTGTTAGGATTCGTAGGCTATTATCGCAGTTTCATTCTGCACTTCTCGACAATAGCGGCCCCTTTAACTGATGCACTACGATCAGGACACCAAGGGGGTTTGAACTGTGATGCTCTCCGAGCCTTCCAGGAGTTGGTGAAGTCCATCTGATGCCATGCTGTAGTTCATTCTTCAAACTATTCCAGTCCCTTTTTCTTACAAACGGATGCTTCCAGCTGCGGTTTGGGGGCTGTGTTGGCTCAAGGTATGGTTGACAGCCTTCAACCCGTAGCCTTCATTAGCAGGAAACTATTGCCACATGAATTGCTGTACTTTACTATTGAGAAAGAATGCTTGGCAATCAAGTGGGCTATTGAGGCCCTATGATACTACCAGTTGGGGCGTCACTTTACCTTATTTATGGACCATGCACCTTTGCAGTGGATCGGCCTTCAGAAGGACTCCAACCATAGAGTCCTGCATTGGTTTCTCACTCTTCAACCATTGAGTTCTCCACGGTGCACAAGCCGGGCAAGTTTCAGCTGGTGGCTGACTATTTGTCCACACTGGCAGACCTGTCCGAACAACCTGGTCCCTGGGTGGGGGTTTGTGAGGATGTGGCAGATGCGTCATCTATGGAAGCTCCCAGGGGTGTTCAGATGCCTACAGTACTCCCTACCTGATGAGGACCCATGGATCGTCTGTCTCAGAGGACCGGATCAACACACCAGAGAATAGCCGTCCCCGAGTGCCTTGTAAGGCAGCATGGAAAAATCCCTTTTCTACCGGCTCAGAAGAGGAGGCAGCTTGCTTTGCACTTACCTCTCGATGATGGTGCTACATTCACTCCCGTGTAATGGGATGTCAGTTACCCATCTAAAACCGAGCGGAACCTAATAGGAACCTTGCGGCTAGCGGGAAGGAATGCCCCTTGGGGTGGAGACAGTGTTGGGTGGTCTACAGCACATACAACAATGTGCTGCAGGGACCGTGGTTGACCCGAGGGCAAGAAGAATAGGTTGTTAAACATCGGAACTGATGTTTTGTTTGGTTTCCGACCTTATTTTCAAAGACTATGACAAAGCGGAGGAGGAAAGCGAAAGCTACCACTTTGCCTACAAGACGCCTCTTACATGAAGTAGAGAGGGGTCATCCCTACCAAAGAACTAGGTGTTTGATGATCAAGTAAACCACTTGGACTGCTGCGTGTGTACCTTGTTTTTGTTTGAACTGAATAAAGGACTTTTCTTTAAGGCAAGCGTGAGTAAGGCTCAACTTATTTACAGTGCTGTATGTCCAATTTCTTTAGCAAGGCTCCAGATGACTAGTTCAAAAATTCTTTATCGCCACCGTCCAGTAGTTTTACAGGTATTTGCACCTGTTTGAAAATTCATTTGAAAGCGTTAATCACTGCAATACCAATCTTGTCTTTCAGAATCTCTGCAAATGTGTACTTCGATAAAACATATATGACCGCCAGTACATATTTAAAGCCGTCTTTCTGCTTTGCTAATTTGCTCAAATCAATGAAATCTTCTTGAAATCATTTGTTTAAATTACCAGTTATTGTAGCGCTGTGAGGGCTGTGCTTACTAGCCGGTTTATCCAGCATGCATGAATTAGGGCTGCCCAGAATAGTGTATTTCCTATTCGGCCAAATACCGAATAGTTGGTCCAAGTATTCAGCCAGAGCTGAATAGTGAGCTGAATAGTTTTCAAAGACAAAACAATACAGGGTTTGCAAGGGAATGGCCCGGCAACCACCACCTTACTCCCGTATTGTAGCATGGGGGGCCTTACCCTGCTAGCCCCCATATTGTTTTGTATCTTAAACATCTCTGTGCAACAGGGATCACTAGGCTCGGCCCCAGCTGGCCCATATGCAGTATTTTTTGTAAATTACCTGAGAGTCCGCAAGGGAAAGGTCAGCAAATCCAGCCCCCAACAGCAACCACTGCAATGATTGCCAGATCTTCCCCTTGCAGCCCCTGCTGCTTTTTGGGGGGAAATGAGTAGGGCGCCACCCGGGCAAGGCTTGGCAAACCCCCCACCAGCAACAATGGTGTGGTCGCTGAGTCGTGCCCTCACGGCCCATGTTTGTTTTGTGTAAATTAGAGATTGGGCCACCAGGGCAAGATCAGATTGTCCCCCCAGCAACAATGGCAGGGGTCACTGGATCTTGACCTCGCAGCCCCTGCAGCTGCTTTGATGAGGGGCGTTCCCCAGCAACAAAAGCAAGGGTTAACGGGACTTGCCCTGGTAGCCCCCTTCTGCTGATTTTGTTTTTTTTAATGAGTGGAGAGGCCACCAGAGCAAGACCTGATGACCCCCCAGCAGCAATTACAGGGGTCACAGAGATTTGCTCTGGCAGCCGCCCCTGCAGCTGCATATTTTTTTAAACAAGCCTGGGGATCACCAGTGCAAGTACTGGTGAACCCCAAGCAATATTGGCGGGGGTCTTGCCCTGGTGGCTTCCGCAGCTGCATTTCTTAAAAAAAGAGATGAGAAACTGCCGGGATCAAGGCCCGGCGACTCCCAGCAACTATTGCGGGGCTCACCATGTCGTCCCCTGGTGGCCCCCACAGCTGCATTTTTTTAACACAAGCTGGGGGGCCACCAGTGCAAGGCCTGGTGAACCCCTAGCAACAAGTAAAGGGGTCACCGGTTCTTGCCCTGGTGACCCGCAGCTTCATTTTTTAAAAATGAGTTGGGATCGGGGGGCTGCCAGGGCAAGGCCCGGGAACGCCCTAGCAATAATTGCAGGGATCGCTGGTCTTGCCCTGGTGGCCCCCACTGCTGCATTAACGAGCAGGTGGGCTAACAGGCCAAGACATGGCGACCCCCTAACAAAGGCAGCGGGGGAGGTGAGAAGAGGGCTTACCTTGGTCTCAGGGCAGGCTGCAGCAGCCAAAAAGGAAATAACTTATTTGGCTGCAACATCCTGTCCCTGCTTTTAATGATTAGCTACCTCACTCAAACACACAGAGATATAGGTGATCATAAAAAGTGAACTGGACTTCAGTTTCGAGTAAGTGTTATTTGCCAAAGCCGAAGAGCTTGTTTTAGCCAAAAGCCAGCCGAATACTTACTCAAAGCTGAAATTCAGTGCACCCCTAGTATGACTCCTCTCCAAGCCCCATTTGTTTTATAAAGTGGCCCCGTACCCCTGTATATACCCACTAACCCCCATCATAGTAGATTTTGCGTAACAGCTTCTGCAACAAGTTCCACTCCCGAGCAATACATCCACAAGAGATGTTTCACATGTAAAGACTTCTCAGAAGAAGGCTAGTTTGCATTCTATAGGAATCAGGGTTAAAGTTTGTGCTAGATGCTGTACTGTATTTCTGACAGTTTTATAAGAGCTCCCCCTCTCACACCTTTTGAAGGGCTAGCTAAATAATACGCTACTCGCATTCAACAGGTCTGACAATTAGGTCTGGTAAAGCTGTCCCATCACCACTATTAGGCCTAAGTACAATTCCAACCCAAGCAAATATATGCCTTTTTTTATACTCAGTGAAGTAACTGTCAATGACCCAGAAAAAAACCCAGTTACAGATACACTCATGCTCTTGGCAGTTCTAAAAATGAGGAAAGTCAATTTTCAGAATAGGTATTTGTCTTCAATTTCTAGACCTCATCTCTGTTTTGTTTGCTCACAAGCCATCGTTTTTTTTCTAAAAGTAAATATATATACAGGGGGACAGTCAATGTCTGAAACACTGTAGGTTAACCTTCTGGGTTTTGAACATCTGTTGTACATCTTATTAGTAAAAGTAATAATCAGCCTCTTGTTCATATAACACTCTATCCACCATTACCCTCAGTTCATGGCTAGATCTGAGGTGTAGATTTTTTATTTCATAGCCTGAATCGCAAGTGCACCATGTCGCTCTCTCTCAAGGTCTTGCTTATAGTTTCAACTGTATTTTTTGAATTGTGTACCGCATATATGGAACACTTAGGCATTTGTGCACAAATTGTTCTGGGTCCTGGTAACGGTGGCTATGGCAATCATTGTAATAATTACATTTCAAGCACTCCTTTACCACAACAAATGTTACACCTTGAACAGAGAACTCCCCCGACAGTTGCTTTTTTCATCCCTGTTTCAACTTATAGCAGTTCCTCTGCCAAATTGACAATACTTACACATGTGCCGACTTTGCACAAAGGTTTGCTCTCTACGTTTTGAACAGCAGAGACAACAGGAGCTCACAGCCGTAGGAGATATGATGTCTGGATCGATGTGCACTGCTTTTTCAATATCTTGCTAGCAAAAAAAGTAGCATTCAATTTTACAGGGGAGAAGGAAAGGGGAGAGCTAGTAAAGGCATTTATTACAGATTGCTCCTTACTTAGATTTCCAACATCGTCATCGGCTTCATTGTACGTGGTTTCCACAGCCACAGGGGCATCATCCTCAAATTGTTGTGTGAAGATTTCTTCTAGCTCTTGTATATCCTCGTAGAAGCCTCTATCATTCTTGTCCTCTTTCACATCGTCCAGATCACCCGCTCCATACCATTGATAGCCACCTCTGTTTCCGTGTTAAAGTGGTCTTCCTCCCAATAGCAAATTTGACAGGAATGTTGTGCTAAGGATCGTATTGTTTAACAACATCTAGCACCCCTGTCACAAACATCAACCTCCATCGCTAGTGGACGTTATAGTTTATTGCAAACCTTCACCACCATTTTCTTTTGGGGTTTCTTTATTCTCTTACAGGTTGTTTCAGGTTGGTCAGCAATAATCGACTTGTTAGACTATACGACCTTAAGTGCAGCATTCAGCGCTTCTTGCGGTCGTATAGTCTAACAAGTCGATAGATTTTTACGTTTTGCGAACATGTGACGAGGCCAACCGGGCGTTCAGTAACTCAGTTAAGAACTGATAAGAAGTATATCATGTTGTGCTATAATACTGCCCTGATGAAGGTTTTCACCGAAATGCATTGGCACTAACACCATAGTATTAGGGGCAATTTTCGATGTGTTATTTACTAAGAAGATTTTCATCCAACAGTTCAGAAATATGCATTAAACATTTTCTGTCTTAACTCATCTAACTGAGATTTCTGATACTATGAGTATTTATTCAACAACCAGCAACCATTTATTGGGGCTAACTGAGAAGCGCCTTTCCTAATGAAGTGGATCCACTTTGTTTTTTGAAGATTATTGGTTCGAATAGATCCCGGTGCTAAGGGACCTTTTATGGACTGGCAGCTCCAGGTTAAAACATTTTGACAAATCCTTTTTCAATAGAGCTATTTACATTTCTTACTATCAAGTGGTGCCCTCCTCCTTTTCCTCATTTTCAGGTTGGTCAGCAGACATCTTGTATCAGTTTTAGAGATAAATGCATGCGCTGAAAAGATACACTAGCTGTATTAATTGTATATGCAGCTCAGATCCCCAAAAAATCACACGTCGGCGTGGCAGCTGTTCAGACCATTAAGGACTTGCCCGGTCATGCCTGTTGGTGTTGTAGCTGTTCAGATCATTAGGTACAACCCCCCTTCCTTTCACCCACATGACCCACTATGCAGGGGTGGGGTCGGCCGTAATATCATATGCCGAGCTTGATAAAAAATGTGATATAAAAAATAAACAACCATTTATATAAAAAATAAATTAAATAAACATTAACATAAAAAGTAAAAAAGTTAAAAAAGTGATAGCAAAAATATTTGATCAAAAAGAAATTAAAAAGGGGCAGGGCATTGCGACCGAGGTGTCAGCTTCCTGGGGAGCACCTGTCACGCTGAGAAAAGGTATCCCTATATACAACTCACAAAACAGGACATGGCTGATGGCGAGAGAGGAGAATGGAGCAGGCACACCTTTCCACAGAAAGTCTGTGGAAGCCTAATCCTTCATCCAGGTACAGATTAAAAAAATGTTTTCATTGTCTTTTTACCACATACTTAAGTACTGTGCTATCCTTCAGCTTTGAGAAGTCCCCCTAACCAATATTGTAAAAAATGAGAAGTGCAGATTCTGCGGGCCAGTTAGTACTGGCTCAATTTAAAACACTGGGCCTCATTACACGGTAGGCGGTAAGGGTTTACCGGTACCAGTGTTTTACCTGTACCGGTAAATCCTTACCGCCTTACTACGAGGTCCCTTTGCGGGTTGGGGAATTTAACGCCTGCTTTTTGCAGGCTTTAAAAACCAACCCACAAAGGGACCAGTGGAGCTAATTACGGTACCGCAATTTGCGGTACCATAATTAGCGCCGTCCCCATTCCCATAGAGCCCTATGGGGCAAAAATGGGAATGGGGAAGGGCAATGGTGGAAGGGGGAATTACCGCCCTGCCAACCTTGGAATGGGGCGGTAATTCCCCTTTCCACCAAGGCGGTGCCGGTATTTTACCGGCATGAACCATGGCGCTAATAGCGCCATGGTTCACCGCCTTCCGTGTAATGAGGCCCACTGTCTTCTGAACGTAATCAGCATATTAAAATCCACAACAGGTTTTTTTCACATTGTGCTCTACGGCTGACAGTTTGTTGCAAAATTATAACGCACAATGTGGAAAGTTGAGCTCAAAAACCATCTAGCCACATGAGCCGAGTGGAATATGGCAGACGGAATATTTTGTCGTTTCTTTTAAAACCTTTCATCAACTAATTAAGTTCACGAGAAAAACAAAAAACAAGAGCCTACAGCAGTGAGCATACGCCAAGTGCATTTGCTCTGTCTGGAAAATAATGTCTTATGATAAAGGGAAAATAGAATATTGCTCGGGCTTTTATCAGTCTATTAAAGACCTACAAGATGCATTCATTTATATGCGGTAGCTACTAGTTAGCCCGAACCCCATGAAGCAAGAACGCAATACTCACCCTCCCTACCAGGCACTTACCGCTGCCGCAGACCTCCACATAGCAAGTGCATTCCGTTTTTTCTCACACTCAAGCATTGTTTTTTTGCCTCATCCTTTCAGTTTCCAGGAGCATTAGCCCCCCTCATGTAGAGCTTCACTTGCACAAATTGCACTTGACATCCATTATGTGTCCTTGCCTTCAGCTCAGAATGTGCGATTTTACTCTTCTGAAAATATTGGTGGCTCTGCAAAGTGTAATCATTCAAATAACAATTCCTCATCCCTCTTGCTGCCTCAGACCGGTGAACGTGGTGCATTTGCAGACACAAGCGTTTGTTTAGTTCTTTTGAATGACTAAAAACAAGATTTTCTCCAGAAAACGGCCGGGGTTCTGTCTTCAAATCAACACATTTTGAACATTGCAGCCGATTACAGAACTATCAATTCAGCCTCCGGCCACTGAGTATGGTTGCGTGTGGCCCTTTCATTTGCACTGGCAAATGTCCTGAAGACAGACTTCACTCTTGTTATGTAAAGCAGAAGCAAGAAGAGTCCTTTCCACCACGCCCACAATGCCTCAGATGAGGCCAGCACAGACACAGCCCAGCTCAATCCCTTGCTGCCTGATCCAGGAGTATCTTCCACCCACCGCCAACCCAGAGAGCCCATGTCTGGAGCTGGCCTGTGCCTGTTCGAACGGCAAGGATCTGTCATGTATGAACACTGGTTAACTTGGTTTCCACAGACAATGGGCAATTAAAAAGCAGTACACATGTTCTGCCATTCCTTGACTGCCTCCAAATGTGTTTTAACAAACATACTACGATTAATATAGAAAATATAACTAGGGTGAGGCTACACAAAATGCAGGTTTTGATACCTGAAAAATACTATGCAGAGATGGAACAAAGCATTAACTTGTGAAGTCCCACGGGCGTTTTCATCAGATCTTGCAGAGAGGCAATAGGAAAGAACTCTTAAATAAAAACATTCAAGAAAAGGGATTCGTTTGTAAATCAAACTTTCTCCAGGGACCAGAAACACACCTACAATGAAGTCAGGCTCATGGTTCAATGCACACTAAAGAATGTATGCATTCATATTCGGAAGTGCAAATACATGTTCAGTACTGGTCACAAACATAATGGTTCACGATTATATTGCTTTGTGATCAAATGCATAGAAATGGCAGTGGATTATGTTGCATGATAATCAGGAAAAAGAAGAAATCATTCAGGAGCAACTTCAGTTTCATGAAAAATGTAGCTATCTTATTATTATTATTTGTTATTATTATCTTAATCAGATGAAAAACCATCACTTTTTGGCGTGGGGGCTTTTTTTGTCTCAGCCAGTCTTCCTCCGGTTTAAAGTTAGGAGATCTGTCAGCTATCTAGGCAGTATTGTGGAGGTCTTAGTAAACCACAGCCAAGGCCTTGAACTCACATCTTCAGTTAACCAGGAGTCACTAGAGGGCTAGAGAGCAGGTTTCACGGCGACCCAAGCTAAGAATTAGCCACAAAGCTTAATTTACGTGGATATAGACTTTCGTTGAAAATGACTCTTCCAGATGAGCCCTGCAATAACATAGTTCATAGAAGATGAAGTTTGAGTGCAGAGTCGTATGTCTGAGTTGCAGCCGAAGTGCTTCATTTAGTGCAGACTGAGTTTGTTTTCACCTACCTCAGGCTACAACTGCAGGTAGAGCTACATTATCCCGATGTCCGCCTTTTTTCTTGGACTACACGACTCTGCTCAAGCTGCAGGCAGGCTCACCACTCCATCATCGCATCACATGGTTTGTAGTCAGATGCATTTTGGAAGAGTAGTTTGGGGAACAGGATGGAACTGGTGGGGGTATTGTGGGAGGGGTGGGTTGAGAGGTGATTAGCAGTCAGAGGCACCTTGTACAGTCCATAGTACATAGTCCGATATAGTCAAAAACCTGGGCTGCACGATGGACTCTGGCCTAACCCTCGGCCACCAGATCAGTTATGTTCCAAAATGCTGCCACTGCCACCTCAAACTTATTAGACACATCTTTCCTTAGCTCTCGTACCCCAACAGGCTCACCGCTGCTATGTCTATTGTTATGTCAAGACTGGATTATGCCAACTCCCTTTACCTGGGAGCACCGGCATACCAACTCAAACGCCAAAGAGCCCAAAACGCTGCCGCCGAACTCCTCCTCACCCTGGGACACAGAGACCACGTCTCACCTGCAGTCTGAACACTGCACTGGCTCCCATTCGGACGAAGAGCCACTTCCAATACCCTTTGCAGATACCTACCGAGCAGTGCACAAGACCGGCCCAACGTACATACAAGAGAAGCTAAAACCCTACCTCCCTTCTCGCACCCTAAAATCAAGCACTGCCCTCTTTCTAGTGATTCCAACCTCTAATTCTGTAAGGATCGGAGGATCTGCCTTCTCAACCTTAGCCCCAACTCTGTGCTACTCACTCCCCCGTCATATTCAACACACCCAAGACTACATGATCTTCGGCAAAGCTCTAAAAACCTGGCTCTTTCCATATTACCGACTAAGCACATCTAAGGCGACTGAGACCTACAACCAAATGACAAATGTTCAATGAGATCAGGAGCAATGATGCCACAAAAGTGCCTATTAAGTCACTAATAAGTTTACTCTGAACGCAGCAATCAAAGACCCGCACTTGAAATCCAGACACTCACATCTCCTACCACTATGCTCGCTCTCTACTCTACACAACACACAATTAGAGCGCAGCTACACCCCTCAATCAATTCGGACTAGCTGCTCACATATGAACAATACTCCATGAACACATCAACATTCTGATAAAACATAGCTGTACCCACGAAATTCAGAACTAGCTGCACACATAAGCATCCTACACAGGCCTAACGCAGCCAAAACCCAGTCTTGGTGAACTCCCACCAGACTGCACACATTCAACTGATATCAAATACCTCCACACCTACTGCTACGATGCAGCTACCATCAGTCATTCGCATCAGCTGCCCACATAATCGGTGTACCCAAGCACCCTATTACACCCTCCTCTCTCGATTGACCTGGACTGCGGTCCCCAAGGGCGTTCAACCTACCATCGCTTTGAGGTCATACCAATGATATATAGTGCGCTATATAAATGCCAAATAACATAACACAACCTAAGTTAACAGTTTCCTTTTTGTGCACTCCTGTCATTTAAATAAAAAGATCCATTGTCTGGCGCTATTGATTGGCCTAATGTTTACTTTGTCAAGTGCTAAAAGTTGTTCCCCCCATCATTGTCCAATATAATGGTGGGTGAGAGGAATACTTATATTTCCTGTTTAGATATCCTGTCCCAAAACCCTGGGTAATATATCACATGGTATACGCCAACCTCTCTCCTGTGAAGTACAGGCATTGAACCAGAAATGAGATTCCAGCATTCACACTGGGAAATGAAGTAGTTGCATTTCATATGCATATTAGGGTGGATTGCCAGAAGGAATAAATCAGCTAAATGAGGGGTTGGAAGACAGGAGTTCTCATGAGAGCCCATGTTGTTGTTTTTTTGTTTTGTTATTTAGCTAAAGTACTTGGCACCGAGATTTGAAGTCTTGTTGACGTGCGCTGCACCTATTGCTGTAAGCAGAACCTGCTGGCTCCTTGAGTCATCTCTGGTTGATTCAGTTCTTCTTTCCCATCATTCAAATACCCAGAGAAAAACTTACTGCACCTCACAGCTCTCTCCACTGTGTGGCACTGGACAGAAGCCACACTGTCCATGGACAAGGTTTCCCCAGAGCAGAGCACATGTGATGTGTAGGTGTGTGTTAACGCTGATGTACACTTCTATGCAGTGGTAGAAGTGTACAGAAAAAAGTAGTGGAACTATGGTCTCAGCAGGGGAGAGCGTAGATGGAAGCATAGTGCAATGTGTGACAACGTGTCAGGGCCGGGGCACTGCAGAAGTCTAAGTGACTAGTAACTAAGGCTCCTTTTACAGCTTTACACTTGCACAAGGACAGGAATGGACAAATCCTCTGTATAGAATGGTGAACATGGTCATAAAAAGTAGAGGAATGGTAAACAGAAAAAATAAAAGTAGTGGAACACCGCTACCAACCATTCACGCTCACTTCGATCAGTGCTTCAATAGGTTTCAGGCAGACATCCCTACAGATAAGGGGTATATTGGCCACTTTTACTCTTTACAATTAGGCAAATACACCCCAAAAATAAAAATAGGGCGTAAGAATACTCCCAACAAAAAATAGGAAACATACACTTTCACCCACAGAGCTCCATGGATATGTTTGGACTGTATTGCACTTAATGCCAAAGGAAGTATTATTATTATTATTATTATTATTATTATTATTATTATTATTATTATTATTATTATTATTATGAATGCCCGATATGAAGAAGTAAACATCTATCTTTTCATGTGAATAAATAAGTAGGTGCAAAGAAATAACTATTTCAAAAACATTTCTGTTTTTCCAGTTAAAACATATTTGTACTCGCTTTTAAAATGCACCCATTGGGAATTGGACTTAGATTTTTACTCCCTTAAAAATCATTTTACTCCCAACTTACTTCCAAATCATATCTGGAGCACAGCATATAGCATTGGATTGTGAAGTGATTAGAACATGAGCTGTTGAAAAAGGAGCATTTTATGAGAGGTGGGTTCAAGTTCCGCCTCGGCCAGCTGCCTTTTTGAATTGTCCCTGTGTTTATTTTTTTGTTTCTTTTGTTTACTCGTTTACAAAATGAAACAAAAACGCACTTTAGGTAATATGGGATCAGAGCTTATGTACAATTGAGACAGGAGAACATTTTAATTTCCTCACCACCAACAGTAGCAAAGGCTTACCTGGCGTGCAATACATGGGGATGTGCTCATCTAGGCTGGAGCTGCAACATCGTAGCACGGTAGGGCCAAGGGGGGTGTCCCCTGTGTAATGCTGGACGGACACAGGCTCAAAGTCTGTTGACATAGCCAAAAGGGATGGCAGCTCCAGGTTGCCGACCAGGGCCTCCACTAACTTCCCCACAATAACCTTCTCAACATGTATGCTCAAACACAATATACCACATACCAACAAAGCAACTCACACAGAGAAACAGAATAATTCTCCCCAAAAATATCAAACAAGAGAATTCTGCACCTCTCCAGACAATATACACGTCACAGTCCCGTCCAATGCATCCAAACGCCACGGAATGCAAGAACTCACTCTTGGGCCAAATGTATCAATGCTCTTATCGCAGAACACCTTGAAACAGGTAGGCAGAGCTCAGGGTGCTTCGCGCATCGCGCATCAAAACAAACAACAGCAAAGCTATTGCGTGTTTTCCCTCTCTCCCCAAAAACCTAACTCGCCACCCTCTCCTTTAGATGCTCTATAACACCTTGAGACAATGCAAATGGCAGTTGTTTGCGTTATAAATACCTATAACATAACATATGCCAAGCACTGCTCAAATGCTGCAGTCACATTGCCAGATGCCTATTAATGATATCATCACCCCTACGTCAGGGGGCGTGCATGGACGGTGCACGGGCCTTGGAGAGGGCTGTGGGTCGTTACTGCCTTTGCATGCCCCCCAACATGGGGTGATTGCTATTTGCATCCTGGGGTTTGCCTGAGGTGCATATAGTTTTTTTTATGGGGTTGGGTTCTGTGCATATTGTGGAAGCCCAATTTCCCATAAAAAAAACAAGATGACCACGACCATGGTAAATAGAAAAGGGACTTAGTCCCTGTTCTATTTCTACGGGGCGGTCGTGATCAGGAAGGAGTGCCGGGGCCAGAGCTCAATGCTCCAGTCTGTAAGGTAAGTGAGGAATGAGGGAGGGGATGGCAAAGGGTTTGGGATGTCTTTGGGGGTGGGAGAGAGACTCCTTGTTGCCTCCCCACAATCAGGGTGGCGCCACCTAGGGAAGTGTGTTCTCGACTGCTTTTCCAGCCACCTGATCTGCATTATCAATGAGGAGGCAGAGCTATAAAAGATCAACTTCTTCCAAATGGGTCAGACAAACAATATTCCCATAGGGAATTCAACGCTGAGTACAACACACAAACCATATTCCACCCAAAACGTTGGGAGACAGTGGAAAATCACATAAATAGCTTTTATCTGACATGGAGGGGATCAACAATGCCTACCGTAGGTCAAAATCTCAATGTGTGACACATTGTTTACATTTGCTAATTCAAGCTAAGCACAATGAGATATGGTTCATGTATCTATGATACTTCAACACCTGTGGTTAAATATTTCAGTCAAGAAGGGTACACACTTCCTCCCCTTCTTGTAGAATAAAGAGCTGTTGATGAGTGAGGCAATTACATCCTTATTCCCCTGTGAAGATGATTAACAACTTGTGCAGAGGATACTGTCTGGCCGCTGCTCCATATCCCTGATGGGACAACCCTCTGAAATTAGATACATACTGTAAATCTGCTAGGGGATCCAGGATTCCTTTGAGAACAAGGGCACCATAGGCAGAGGGACACTTTAAAGACCTGCCGGCTATAGCGTGAGCCATAATTTGACACCAGATATGAGCAGTCTACACATGTTTTTAATCTTAGGAAAAAAAAAACATGTACTCATTTGTGATGGAGCGTCTAGTCCTAGTGCCTTTTGCCTTGGTCCGTGCTTTAGCTCCGTCGCAGAGTTTTCCAATGAGATCCGACAGATATCTGTAACTAGTAAGGTTGTGAAGATAACAGAAATACAAAATGTCAGTGCTGTTAAAATGCAATGCTACCCCCACCTACCCATACACTCCGCTATTTCACTGTCAGCATGCCTCTATTTATCTTATTGCACCTGTGCACCATGCTTACTGGTGAACTTCAAGGAATCCACACCACATGGTTTATCTTACAAGCTCCTCTTCTCATTAACGCTGTGTGAAGAAACCCTGCAGGGTTTCAGCATTATTCTAAAGATGAAATTATGGAGCCACCACAACACTAGGTGATGGGGGTTGTAAGTTGGAAATTCATTTTTGAGCTGTGGTTGTGTGAATTGTGAGAGAGGAATTTAAGGGCTTTTGACAGTATAAGTATAGAATATTGGGAGAAACAACCAGGGAATGGAGCCACTGTCCCGATCGAAAGACGACCACCTAACCAACGCTCCTTGGTTCCAGTTGGAATTGCCATAAGAGGCAAAAGCCCCAGCAGGGCCCAAAGGATACTGCAACTGGTCAAGTTAGATTGGGGTTTGAGATAGCACTCAGTCCGACAACCAACACACTGAGAAAGGTGAAGTGAGTGTCTGGGGTTTACATCTCTCAAACATCCCTTTCTCTGGACCTAACATATGTGCCTCTTATAATGCTGAGCACTCCGCTCATGGTAATGAGTGGAGTATCCAAAATTGATCCTCCCTTCACCTGCCAATTCCCAGGACTTTGCTGCACACAGTGCCAAATATATCTATTTTGAGAGATTCAGAAGGAGAGCCAGAGAGAAAGCGAGGGAGAGATAGAGAGAGATAAAGATTGGGAATGATCAGTGAGGAAGGGAAAAGGCAGCTGCGTGCAAAGGTCAGTGGTTAGAGTGCAGGGAGAAGATCAGGAACCTTTCCCTTGTTAGGCCTTTTCCCTCTTTGCTACAACTTCTAGTTTGCGATTCATTGCCATTCTTTTATATTGCCTTCTTAGGACATGCCATTCCTTGCCATGTGTGGCTTGACGGTTTGCACCACTCGCAAACATGGTCACCATTCTACTTTCCACCTTATACTAATAGTTCCAGGTGCCCCACTGTGATTCTGCCCATCTGGATTTTCTCCCATATGTCCCACTGCAATGTTGCTCCTGTGGGTTCCACTTAATTATGTTCCTGTGAGGTGCTTCTCTAGGGTACCCCACTGTGATTTTGCCTCATCTGCCCAGTGCAACTAATGCCCCACCATGTTTTGCTCTCCAATGACTTATGTAATTCAAGTGATGGGCCTCTAGAAATTATATCTTGCATCATAGCATGCTGAGGTTTTCCTTGTGGCCACAACAGGACTATAGCCTCTCTGTTATACCTACCCTAAACTCCACTCAAACACTCTTCTCACACACTGCCTGCTTGCACTATGTATTTCATTCTGTCCCATGTTCCCAGGCTCAAATAAAAGACAAGTCACTGAAAACTGTTCACTGCCAGTGGTACCAGCACACTCCAGTGTACATGGGGACATCCCTGCACAAGTACACTATCGGAAGGGCACCACTACACAGCTCCAAGTTGACAAGTAGGGCATCCACTAATCTCCCCACACTTACATTCTCAACCTTTACACACAAACCCAATATACGAATACCAACTAATGCATTCACACATTGCAACTGAACAGCTCTCCCAACAAGTATCAAACCAAAGAACGATACAGGTCTACAATCAACGTACAAATCACAGTCTTGGCGAGAGCATCCAAGAACCATGAATACACAAGACTTCTCTTTGGACACAAATGCCGCCTTACTGTCAACACAGGGCATCTAGAATCAGACCTGCATGCAGAGCTCAGGGTACTTTTGATCCGTCCCATCAAGACAACTGTAAAGCTATCTTGTACTTTTGATACTTAAACTTTTAAGTATAGTTTTGAATAACAACTTTTTCATGTTTGAGGACAGTCACTTTGTCCAGATCTTGGGAACCTCAATGGGGGCCGCAATGGCACCGAGTTACGCCAATACGTACATGACCTACCTAGAAGAAACCCAAGTAATGAGGAACCCAAGATGGGAGAACAAACTTAAATGTCTAGTGAGATTAATTGAAGAGATTAACAGCAAATTAGATAACTACAAGAAAGAAATAGAATCCAAGAAGATTTGGAAATTTAGAAGGGATACCTTGGATTAAAAATTAGATATTGTTTACACCTGGAATGAATAATATTTCCAAAAGGACAGCGGGAGAGGAGGCAGACCCACCTGGAATAAGAACAGACAGATACCAAAACAAAACCCCCTCTCATCAGGCGCATCGATTGGAGAAACAGAAAACCTAGAGAATATATTAGAGAACTAACCGGAACCCACAAGGGAAACCGGAGGCACTAGCCAAGTGCCAACCACTTCAAAGGCTGCTACAGGAACATCAACAACTACTTACACATTTTTAGACTGAATCAGAGCAGAAGAGGGAAAAAAATAAATATGTCAAGAAATATGAACCTTCAACAAAAGAAAACCTAGTGGTGAACATTTCAAGTCACAAACTACCCAACTTTGAACAGCAAACACTGCTGAAGGGGATTTCTTTTGTCTCAATGCATACCAGTACCCTACTCAGAGAGAAGATTGACTTCTTTAAACTGACACAGAAAATTAAAATGAAACTTTTCTTCAATTCCATAGAAAGTGTTGAAAGCAGACAAATGCCGGAACATCTAGAAATGAAACCTAAAAACACTCCCCCCCGGTACAGAACCCAGTACTGGATGCATTTCAGAAAATTGTCTTGAAAGATTTCTAGAAAATTAAATTCCAGAATCGTAGACACCCTAATCTAACCAACCGGGAAACAAGTCTTGGAAATGTTATGGCAGAATCCGGATGTGATTATCAAGCCTGCCGATAAGGGAGGAGCATTAGTTATCTTAGATACCATCAAATCCAAAAATGAAGTTGAGCGACAATTGAGTGATCAGGATACTTATCTTTAGATATTTATGGACCAAACAGAACGAGTAGGGAAATAATTAAAAAACCTCTGGATGAGGCAGAAATGGAAGAGATCATCATTCATAAAACCAGAATGTTTCTGAGCAATCCACACCCAATGATGCTGGTTATTTACATCTTGCCAAAGATCCATAAGAGCTTAGAAGATCCACCAGGATGCCAAATCATTGCGGCTAACAACAGTCTCCTTGAGCCATTAGCCCAATATATTGATAAGGTTATTTAACCTCTAACACACCGATCAACCACTTACGTCAAGGACACAAATCATTTTTTTTAAAAAACCTGAATCAATAACATTTGAAGAAAGCAAAGATATCATGTTCACTATGGACGTGACACGCCAATATACTAACATAACACATCAAGCAGGACTGGAAGCCATGAAATGGCTTCTACTCAACACAGCAGAAATCGTAAGAGGGGATCGTGTACTGATACTTAAACCTTTAATTTATGTATAGTTTTGAATAACAACTTTTTCATGTTCGAGGACCGTATTTGTCCAGATGTCAGGAACCTCAATGGGGGCCGCCATGGCACCGAGATATGCCAATACGTACATGACCTACCTAGAAGAAACCCAAGTATTGAGGAACCCAAGATGGGAGAACACACTTAAATGTCTAGTGAGATTCATGGACGATTTGTTTGGAATCTGGAATGCAAATGAGGAAGAACTAGAAGATTTCTTTAAATTCATGAATACGATTGCACCAAGGATCGAATTTACACACAAAACCAGCAAAACATCTATAGAATTCTTAGATGTATTAGTATACCTTAAATCCAATCAACTTGAAACTACAGTCTTCACAATGCCCACGGACAGGAATAGTGTTACTAGCATCCAGTTTTCACCCAAGAAAGACTATCGAGAGCATTCCACTGAGTCAGTTTCTCAGATACAGGAGAATCGTATCCAATGAAGAGGAATATGACAAGAAAGCAATGGACTTGACAAAGAAATTCCTGAAGAGAGGTTACAATGAGGAATGTGTGTTGAAGCATGCTACGAAAGTAAAGAACATATCAAGATCAGAAACTTTGAAACCGAGTACCAAGACCAGTGAAACAGAACTGGTATATGTCACCACCTACTCACAGCAAAGTACCAGCATAAAAAAAAATATCAAAAAGAATTGGAAACTATTAAGTCTGGATCCAACTTTAGCTACCCTATTTCCGAATCCACCATTGTTTGCATATAGCAAAAGCAGATCAATTCGGGATCACCTGATCAAATCTGACTTCAGCCATGAAAGATCAAAGAGGAAGGTCTTCAGTGGGACAATTTCATGCAACAATTGCAGTTGTAGCAATAATGTAATTAAGGGGAATTACATCAACCATCCACACAAAGGACATCAAATTCCATTGACACACTCCTCGACATGTGACAGCGTCAATGTAGTGTATGGGATCAAATGCCCCTGTGGGCTATTTTACATTAGATTGACTAGCAGGAAAGCAAAAACAAGGTGGGGGGAGCACAAATCGAACATTAGACAACAATCAGCTAAATCACCGGTAGCACAACACTTTAAGAAGCAAAAACACACCATTGCACAAATTCAATTCATGATCCTAGAACATGTTACCTTATCAAGGAGAGGAGGCAATCTAACAAAAAGATTAAAGCAAAGACACATTTATTGGATAGAGAAACTAGATAGCATGTACCCGCATGGGATGAATCTTGAATGGGATTTGAGTTGTTTTTTTATGAATTTGGAACATAACCATTGACACAGGGGTTTGTTACCAAGATAATGATCTAATCAGGATTGGAAATATGCACAGAATTCACAGAAAGCATATGAGTATGAACCAAAGACTCTGGGCCACTATGTGAACATATTGTATGAATATCTAAATGTAATAACGATTTAGAATATCCACAATTATTTATATTACATTTATTACATTATGTCATTGATGGAAACACACAGTTGGAATATGAAAATATCAACGATCAATATGCAGTTACATAACTATTACCACTATCTATCCATCTATCTACATTCTTGTATTGCGCCACTAACCCAAATGCCTCAGGGCGCACACAGAAGAAAAAGAGAAGGCGGACAACAGATAACAATGTCAAACAGGAAAACAAAAAAACAGAGAGCCATGAGAAACAGATCCTCACAGAGGCCAACAAGATGGAAAGATATGGCGAGAAGCTGGATTCAGTACCAAAGTGCTGTACCAAGATAGCATATATGTCCTAATCTTTATCAAACAGGAAGGTCTTTAGTTGCTTCTTAAAGATAAGCAAAGAGTCACTATTAGCAAGATATTTGGGAAGTGAGTTCCATAGAGCCGGTACCCAGGAGTCAAAGCTAGTGCCCCCAAATCTTTTCAGGCTAGATGGAGGTTGATCTAAGACAATATTACTGCTTGAGCGCAGAGGATGGGTAATTAGTTTCTTTTTAATCCTGGCAGTAAGGTAGGATGGAGCTTGACCATATAGGCATTTAAACACAATGGTTAAACCTTTATGATGTAGATGCTGTTTCACTGGCAGCCAATGTAGGCTACGTCTAGCATCTGAAACGTGCATGTTGCGCTTGAGGCCCATTACAGGACGTACTGCACTATTCTGTATGATCTGCAAGGTTTTGAGGTTGGCCTGCGAGGTACCAATCATCAGGCTATTACAATAATCCAGCTTGCAGTTTACAATTGCAGCTGCGATCAAAGCAAGATTTTCTTTGGACAGATATGGACAAATCTGCCATAAAAGCTGGATATAATAGTGGCAGGAGGATTTAAGGTATTTGGCTTGACGGGTGAAGGATAACTGAGGGTCAAAGTAGACCCCCAAGGTTTTTACAGATTTAGATACAGAAATAACATGTTGACCAATCATGAAGTTATCATATTTTGTGTCAAGTTTCTTTAATCTCTGCTGGGTGCAACAGCTTGGTTTTGCCAATGTTGAGGGCTAAAGAGTTTAATGCCATCCACTTCTGAATTTCATCAAAGATGGAGTTGATGTGCTCTGCATCTTTTAAGTACTCACCAGTGAGTTTGATAATCTGCGTGTCGTCAGCATAGTTGGTGAAATAAATGCCCATAGCTGACAAAAGAGCGCAGAGGAGACAAGAGTAAATGTTAAAAAGTAAATTAACCACGTGTTAATTACACATCTGTATTGAAAATCGGAATAACACCACTGACTAAGATAAGTGACACAAAGGGGAAACTGAACTATGATTATACTACATTATGAGTTTATGTAGCGAGAGGCAGCCACCAGAGGTGAATACAGACATCAATAATAGCAATAGCCAGGTAGGGTAAGTATTGATATGTTACTGCACTAATAGACATCCAGGATCCTTTAAGGATGCCGTATCAGCATAGATATTAATTACTATCTCCAACTGAAATAAAAGAAAGTTATAACATCAAGATGAGGAGAATATACATATTGTACATATATATACTTTATCTGACAACAACTTAGTCTAATATCAGAAAAATAAGCGCCCGTACTGAGACTGAGTGCTTGTATGCACAGTACATACATAGAATACACAAAACACTTTTTCAGCCGTAGTCGGTTAAATCTTTGAGGAGACTGATACACGACACATACACCTAATATGGCGGATAAGAAGGCATAGAATGAGATGAGTTGGCCAACATAAATAACGGACTAGTCAGACAGTCGCTTAGTAACGTCCTGTTGCAACTGCAGTGAGAGACTGAATCTGCTGACTGAGGACGTGCAGATAGAACTCTGCACCGTCGCTGAAGGTAAGAATACTCAATTGCAACAACAATAGGAATAATCGGACGATATTTGAGTGACAGGATTCCCTGACACATATATGTATAATCACAGAAAGAAAACCGTAGAAGATTGAAAGCCATAATATCAGAACACGGCCGCATCTCGCATCGCACATGTTTTTCAAACAGCACAGAAGCCCCTGCGAAGTACTGCATGGGGAGTCAGGTATGAATAACACATCTGCTCTAGATATGGACAATCGATGTAGATAACAAACTGAGGTTTATAGACCCAATGAGTGGTTAAAGATTTTTATAATTATTTACAGTGAGGAAAATATCCATCTGTGTGACGACAAATACAAAGGAATTAATCTGCACTGGAGCACATACAGCATAAACCCGGTGAGTGCAGAAGATATTATTGCAACAACAGTAAACATAATCCTACCTGACCGTGGCCCCCATGTGGGACACAGCGCCTTATAAGCGACTTGTCCCACAGGGGGTCACACATGATCATATCTAAGCACAGTCAACTGATATAACCGCCTCCATTTTAATGGAGTGCCCTCTCTTTACAGAATGGACACGTGAACTAAATGAATATATTTACTCAGTGAACAGGCATGAGACAAAATCTCTTTTTTATCAGAATCAGAGCATCAATGAAGGGCTCTGAGCAGATTCGAAGGTTGGTGATATAATGTGTTGAGAATATCAATACAATAAGTAAACACAAATGTATGAGAAAGATGTTAGTATACAACACTAAATACAGTTAAATTTATTATTTTTTAGAAAAATTACTCAAAGTTCAGATATCTTCACTTGAAGAAGGGCTCGAGGAAGCCCGAAACGCATAGTGAATGATAGGAGGTGTCCTCTTAAGAACAGCCAACAAAATCACAGCACCTAGATAAGATCACATTAAGATATACGAGCAAGAGCAATACTGGAACAAAGCAAATTGCCAGTTTGCTACAAATGAAAAACTGATGAATTGGAATCATTAATGTTATGTACCAGTAAGAAATATTACCTTGTTTATTACTGCTACCTCATTGTTAAAGATGCAAATTAGTCAATTAACTACAATACTGACAAAGATGAACTTGCATTAATGTATATATATATATATAAAAAACCTTTTTCTAAAGTACTTGAAAATGATTATTTGAATGTTTACTCAGTATTTGAGATTATGTGTGCCCTTGTTTGCCTCCAGTTGACTACGGGGGACCATACTTGTTTAGATTCAGAAGGAGAGCCAGAGAGAAAGCGAGGGAGAGATAAAGATTGGGAATGATCAGTGAGGAAGGGAAAAGGCAGCTGCATGCAAAGGTCAGTGCAGGGAGAAGATCAGGCACTTTTCCACTGTTAGGCCTTTTCCCTCTTTGCTACAACTTCTAGTTTGTGATTCATTGCCATTCTCTTATCATGCCTTCTTAGGACATGCCATTCCTTGCTATGTGTGGCTTGAGTGTTTGTACCACTCACAAACATGGTCACCATTCTACTTTCCACCTTATGCTAATATGTCTAGGTACCTCACTGTGATTCTGCCCATCTGGATTTGCTCCCATATGTCCCACTGCAATGTTGCTCCTGTGGGTTCCACTTAATTATGCCCCTGTGAGGTGCTTCTCTAGGGTACCCCACTATGATTTTGCCCCATCTGCCCAGTGCAACTAATGCCTCACCATGTTTTGCTCTCCAATGACTTATGTAATTCAAGTGATGGGCCTCTAGAAATTATATCTTGGCATCATAGCATGCTGAGGTTTTCCTTGTGGCCACAACAGGACTATAGCCTCTCTGTTAAACCTACCCTAAACTCCACTCAGACACTCTTCTCACACACTGCCTGCTTGCTCTATGTATTTCATTCTGTCCCATGTTCCCAGACTCTATTAAAGGCCAAGTCACGGAAAACTGTTCACTGCCAGTGGTACCAGCACACACCAGTGTACCTGGGGACATCCCTGCACAAGTTCGGAAGGGCACCTCTACATAGTTCCAAGTTGACAAGTAGGGCATCCACTAATCTCCCCACACTTACATTCTCAACCTTTACACACAAACCCAATATACGAATATCAACTAATGCATTCGCACATAGCAACTGAAGAGCTCCCCCAACATGTATCAAAACAAAGAACGCTACACCTCTACAATCAATGTACAAATAGCAGTCTTGGCCAAAGCATCCTAGCACCATGAGCACCCAAGACTTCTCTCTGGACACAAATGCCTTCTTACTGTCAACACAGGGCACCTAGAAACAGACCTGCACGCAGAGCTCAGGGTACTTCCGATCCGCCCCATCAAGACAACTGTAAAGTTATCTTGTACTTTTACTCTCTCCCCACTAACCTATCCCCTACTCTTTCCAATCCACCAGAGGCATCAGTGCTCAGTATATATTGTAATAACAGAACATAGCACATGCCAAGCACTGCTCATAGTAATAGTACCACATGCCAGTTAATGTGTCTTATGCATGGTATAGCTAACATAGGAAATGTACCAAAATAAAAGTATTATGAATCTCATGAAGTGAGATTGGGACTGTACGAAAGCTGATTAATGTAGAATAACATAACAGAACATAACAAAAACAGTGCATGCAACTCCATAGGATGCCATTTGGGGTCCCGAACGAGTCACTCTCTATCAGTGAAGTATTCCGATGAGCAGTGACACTGTATGTGTGATTCGGGGAACTCCAAAATACACATTGTTAATGATGAGGTAGAGTTATTAAGTTATCAGCTTTCTCCAAATGGGTCAGATAAACTGCCCCCCAAAAGAAAATTCAATGCTGACCATGAAATCTCAAACCATATTCACGGAACATGTAAGAGGCAATAAATAATAACATAAATGGCATTCGTCTAACATGAGGTGGGCCAAGATGTCAAAAGAAGGTCCAAACCTTAATGTGTGACACATATTTTGCATGTGGCTATTCAAGACGAGCACATTGTGACATAGTTCAAGTTTCTATGATTCCATTGATATATATATGATTTCTATATAAAAATTAACATGCACGCAATGGCCTGACATGACCAAAATATATGTAGCACTTGTACTAGAAATCATAGCAAGAAGTGGGTGAAAGTTTGCATATGTGGACAAAAGCCTACCTATTCCAGAAGGGCAGCCACTTTCTCCACTTTTTGCAGTGCAAATAACTGTTAAGGAGTGATGCGGTTGCCTCCTGAGTCCCGGACACCCTCTTTTGGGACAATTAACATCTTGTGCAGAGAATAACACTGAGAAGCTACTCCTTATCACTGGACAGTCCACCCGCTGAAATTAGATAAATATACCTGTGAGAAAATACAAGATTCCTTTGAGAACTGGGGAACCTTAGGCTGAGTGACATAGTTATTATGTGTGACACTGTGAAGACCCTCCTGCTTTTGCTTCAGCCATAATCTAGCACTAAATGTCGGTAGCCTTCACATTCCTTGCCTCTGGGGTAACAATTCTTGTTATATTTTATTTTATTTTATTTTTTTAATTTATATAGCTCACAGACAGCCCAGGGGCATTGTGGCGCTGTTACTTGCAACAGACTTAGTTACATTATGCATAGCTTACAACATTGGACGCAGAGATGTAATACAGGTCATGCATAAAAAGCGTACACAGTTCAGATATTCATATAGGTGATGAACGTAATGTACGGGGTAGAAGAGATCAGGCGAATAGGGTGGTTTTTCGTGGTTTTACGGAAGGCAGTGAGTGAGGGTTCTGCTCGCAGGGAAGTGGGGAGGGCATTCTAGTGCAGGGCAGCTAAGTAGGGGAAACTGGCACCACCTGCTCTTGCTCTTTTTACCATGGGTACGGCGAGTAGGTTAGCATAAGGGGTCCTAATTGGTCTTGAGGACATGGCAGGGTGGATCCTTTGCGATAGGTATGCTGGAGCTGCGAGGTGAATGCATTTGTGGGTGATGGTCATGGTTTGAAAATGATCCTCTCTTTTATGGGGAGCCAGTGGGAGGCTCTTCTAGCAGCGGAGATGTGCTCTCTTTTGGAAATGCCTTGTGCTGCACGTAAGGCGTTGTTTTGGATAACTTGCAATTTCTCAAGGTTTTTTGTGGAGGTCCCTAGGAAGAGAACATTGCAGTAGTCCAACTGTGATCCAGTGATAGCCCTTGCTATGTTTGTGCAGGTGTCATTGGAGAGGTATGGTCTGACTGCATTGAGGAGTTTGGCCTGGTAGGCAGCTGAAGAGGCATTTGCGTTCACCTGTCTGGTCATGGAGAGACTTGAGTCCAGGTAGACGCCTAAGGTTTTTACTGACTCGGATACTGGAATTTTGATGGAGTCAATGATCAAGTGATTGAATTGGTCGTCAAGTTTTTTGCAGGTGTCGGGGGTGCCGACAAGCAGGAGTTTGGTTTTGTCTGAGATGAGACAGAGGCTGTTGGCCGCCATCCAGGTTTGGATAGTGTTGTAGATGGTGTTGAGGGTCTTGGAGTCAGTGTCATAGTCGCCTGTCAGGGTAATGAGGATCTGCGTGTCGTCCGAGTAATTGGTGTAGGAGATCCCCATGGCATCAAGGATGAGGAAGAGGGGGCGAGTGAATATATTGTAGAGGGTGGCAGAGAGGCATGAGCCTTGTGGTACGCCACATAGCATAATGGTGGGTGAGGCAGTAGCTAGATCCGAGAAAACCTGCATGGTCCTTCCTTGTAGGAAAGAGGTGATCCAAGCACTGGCATGAGCTGAGAAATTAGCAGTGGAGGTCAAGTGGTGGCATAGGACGTCGTGATAAACAAGGTCAAACGCGGCAGAGAGATCGAGAAGAAGGAGCAGGACAGGTTTGCCTAGGTCTCTTGCATCATCCATCTGGTTTTTAAGGTCGAGTAGGGTGCTCTCAGTCCCGTGTTTCGGACGGAAGCCAGATTGTCTCAAACCTAGGAGTTGATTCTCTTCGAGGAAGTGTTGGACTTGCAGGTAGGCTGCTTTGTCCAGGATTTTAAGAAGGAATGAGACGGCGGTGATGGGTCTATAGTTGTTGGGTGAGGTAGGGTCAAGTGAGGGTTTCTTTATGAGAGGCCTGACCCAGGCCTCCTTGAGGGATGAAGGTACTTTTCCTGTGGTGAAGGAGGCGTTGACAAAGGCTGTGAGAATTGGGGCGAGGGAGTCGGCACAGTCCTTGATAATGGTAGCAGGTCAGGGGTCTCCTTTGGAGTTGGAGGGTTTGATGCCTTTCATTAGTTTAATGATGTCTGCCTCCTGAATGGTTTTGAAGGAGAAGGTAGGGGAGGCATCTGAGGTGTGAGGGGGGCAGGAGTGTGGAGGGTAGGCAGGGTGAGTCTGGAGTTCATAATTTTGGCTTGGAGCAGGTCCAATTTGTTACGCATGGCTGTTTGAATGCAATCGCATCAGGCTTTGTCTTTGGTGAAGTTTTGGGGTGCGGAGGTAGGGGTTTCAAGTTCCCTGAATATGGGGAACATTTCCTTTGTGTTGGATTTAGCTTCAGAAATTCTGGTTTCGAACGATTTGGCTTTGGCTTGGATGATGACTTTTTTATATTCCTTTGAGCGGGTTTTGAAGTCAAGTTTGTCTTTGTCGTCTTGGGAGGTTTGCCAGCATGTCAGAGCAGAGCGTTTGTCCGTCCGGAGTTTGAGGAGGTCTGGGGTGAACCAGGTGTTGGTGTGGCTCGTAGGTTTGGACTTCCTAGGTTTGAGGGGAGCAATTGAGTTGATTGCTGCTGATATAGCATTGTTGTAATTTTGTGCTAGGGTTTCTGGATCATTGGAAAAGGGAGGTCTGAAGGCCGGTCCCTGAAGGAATGGTAGGAGTCTTTCTTTGGTGAGGAGCCGGGTGCTTCTAGTGAGGGCAGGTGGCAAGGGTTGGGGAGGGTGGGGTGGGGGAGTGGTGGTGGGGATGTTGAAGGTTATGATGTGGTGATCAGACCACGGGGTGGGGGAGTTGCCAGTGATTGTGAGAGGGCAGTTGTGCTGTGCAATCCAGTCAAGTGTCCTACCCAGGGAGTGGGTCGGGTCTGTGACAGTGTTAGTGAAGCCAAAAGTTTCAAGGGCTAAGTTGAATGATTTAGAAGCAGGGTCTTTGGGGTCATTAAGACCAAGGTTGACATCACCGAGGAGGATTGCTTTGGTAGATTTCTTTAGATTGTCGGCCAAAAGGTGGGTGATGGCGGCTTGGAAGTCCCCTATGGGGCTGGGTGGCCGGTAGATAAGATGGAGAGTAATGGTGCAGTGGTGAGAGATGGAGAGTTTGAGTTGGAGGTAGTCGCTGGTGTCATTAGTAGTTTTGTCATTTTTCCTGATGGTGATGGAGTCTTTGACTATGATTGCTACTCCTCCACCTTTGGTAGGGCGGTCTTGCCTAACAACAGCATAGCCAGGTGGGAGTGCTGGGCCTGAGGCTTCATGAAGCCATGTTTCGGTGACCAGGAGAAGGTCTAGGTCGTTAGTCATGATGAGGTCATGGATGTCCAATGCATGGGCGTTGACAGACCGGGCGTTAATCAGGGCACATTTGAGGTGATGGGGTGTGGGGGAGGTGGATTGTGGAAAGGGTACAGCAGTTTCAGGGGTCATAGGCATGGTAACAGTGGTAGGTACATCAATACATTGCAAGGTCGGGGTAGAAGAATTGGCAATAGTGGGGGTCCCATTTTCAGGGGTCACAGGCATAGTAACAGTGGTAGGTACATCAATACATTGCAAGGTTGAGGTAGAAGAATTGGCAATAGTGGGGGTCCCATTTTCAAGGGTCACAAGCATGAATGTTGATGTTTTGTAGACCGTAGAATCGTCCTTAGGGAGTTTCAGGGACGTAGTTGTGGGCTTAATGTTTGGTGCCATGGTGACAGAGCTAGTCGCTGGGCTGGATGAGGGTTGGGGGCCTTGGAGGGAGGTCAGCTGGTGAAACGTAGCGACAGTGGTTGTGTTGCGAGAAGGCGTACCTGTAGCAGTCGAGTGGGAGGCAGCACATGGTCTAGATTGTAGGCGCAAATTACGTGTGCTTGTGGCCTGTGGTAGAGTTTTGTGTGGGGCAATGAAAGTACGTGTGCATAGACGTTCGCGTCGGGATTCAGATAGGTGGAGCTGCATAGGAGGGGATGCTAGGATCCGCTTACCTTTGGGCATTTGCACCAAGTCGTTGTCGGCGGTAGGCGACGAGCAGCGAAGAGCTGCTAAGAGGAGTGCTGGCCTTGTCCGACGTCCTTCTCCATGCGGCTTCGCCTGTTGGCTGACTCCCGTTCCCTTTAATGCAGGGAGGGAAGAGCCGCCAGGGCTTTGTAGCGAATGGGGCTCCAGGCTCTCTGTGGCAAATTCAAATGTGACCAGGATGTTGTTGCTGGTCGTCACGGCGACTGGGGCATCCATCTTGGGAATTCGGGCTGCCGTGTGCGCCATGCATAGTGAGGCTGGGGCTCCGAGGCTGAGTATATCACCGATCCTGGGCTGGAGCAGCTGATCGTGGAGGGGCACTCGCAGCGGAGCTGCTAAGAGGAGTGCTGGGCTTGTCCGACGGCCTTCTCCATGTGGCTTCGCCTGTCGGCTGACTCCCGTTCCCTTTAATGTAGGGAGGGAGGAGCCGGCAGGGCTTTGTAGCGAATGGGGCTGCGGGCTCTCGGCAGCAAATTCGAATGTGGCCAGGATGTTGTTGCTGGTCGTCACGGCGACTGGGGCATCCATCTTGGGAATTCGGGCTACTGTGTGCACCATGCACAGTGCGGCTGGGGCTCCAAAGCAGACTATATCAGCGATCCTGGGCTGGAGCAGCTGATCGTGGAGGGGCACTCGCAGCGGAGCTGCTAAGAGGAGTGCTGGCCTTGCCGACGGCCTTCTCCATGCGGCTTGGACCCTTTATCTTGTCAGGTACTCATCTCATGAAACTCCCAGTGAATAGCTCCTCTGCAAGGTTTCAGCATCATTCTGGAGCTGAAGTCATGGAGCTGCCTAAACACCAGCGAAGGGGGCAGGTGGGAACAGGGATTCCTTTTTGGCCTGTCGCTGTGAAGAGAGGGTTAAGGCATTTTGTAGACATTAGGGTACAAGTCTGGGAGAAGCAACCATAGATTATAGCCCCTTTCCCAATTGCTTGATCAACACTTTGTTTCACGAAGGCCATTGCCCTGATGGGTAAATGTTTAAGCAGGGCACACAGAGCACAACACCTGAGGAAGTTAGAATTAAGTGTAAGGCAGCGTTCCACATGCAAACCAACATACTAAGGTATTTGAAGGTGATTTTGTATACATGTCTAGGCATATACTGACCAGAACACTACCTGCAAACTCACAGCTAGGGCCTGATCATGAGTTAGGTGGTAGCCCTTAAATACAGTGGTACTGGTGTTACCACTGCATTTAAGGGTCTGCCCAATCTCGAATCTGGTGTGTTTACCCCCAGCTCAAAGCAGGGGGTAAACATGCTGGAAAAATGTAAATTATGATGCAATTACCGCCGGCGGTATTACCACACGTAATTGCACCTAAAATTCCCCATTATATCCATCTGACTCAATGGGGAATGGGGAGTAACGGTTATCGCCCAACCCGTGATCCGACGGTAATACCACCAGATGGGTGGGCGCTAGTGCAAATAAAGTTGGGCAGTATCCCAGCCAGGATACCACCCAACTCGTGATGAGGCCCCTAGTGTGGCCACTGGGCCTAGTCAACCTTAATAGTTTTGCACACAGTACTTTTGTAAAAGTAATGCTAATACCAATCATATTTTAATGTGAACATACCCTTGACTCATGTTTTATACAAAATTGATAAAAACCAATCAATCAACAGATTAATTCAAAAGCTCACAAAAAACAAAAGTACAGAGATGATGATCCCTGTCAGTTCCTCTTCTATTATAACGTCCCCAGGACATAGACATAGAATGTTGTGAACCTCAATCTCTTTCACACATAACCTAACTCAAAATTCTAAATATTTTACAAAGTAATTCAAGACCATAAATGACAATTTGTGTTGTCACAAATCCTACGCGTTTCGGGACATCAGGTCCCATCATCAGGGAGAAACCCTCATATATCTGTAACATTAACAAAAAGAATCACAATTATTACCATGCATATATATTAATCTCATAATATGTAACATCGCCAAAGACAAAATGTAGGTTGAAATGAGAACAGTGCTGGTAAATAAAGTGTATACGCTGCCTGTGCACCACCCTCTATCAATTTGAGCAGTTTTAGTTTGTGTCCTTCCTGCAGTCTCCTAACTAAGACCGGTATTCACTTTTAGTTGGTCAGAGGGTAAATCATATCTTTATGTGCAAATAGTTATATCTGTTTCTGTGTCAGGAATTATGACAGTGAGATTAGTCTATATAAACAATGTTTAGTAGTTTATTGGAGGTTTCATGAGGAACAGTAGGTACTGTGTGTCAGTTCCCTTTGAGCCAACATACACCTGGTGGTTTATCATTCTTTATCAAGGCATTGCAGGTTACATTTGAATCATGTGTACATTCTGGTTAGCATTGTGCATTTCTTGCATCCCTTATATAAGAGTACAGTTTGTTAGCTTAGTACATGTCAGAGTACTTTCAATTTACGTTTGTCTTAGTACATTTCATATTCCCTTACGGGTGTAATATATCAAATCAATTGTAAACATTCAGTACATGTGATGGAAAGAGAGTCGTAAAGGTCACGAAAGAGAACAGTAGCCACATCTGGAGAGTTGAGATGGATGTTAAAGTCCACAAGCAAAATAAGTTTTGGGGAAGAGGCAAGAAGACAGTCTGAGAGTAAGAGGGACGTTGGTCTGGGGTGCCTGTAGATGGTAGCGAGAGTAAGAGAGAAGGTAGGTGAGACAAAAAGCCTGCAGCCTAGGCTTTCAAAGAATGAGTAGGTTTGAGTGGGGATGATGGAGGCAGGAACCCACTAAAGGAAGATCAGAGCCACTCCACCACCAGGCCGTAAGGGCCTGGGATTAGACAGGATCTTGTAGCCCTCAGGGAGAAGAGTGTCAAAAGCAGTGACAGAGCTGGCCTTTAACCACGTCTAGGTGAGAGCAAGGACGTCAAGGTCAAGGTCTTCAAGGAGGTGACAGTTGTCAGAGGAGTGTTTGATAGCAGAGCGCGAATTGAGGTTACCTAAGTGAAGCTGGTTTCCCCATTTAAAAGATTTGCAAAGAGGGGAACAGGGGTGGGGTGCCACTACTGGGTGGGGAGATGAGGGGATGAGGAGTGGCAGGAGAGGGGAGGGTTGAAGAGAGATGGAAGACGCCTGTCAAGAAGGAGGAGGTTGGGCTGAGAGCCCTGGGCCATGATAGTGCCATTATGATAGACATTAATGGTGCATTTGAAGATGCAAAGTGAGCAATAGCACTTCCCATCTGGTGCCACCAGTAATCTGTGAGGAGGAGAAAGGGGAGAGGACAGAAACCTTATGGATAGTCTATATGTTAGAAGAAGGAACAGCGAAGAGAATGTCAGTGATAATCTGTCTGGAGGAAGCATTGATGTAGGTGTCTGCGATGGGCAGACCAGGGTTGGAACTCAGGAGTACCTTTTTAAGTTTCTTCCTTCCAGACTTCGTGAGAGAGGGAAGATGGTTGATGTAGAAGCAATTAGAATTGATAGGAGCGACGGATTGCACCATGGGGGACGAGACAAAAAAAGGGAGGGGGAATCGGAGGATAGCAGGGGAGAGGGTCAGAAGCACTATTCAATAATAGAATCTCACCAGTCGGCCACACAGACAAAATCAATGAGCACACTGGAAATGCCCAGATTTACAGATCATTAACAAATTGGAAAGCACACCTAAATTTGAACTTTGCCAGTAAGCACTACAAAGCAGTACAAAATGGTGGATGCACAGTTGAAAGCACACCTAAATTCGAATTTTGCCAGGATGCACTAAAGAGCAGTACAAAATGGTGGATGCACAGTTGGAAGCATAACTAAATTCGAATATTGCCAGAAAGCACTAAAAAGCAGTACAAGATTGTGGATGCACAGTTGGAAGTACACACCTAAATTCAAATTCTGCCAGAAAGCACTAAAAAGCAGTATAAAATGGCGGATGCACAGTTGGAAGCCCACCTAAATTTGAATATTGCCAGAAATCAGTACAACGCAGTACAAGATGGTGGATGCACAGTTGGAAGCACACCTAAGTTTGAATTTTGTCAGAATGCACTAAAAGGCAATACAAAGTGGTGTATGCACAATTGGACGCACACCAGAGAATAGAAAAACAGTTAAAAATTATATGTTTCTTTTAAGCCAGGAATTAAGAAAGCAGTAGAGAGCATTCAGTAGGAGGCACAATTCCATATTTTAATGGTGCAGAGATTAGTGCTTATAGATTAGGCAGGTAGGAAAAGGAGCAGGAAACTATTAGAGCAGTCAGAGTGTCCAAGGAATGTGTATGGACCAGACCAATGCGATCCATGTTGCTTACCAGAGCAGTTGAAGTGAAGATTTTGTTTGTGGTCAAATCGTGCAGTGGACCAAGTCAGTGTGAATGCTTGGCAGCATTGCCAAGAGGCAAAGGGACAAGGAGCAGCGGCAGGGAGAGGATCTCCCTCCAGCTCCAGACAGGTCCAGACAGGGGCCTTTTTGTGGTCCTTGGTTCGGAGGGCTAGCCGGCTCACTCGCCGGCTGGCTCCTTGTAGGCCCAATATCCCGCAATGCAGCCAATCACAAGTGTGGCTGATCTGCAGCCATGGTAACCCACGGAGGCACTACAGTGCCGAGAAGGAGGGCGGCCATTGCAGAAAGGTGAAGAGAGAGCCGAGTGCTCACAGCCCGCATGTGCTAACATATACAAATGCAATGGGCAGAGAATAAAAGGGAAGTACAGTGTTTCTCTTCACTCCTCAGAAGTAGATGGCAAAAATGTTACACAACACAAAACTGTGTGCAAAGTCCAAATGTGCTTACCTGCTGGAGGATATCGCTTCGTTACCCCACTGGTGCTCAGAGTGGACTGCTGGGTAGGTGGGAAGGAGGTGGTAGCGGGGACAGATCAGTGACCACCATGGAGTAAGGAAACAAAGAAAATGATGGTCTTTGAAATTGCTGTTCACCCCTGTATTCTCACCAAGAGTGCTGCTTTCTCCCTTTTCTACATATTATCTGTCCTTTTCACAGGGCTAGGTTTTTAATACAGTTTTCTATCTAGTTTCCTTGCAGATTTTGTGTTGAATTAAAGTATTTTTATTTTTATATAACTTGCTTGGACATTCCCTTTGTTTTGAGCTGTGGTACTTTGCTGTTTGGGTCACTACTGAATCACATTCACACCCCTCTTAAGGGCATAACCTTCCCTCGGCCTACGTTACTCCAAAAGGCGAAGATGGTCTTGACTGTGACTGTTTTGCCTTTATGATTTGGATCACTGTTGGTTTGTAGCAGTGTGAGAGCTGAGTAAGTGATTTATTCACTAATCACCTCTATACTCCTACAGAGCAGAAATCATTTTGTCAGAATGTTATGTTATATAATGACATTTATAGAGCACATTCTTGCCACTTGTGGCATCCAGGAACTGAAAGGGTCTACACTTAACTGAGGCTATAATGAGGCTCCCTAAGTTTAGTAGCCAAAATTTCTGCAGGGCAGGTACAGTTTAAGGTGCATTTTAAGGTTTTCAAAGCGGCAGGAACAGAGTTCCAAAGAGGGGATGTTAGGCAAGTGAAAGACCTATCAATACTTTGAATCGTGTGACATTTGGGTTCCACTTACAGAAGGCTGTAGGTCGATCTTAGTGTTCTGGTTGGAATAGGTGATTGGAGTCTCTCACAAAAAAACAGGTGAAGCAAACCCACAATACATGTGGGTGATGAATATGATGCATAGTGCCTTAAATGGCCCTACATGTGATGTCAGTATAGTACGAGAGCCAATGCAGCACATGCAGAGGCAGGGAGGAAGACCCCCAACACCTGGTCCCTGAAATGATCCGGTATTCTGCAGGTACTGTAGTCGTTGAGTTACAGAGACCAGAATGCCAAGATTCAATCAACTGGCATAACTTGGTCAGAACATTGCACAAACCAACATGAGAGCAGTCTTCTGTTCATGATTACGAAGAGCTAGGGTTGGTTTCAATGTTTTTAGGTCTCACAAGCCCACTTTTACTGCATTGTTTACTTGGTGCACGATTGATAGCTTGGAGCCAATGATCACCACTTAGTTTGTAACTTAAATAGCCGGAGGAGTACAACTGCCTAAATGCATTGTCCAAAGGGACGATTTCCACATACTTCGTGAAGTTCTTATTCAGCCACCTCTTCACAGCAGAAAGACCTGGTGGATGAGAAAAGGATGACTTGTTGAGACCCGACTATCTTACAAAAATCTCTGTATCGTCTACACAACAATAAAGATCTTGATCAGTTTTAGCAATGGTAAAATATAAACATTACAAGAAAAGGCAGAGCCCTGAGAAACTCCAAAGGTTGTTGAAAAAACAAAGATGGGGAGGGAGGAGTTAACTGGCTCAAGATTTCTCTTCGCAAAATGGATGAGACCGAAGGCAAAGGTTAATTTTGAATCCCTACCAAAGAGAAATAGACTTGCCAAGACGCAAGTGAAGAAAACACAAGAGAAGACCATGCCATGGATAGTCAAACACCTACCCCCCAAATGGGAATGAAACCCCAATACGCTCATGACAGGAAACTGGAGACAATAAAGAAGAGTGGTCCCAATATTGTCTTAAAGAATATCACTGGGATGGGTTAAAAGTTGAACAACCCTGAATTTAAAACCTTCAAATCAAGAAAATGGCTTTATTCTGCTGCTGGAAACCTTTGCTACCAAATGCCATTAGGGTAAGGGTTTTCACTTCAGGACAGTACCAGCTAAAAACAACAAAATGGGCAGGAGTCACAGAGGCCAAAAAATCATCTGCAACGTAGGAAAGTGCACACAGGTAATTGACTATGTTAAAAGATCACCCAATTCCTAGATGGTCGATTTCATGGTATGAAGTGGAACAATACTCTGACTCCTGAATATTGTGAGGAATACCCCCGGCAGGGAGACATTCATATAATGTCCCTAGGAACCCCCCATTGACACCAAAAGCTATTGAAGTCCTGAGGAGACAGGACTAGAATGCCCCATAAGGTGGAAAGAGCTGTAAGCTCTCTCCAGGCAGACCCAAACCAGGTCCGAGGAAAATAAGCATGTTCTCTCTAAGGAAATGAAGTTACAGAATTGTGAAAACAGGGACAATGAGATTGGTATATTTATCCCTATGGGAACGCTGACAGGGGACTACTTTTGTACAGTTCTAGGGTCCCTCCCGGGATACAGGACCACTGTGAAAATAGTTTCAAATCAAGGATTCAATTAAAGTGAAGTAAAACCAAATCGCAATTGTTCTCCTTTTCCAGCACAGCGTAATAGGAGATAGAATGTATACGTTTGTGCAACAAAGGCACTCCACATATAACAGAGCACCTCCTTGGCTTACAACAGCATTTTCTGATTTGTTATTCACATTCTGAGAGTACAAAGGGACTCTGCGTAGGTCGGGCAGCCTAGGCAGGGCTTCAAAGGGAAGGAGACAGACTAGGATATTGTGGGGTTGAAGGGGGGCAGTAATCAACTGGATTGAAAGGGGAAGATACAGCTGGAGAGGGGAAGGGATGCGATACCACTCTGGAGAATAACAAAAGAGACATGGTTTGGGATAGATAAGTGGAAGAGGGTGATTGGAAGCAGATTGAGGATCAGAAGAGTGGGCTGGAAGTTGATTCTGGAGGCAAGAAACAGAGTTGCGGCATAGAAGAGAGAACAGAAAAAGAAGAAAGAACAGGAAAGATTGTGCCTATTTAGCGAGCAGCACAGGGTGGTTATGGAAGACCACCTGAGTCCAGAGGAAAGTGGGTCTAAGAATGAGATGGCAATGCTAGGACGGGAAGACAGCATAGGCTCAGGCAGGAGGAAGAAAACACCTGGTGGAAATCAACAGTAGGGGCACGGGTCTCTGATGAACCCAGCCAAAGCAGCCCAAGCCAGGTGACAAGCATTGACTGTGTGCCCCACCTGATGGAAGGAGCGCTATGCCTCTATACCAACCCTCAGCGAAGCACTCCAAACCATCTTGTAATCAGTGACCCTTGGCACCGTCTGATGATAAAGAGCTGCTGCTCTGTCAGGAGAGGCCCCAAGAAGACAACAGTCAGATGGGGAACATCTCTGGACCCAGGAGCCATAGATCCAGACCTCGTAAAACCCACAGCTCAAGATGGTGGTCCAGGGCTCCAACAAACCATTCCCAGGATGCACTGAGAGGGGGGAAGTGTTGCCCTCCTTGAAAAGAAAAGATATTGATGAATACTTATTTTCATTGTTGTGACACAGGAGGATTAGTGGGAACATCTCTGTGGACAGCAACTGGATTTGCTTTGTATAACATTATGGAACACCACGCAACAGGCTGAAGAACGTCTCTGAAGAAATATGGTAATTCCTAATCTTTCAGACATTTTCACTCCCTACTCGCCTTTCCTCACAACATATCCTGAGCCTCTGCAGTATTATCCTGACCATTTGTTTTGCTGATTTGGCAAACATCCGGACACCTTATGTAAGGATATTTTCTTTAATAACATCTTTAGAGTTCATTTTCTGAGTCTGGGTTTTGGGAGCATCCGCTCTCCATAACTGTATGTAGAGCAGATGCAACTATCATTTTGGTATAAAAGGATTCCTTTCAATTTCCTTTCTTACTCTTCTTCCCTATTAAATGCATAATATTTGGGGCCCCTGCCACTCTCCTTTCACCTGTGTATTCCTTCTTTCACATGCCAACCTGCTCATCTTGGCTTTACCCATTTGTGAAGACAACCATGGCTATATGAATTATAGACATCCTGGCTAGAACATTAGCTATGGGATATGCAATGAAAGGGTCAGCATCATTAAAAAAAAAAGCCTGATACACAGCGGCTCAGCTGAAATTTATGGAAACTGAGGCTAAAACTAAGTTGCAGAAGGACATTAAAAAATCAATCAGAAATGTTGGCATTCCATAAGAGATGGTACTGATCAAAAACATACATATATAATATTGGCATGTCATAAAGACCACAGAAAGCTACACCACTGAGCATATAACTGAATGAGTAAACATAACAGAAATTGTGAAAAGTATCAAGTGGGTGAGGAAATTAAAAGGCAACACTCTGTCCAACCATTCTTCAGAGATGTAAAATAAACAGAATACTGGCAAAACTGTACATGATCCTGAGCAGGTATGAAGCCCTTTGCAAACCAAACACCAAGGCCTAATCAGAAGTAAGGCAGAAAATGTGCGAGCACGAATAGATGAAAAGCGGATGAAATCAGAGAAGCCATACATTACTACATATTCGTTTGTCCAAATTACATTTATTTAGGCAGAAGTAGAGCTGGCAAGCATATGAGAGCTACAGGCATACAAAACTATTGCTACAAGCTACAAGCTTTGTCTCCCTCCTCATACGTCATTTTTCCCTAGCTGTACCCTAATGCAATAGTTTTGCCTTATAGGTGGCCCTTTATGGTCACATATTAGCCAAAACTAAAAATATATAACAACTCCACAACACGTATTCACCAAACGACTATTGGAGAATGGACTCAATTGGGGCAGACGCCACACAACATAAATGAAATTGAACCTACACGACTACAAGCATGTACAAGACTGCTATTATCATGTACCTGGATGATGTCCAATCACCTTGCTCCCTGTTGAAGTGAAATGCATTTATGTACCCCTCGTTTGTGTATATCTTTCTACTCCCTGACTAAACGACTCACCACTGAAATCTCCTACAACCTTACAGTGGACACACATATCCTCCCACATGTCAACCTCATGCCAAACAGTTACCACATAAACAGGAATGGAGCTATGCCAAATCTCAGCTGTTTTGATCTATCACCCCCCCCCACACACACACACACACATCAGTGACTAACCCAGAAGCATATAATGTAATTTATTAGATCTTTGACTGCCAGTATGTCTGGCAGGCCTGAATGACTGGAACCACTGTGGGCCACGATTGGCCCACACCTGGGGTGCATGCAAGCAAGCAGATCTTCTATTGGCTATCCCAGATTTGAGCGTTAAACGAATCTTGGATAAGAGAAGGGGCTCTGCATCCATTCCAGGTTAATCACCTGAAGCTCACACCGAACTACAGAAGGAGCCAAGTATCCTGAAACAAAAGAGCAGACCCTTGGAACCGCCAGAGACGTGCTGGAAGGTTTGGCACTCTGACCCTGCTGTTGTCTCGTCGGACCCCTGCTTTTGTATCGTACCAAGAAGGCCGGGAAGTGGGACCAGCTACTCCTGGCACCTCCTGCTTAGCCTCGCTAAGAGCCTCTTGAAAGTGTTCCTGGGCCATCCAGTAAACTGACCAGCTCAAACCCGGGGTAGCGTATAGGAGCGCCGCTGTCCTGAGTTGAGATTCAAGACTTTGGGAATTGCTTACTTGTGGTTATGGGCCCTCTCTCATCTCTCTCATTGTCCTAGCTCCTCTGGGTCATGATTTATGAGAGTGTGCCACGCCGTGAGCATTTGCGTTCCCAGTGTTGCAGCTGTGGTGACTGTCACTGTAAGTGCCTGCAGACCAGTCCCCCCGTGCCCTGAGACTTGCTGCACTGGAACGGTCTTCCTTTCTTCTTCAAGAGCAGAGAAAAGGCTACTGTGCCACCATGGACAATCGTCCAGTCTTGCATCCGATGAGAGTGCCGGAGCGACCTGTAACTGCAGGAGCGACCGGGACTAGACTGACAAATGTTTGGCCCAGACTGTGGCTAGGGTAGGTTAGTACTTGCATTACCTACCGGTGGCCCCCTGGCACATCCACTTGTTTTTACGCACGAGAATCCCTGAAAAGATACTCACCTTAGCTGGGCTAGCCTGTGCTCCTCAGCTATTCCCGAACTCTGAAAGTCGCTCTACCTGCAGGGTAGACCCTCCTCAAAGATTAGGGCTTTATTTTTCATCACCTCACCCCCTTCCTGAAATACTACAGCTCCTTGAAGAGGACCTGCTTTTGCTCCTACGCAAGACTGCGCATTGTTAACACGCTGCTGTACTTTTAAGCACAAGGCTCCCCACTTCATAGGGCTGGACTGCATAAGCTAGGGATCGATTTGCAGAACTGCCTAATGTAATAATTGTGTTTTACTCACCTCTTCTGTTGCAGGTCGTGGTTGTGTTCCCCTATTTATCCGCATCGGGCCAAACGCATTTTGTATATATGCTACATAGTGAAAAGCGTGTGTGGAAACTGTTTTATGATTACTGTGGTTTATTTGTGTTCAGTTATAAAAGCCTATGATAAATGTATTGTTGATATACACTTGTCTAGGAGTATTCTGTGGAGTTTTACTGAGTGTGCTCATTGTGGGCTTCCGATCACTCTCACCACTCCTGAGACTTAGACTTGACCGCCTGCCAAGCTACCGTAGATTGGTCTGGTTTGTCCAGAAGGTTTTTTGTTCCACTGAACTAGGGCGGCCTCCTAAATTTCTGCCCACCATGTCAGAGTTTAGAAATCCATCTTAACACCACCTGCCGTCCCGGGACCATAAAACCCTCCTTCCGAGCTGCCCCACACCTGCTCTGCATTCTTCTCCTATGCTACCACCTTGACTCCACCCCCTCCCCATATCCACTCCTCCTGCTCTACCCAACGCTGTCCATACTCGCTCCCTCTCCCCTGATAACCCCTTTGCCCCGGTTTCACTCTCTACTGTCCACTCCTACCCCCTCCAACATCCCCCTCTCTCTGGGTCCCCTCCCCCCCACCTAGGTACTCAACCTTCACTTCATTAAGCACAGCCCGCACAGCCTTGGCCAAAACTCCAGACTCTGCAGACCCCCTCACCCTCACCCACACATCTCTGACAGCCCCCCATTGGCTCAGGCACAGAAAACTTTCTACTCACAATCACCATCAGTGGCACTCCTCCACCCATCTGCCCAAATGACCACTTTCACTCCCACTCTGCTACACTCTGACCCCCTCCCCATGACCAACCCTGTCGATACTCTTATACTCTCCCCTCTTTCTCGCACCCCTTCTTCTTACCCCACCCATGCACCACAAGCCCCACCCACAGCATCTCCCTCCTTAATCCCTCCCCCGCCCTGTTCAGGACATTGCCCCGCTAGTCCCCTCTCTTACATCCTCATCAATGCCAGGTCAGTCACCAGAAACAAACACATGATGTTTACCTTATCTCTGATGATAACCCTGACATCCTTTTCATCACTGAAACCTGGTTCTCTGACAACTTCCTCCACAGTGCACACAAGGCCTTACCCCCAGGCTACTCCCTGATCACTCACAATAGAGCAAGCAGAGCAGGTGGTATAGCCATCCTCCACAAACCTCACCTCTCACCCTTACAGGTCGAGAAACAACCCTACAATGATGACTGTGAATCCCTGATAGCTAAATTCCAATCCTCTCCTCCTTTGTCCCTCAGTTTCTTCCTCCTTTACAGACCAACTGGCTATAATAGAACCTTTGCAGACTCCCTGAGTGACTCTGTATCGCCCATTCTGTTCTCTCACCCAAGTCTCACTGTTCTTGGTCATCTAAACATCGGGATTGACACCGCCCCCAGCCCCATGATCCGTCATCTCATTGACAACATGGAAGCCATCAATCTGATGCAACTTATATCAGGGCCCACCCACATTGCAGGTCACGTCTTAGATGTAGTGTTCAGTTCGTCCAACTTGAACTCCTTCCCCTCACCCGTCCCCCCCATCTGGACTGATCACTCGGCTATCCTCGTCTCAGCCCTGATTCCTTCATCCCCTTTACTTCTCCACCTCCCGCCCCTGCTACCTTCTCCAGAATCCTGTTCTGGATCAAGGTAAGCATCTGCCCCACTCTCCTCCCTTCCCAATCTCCCCCTCGAGGGAGGAACCCCAGCCCTTTTCAATCAATGGCTCTCAGACGCTCTGCCCCCCTTAATTCCCACAAAACCCACATCCCACACACCAGTCCTTCCCCCATGTGGTTCAGCCCTCAGCTCAAATTCCTTAAAACCCTCAGCCATTGCCTGGATCGACACTGGCTGACCAACCCTTCTGCCCAAAACGAAGCCACCCTGCCTAGACAGAGTCGAAATTAGAAAAGCCAAATATGCCTTCTACACTTCCTACACTGCCAATGCAAACAACCCATGCAAAGAACTCCACAAGATCATATCTGAGTTCAAGACCCCCCCTTCTGCTCTTCCTCCCCACCCCCATCTCCCAGGCAATGTGCTACTTCCTTTCCGACCATTACTACAACATAGCCATTGAAAGGAACCTCACTATCCATGATAAATTACCAGCCCCTTCCGCCCCTATTCCACCAGCCCCCGACCACTGCCTACAACTTGCACCCACTTCAGCTCCTTTTCTGCAATCTCCCATCCCAAAATCTCAAGGCACCTCTCCAATAGCCGTAGTCAGGTTCCCCAGGAGACCCCTGCCCTGGCCGACCTCTACCTCCGGACCTCCTAAAAAATATCCTCTCTTCCACCTGTGCAGGCTCCCTTACAAGATCTATAATCAACCACTGATTAACAGCAGGTATCTTTACACCAACATACAAAACCTCTTAAGCGAAACTACTACTAAAAAAGCCCTCATTTGGCCCCCTGCTCCCCTCCAATTACCGCCCCATCTCAACCGCTTCATAGACTTACAAATTACTAGATTGCACGGCATACTCCCAGCTCAGCCTCTTCACCAAGGCCCACAGCCTTCTTGACCCTGCCCAGTCTGGCTTCAGACCTCTGCATGGAGCTAAATTCTCCCTGGTCTCTATCTGGGACGATCGTCTCTGGATAGCACAGCGACAACGTGCTCGTCTTGGAAACAAGACAACACGAAGCAACACGGGTTCGATTCCCGGGTCCGTGCTTAGAAACCTCTGGGTATTAAGCGCGTTTTAAATAACCTATCATATCATGGTAGCTGACATGACCTGAAAAGAACAGCAGATTCTGAGGGCTGTGCTGCTCTCATACTGCTTGACCTCTCAGAAGCCTTTGACACGATTAACCACTCCATCTTCACAAACAAACCGTTTGACCTAGGCATAAGGGACTCCACCCTCAGATGGATCTCCTCTTTCCTCTCCAACGGCTCCCAAATCATCTCTCGCCTTCCTTCCCCAGGGAGACTCCATCTCCACCCTTCTCTTCAACCTCTACCTTTCCCCCCTCCCCAAGCTCACCTGTCCTACAATCTCACCTGTTATAACTACGCTGACGATACGCAGATCATCCCCAAGATTCCCAACTCCCCCTTCTCACACAACCCGGACCTGGCAACCTGCCTCTCAGACATTGACCTTTGGATGACAAACAATCACCTGCTTCTCAACCCCAGAAAGAGCGAAATCCCAATCTGCAGCAAAACAGCTCTCCTACCCTAACTTATCCATTGGCCGCATTCTTTAGGACCCGCGCCCATTGCATCCCCCTCAGTCAAATACCTAGGATGCACTTTTAGTTCAGACCTGATCCTTTCCTGTCACATCAATGCAGTGTCCAAATCGTGCACCTTCCACCTCAGCATCCTCAAACGGTTCTTTGCTTATCTCACCTACCCCCATAGAGTTTCCACAATCATGGCCATCATCCTCTTGCGCCTAGACTACTCTAAGTCCCTCTACCTAGGCACGCCAACATACCAACTGAGAAAGCTCCAACAGATTCATAATTCTGCAGCTGGGCTCTTCCTCAAACTCTCCTCTAGAGAACACATCTCGCCCGCACACAGGACACTCCACTGACTGCCCATCAGCCGATGGACCGCCTTCAAAGCCATGTGCATTACCCACCGCCAATTCACAAGAAAGATCCCGAATTCCTCCAAAACAAAAAAACTCACTTGCCAACGCCCCACCAGAATCCTCAGATCAGGCTCCACACACCTCATAGCAGTTCCTCCTTTCAGATCCTCCAGATTAGGAGGTGCCTGTTTCTCTCTCCTTGCACGCACTTTCTGGAACCCCCTCCACCTGGCGCTCCACCTCATAGAGGATCACCTGCCCTTCAGGGAAAGAACTGAAAACCTGGCTGTTCCCACCGACTTCCTTATCCCCCACCTCCCTGTCTCTCGCACATACAATTCATCCTACAGTCCCCCTCACCCCAGACATCCTCTGCACACTTCCGCCACCTGCCTTTATGCAAGTTACTAGCCACTTTTTTCCTTTCAGCTGCTTTGCTCTCCCACCCAACCTTCCTTGTGGGACACCAAGCACACACAGAGCACTCTGGTAGTCACTCCAGTAACTCGCACCTGGAACGAATCCTGACAGTGGAGCCGGTATTGCACTCATATGGGCTTGGCAATGCATTGCACTTAAACTGAACCTTAGAAAAATCACGCTGATCATCCCTTAGGAGCACAATCAGGCTCCTCGACCCCCCCACTCATGGTTGGCACTGCATGTAACTCTAAAGCACAGGAGTAATCATGAAATTGTGTCCTTGTTTTCGCTCTAGAAGGAACCAGGGATGAAAATCTCTCACTCTGAGAACCTCGCAGAGGGTGAGTGTTATCCATTCAAATAGCACTTAGATTGCTTGTAAAATGTAGCATTTCTCTCTGCACAAAGATGAAACTCAGGAAGTAGGCATTGCTGTTTGTACAGCTAACCCAGTTCTCCTCTCGCAAACAGTACCTTCACAACTTAGCAGTAGGCACGGTATCACTCCACACACCCTACACTCACATATAACACATCACCTCTGCCATAAGAATGAAGCAACTTTTAAGGACAGAAATTCGAACTGTAGATTCCCACATATCTCCTTAAGCACAATCGCCCCCTTTAGTCCATAGTATACCTCTGCTGCCCCCATACACACTCCATTTAGACATGGGTGACTAACAGGGTCTTGGCCACCCTTGCATAACTTTAATGGCTGAAATGCACACACGCATAATTGCACCTCCCAAATTCCGCTTTAAATGTTGGAATCGGGTCCCACCGAGGGCGTTCAAGCAAAAACACCTTGGGACCATAAGTATGGTGAAAGGCACTATAAAAAATGACAAAATGAATGAATTAATGACTTACCTATTTACAAGTGACACGGTTTCATTCCACTTGCAGGTGACTCAGGCTGCCCAAAACTACCATGGCTCATGACCCCAATACGGAACCCTGGGACGCCATATGATATGACCTAAAACGAGGCACAGACACACGGACCAGGGTATTCATAGCATGCACATTTCAACTCTTGAAAGGAAGATTCTGATGCCTTCACCGGACTGGAGGGGCACTTATGTACAGTCCAGAGAAAAATAGTCCTTGTGTGTGTGATGCTGCATAACATGTGCATCAGGAGGAATGCACCATTGCCTGCTGAGGAGGACATGGCACAGGGAGAATTAGACAAGGACAGTGATGAGACATGGTCTGGCAGACCAGCACAGAATGAGTGTGCAGAAGGAAGCCATGGGCGATTTCAGCGTCATGAATTGATAGACAATTCTTGCGGACAGAAAATATACGCACTTCACAATGTAAATAAATTAATCCCTGTAGTAAAATCTATGACACAACCCAAAAGACTACTAAATCTTTACTTGTGATGCAGACTCCATCTATTAAGTCTATTAAACCCATAGCCTCTCACCTCCTTCAATCTCCAATGTCACCTTGGAGTCAAGTAATTATTTATGTTGTTATTTTAGCAAGAAGGTACCTTTGGTGTGTGAGTGGTGGTGCGTTAAAACCTCTTATGGGGACTTCCTTGCATGTAAAAAGAGGCAGACCTGACTCCAGGCTATGCATGTGTTGCATCATGAGGAGAAGTGTCCTCTGCATATTCTCCTGACCCGACGACAGTGCCTCGTAAGCTCCTTCATCCACCACAGTATTCGCCACTGTAGACTCAGATAGGTGTTGACACTGATGGGCCATTTCCCTGGCTATTCCTCTTGTGGCCTCTTGCACGGCATCCCACATAGCCTGTTCATGCTGCAAATGAAGCTATGTGAGCACATCTATCCTCTTTTGCCGCTGCTCCATTCTTATGAGCATCTGTCAGATGGCAGATAAAGCATCACTGGGCAGGACAGCATGTGGGTGGACGGATGAGGTGGTGGGTGAAACATCACTGTAAAAGATTGCTGCATTGCCACCGTCTGAAGCATCATCACCATCATCAGGCTGTGTGAGTGATTGCAGGTCGACTGCAACACAGGCTTGGGTAGGACTGATCACAGGAGGATCAAGGCCTTTAGGGGGTGGTCATTATGAGGGCAAGTCAGCTCCAACCCCACCCCTTACAGATGACAGTGAGCCGAATGCTGAAGAGCGATGAAGGGTACCTGGTGGTGGTAATCACCAGTGGTAATCCTGCTTGACTTGACCCAGGCACACTGTTGGCATTTGAGGTGACGGATGGAACAACTGGAAAGGGAATTGCCAGATTTGCAGCTGAGGTGGTGATGGGTGCAGCAGCAGATGTGGGGGCAGGCGGCTTGGTGGCAGTGGCAGGGCAGAGGTCAGTACGGGGTGGCTGGTAGAGGTGGCAGCTCTGAGTACACCTTTGATCCATCTTTTTTGGCTGGGGTCTTGTGGCAGCTGCCTGAGGTCTGGACAGCATGGGTGGCAGAAGAGGTGCTTTGGGTTGCAGGGTCTACTGCTGCATTGATAGGCACAGCATGTGGAGGCGATACATCACTGCCACTTTTACCTTTACCCTGGCTGCATTGTGTGCCTGTAATGAGAGTAAAGACCTAGATACAGCTGCCATGTATACTGTGGCAGGTGCATGAACGGAACACAGGAAATGGTCAGGGGCTTGCGTCCATCTATGTGTCTGGTTCGCATGCCTGTAATGTGCGCAGTGCACTGGCACTTGGGTTGCCTATGCACCTTCAACATTACTTAGCTAGTTTTTCAAATGATACAGGTGCAGGTGTGTGATCGTCATGGTTTGACGGCTAGGGTGTGTCCCCTGGGTTGTTTGTGCAGGTGGATACAGTCCTAGGATTACATTTGTGGAGGGTGTCTGTCCAGTCCTATGTGTCCTGCCAGGTTTGTGATAGTACTCTGACTCATGAGCTAGATACCTTTTTTGATGCTATAGGGCACATGTTTTGGCCTGGTAATAATCATCTGACATGGTGCATATGGCATGACTGGCGGTATTTCTGGGTTGATGGTCATGACATTGTGCATTTCAAGCTGTCAAGGGTGCATGAGCTGACGAGTTTGTTGATGTCTACAGTCATCACATTTGTTTTACTTCTTTGCCACATGGTGCAACTTCTAGGTGTACACATAGTATGGATCATCATGCATATTCCTATGGCATTGTTCACAGTGAGCCAGAAGGGACTCAACATCAACATTGTCACCTGTGTGTTAGCCGAATGCCGGCTGGGACACATGCACTGCCTTCACATTTCCCACGGTGTGCTTTTTTACCCACCTGGTTCTCTTTGGCTTCCTTCTCCCGCACCTGCTGCCCCAATTCCCACTTTCCCTTCCATGTGGGAGATGCTTGCCACTCTCTCCTCTCAGGGGGTATGGTGCAGTGGTTCCACGGGATGAATGGCAAGGAGACTGCAGACACATGCGTTAAGGTCATTCCACCTCTTACCATAGTCGTCCACATCCCGCTGCCCAGTGACCATTCCCACTACTTTGTTCCTTATGTTGGCCTATATTATGCTCTTGCGGCATACCGATGTTTTCTGCTGATTTGCCCCAAACAGATCATCAGCATTGTACCCCACCTCATCTTCCAATACCTGTAGCTCTGCCTCACTGAATCTGGGTTTGTGGGCCCTCAATTCTGGCAACCTCCTCTTCTCCTTGGCTTATGGCATATTTCCACAGGTTTGGTTGCTGGATGGGAAAGGCACATGTTGGATTGAAGTTGTATTGTGTTTTTAAAGATGGCCATCGCTGAGCTTCCCATTTGCGAAATTATTTTATTTCCACCCAGTGGTTATCTGCCGGCGGAATTACCACTCTGTAATTCTTACATTTTTCTGGCTGTAAAGCTAATTCTGTCAATATTTGAAAATTGATTTTCGGCATAAATCCGTTACCACTGATGGTTTGTGCGTGCTCCCATCAACCTATGATATGGCGGTAATTCCGCCAGATGCCACAGCGGTAACGATAGATCTGTCTGGGAGAATTACCGCCCAACTTACTGCCCTACTTGTAATGAGGCCCTATATCTTCACTTTGATTTTTTCTTTCTCTAATAACTGAAATTTAAATATTATATTGAAAATGCATAAAGAGCCTCTGATGCTTGTTTTGTTTCAATCCTATACAACTGGCCGCGTTGCTGCTCACAGCACACACATTTTCTTCATTGCTTGCCCTGCTGCTTTGCCAAAAACAGAAGGCAAAACAATTGTGGAACTGTGGCCACGATCTTTAAATGGTGATTCCAGCCACTGCTGTGCAGCGGTGTATATCAAAGTATTCACTATATCTTGTCATTAATTCCCAGACACGATGTGCATTTTTAACAATTTTTATTTATTTATTTATTTATTTATTACATTTATATAGCGCGCAGACAGCCCGGGGGCATTGTGGCACTGTTACTTCTAAGGAAAACTTAGTTACAATGGGTACAGGTTGTGCCTTGGGTTAACAGTGAGGCAGTGACCTGTGATCAGATATAGGTGGTGTCATACCACGTAATGCATCATACATGAACATTCATGAAGGCTAGGCATATGTTTGTTAGGTGAACAGGGTCGTTTTCAAGGCTTTCCGAAAGGCGGCCAGTGAGGGTTCAGAGCGCAAGGAGCTAGGGAGGGTGTTCCAGTGTACGGCAGCGAGGTACGGGAAGCTAGAGCCCCCTGCTCTGGCGCTTTTTACCCTCGGTACTGAGAGCATGCTGACATAGGGTGACCTGGTGGGTCTTGCGGAGGAGACCGGGAGGATCCTCTGGGAAAGGTACATTGGGGCGACGAGATGGACGCATTTGTGGGTGATGCTTAGAGCTTTGAATAAGATCCTTTCCTTTATGGGCAGCCAGTGGGATGCTTTTCTGGCAGCGGTGATGTGGTCTCTCTTGGCAATGCCTTGTGCAGCACGCAGGGCATTGTTCTGTATTACTTGGAGCTTTTCAAGGTTTTTGTTGGAGGTCCCTAGGAAGAGACTATTGCAATAATCAAGCTGTGAGCCAGTAATGGCCCTGGCTATGTTAGTGCATGTTTCTTTTGACAGATAAGGTCTGATTGCGTTAAGGAGTTTTGCATGGTAAGCAGCAGAGGAGGCAATGGCGTTTACTTGTCTGGTCATGGATAGGTCGGAGTCTAAGTAGACGCCTAGTGTTTTTACTGTGTCTAGTACTGGGATCCTGATTGAGTCTTTTTTGATGGTGTCAGGGGAGCCTACGAGTAGGAGCTCACTTTTGTCGGAGTTAAGGCAGAGGCCGTTGATAGCCATCCACATTTGGATTGTATTGTAGATGTTGTTAAGGGTGGCAGAGTCCGTGTCATAGTCTCCTGTCAGGGTGAGAAGGATCTGTGTATCTTAAATTTACTTGTGTATCTTAAATAACTTGTGTATATTAAATTTATGTTGTCTCCAATTGGTGTTTGACTCTTTTTTTTAAAGTGCCTTATTTTTTTTTTATCAAGTATCTGCATTGTGTAAAAAATGTTAGCAAGTGTTACATATCTTGTTCATTAATGTGAAATTGCACTCTATTCTCATGCACAAACTGTTTTAATTTGTGAATGAGCGCATGACTACAGGATCCCGATTCAGAGTTGCAGGATGTGTTGTTTTGTTTTCTGAAGACTGCATGCTCAACATTTGGACAGATGCCATCTTGATGAGGGACACAGCATATCTGCAAGTCTATGCTGCATCAGGGCCACTATTTATCAAACGGATTTCTTTTTTCGAATTTGATCACAGAGACAAGCAACTATTCTGAGAAAAAAAAAGTGCAATCCGTCCAAATGTAGCTATATTAAATTGAGAGACAATATGTGATCATGGCTTATATTTAAGAAAGATATAAAAATTGATTTGTGAAAAGGGGACAAAAAACATAAGAGACAGTGAAGGAAGAATGCTGGGTTACAGTGAGAAATATGGTGCCAGAAAAAAAAAATTACAAAGTTAAACAAATAATTATTTGTATGAGCTAAAGGGAAAAGGGGGCACAAAGAAGGACTTGAGAATATGTCTGTAAGTGATTGCAGTGGTTGCACTTCAGATGCAGATTTTTGTCTTTGCTGCAGAGCCAGGTGCGATACAGACCCTACGCAACCCAAGTTTCCAAGAATCTTGGTTTGAGACAATCCTGGAAATTGGTAAATTATTGTTGATGGTAAAAACAACATATTCAGCACCGTGAAAAGGACATAGAATATAATGACCCATTGCTGTTACTTATAGACTATACCAGATGCAGGCAAACATGGTCACAGGATTGGTAGGATATTATAACCTACAAAATGCAGATAATACATGAAACACAAAATAAACATGGAGAATTTTGGGAGGTCTCCTGGTAGCTACATACACAGACCAACAGTAAGCATTAGCAAACCTTTTTGGCCAACTTCTGAATGGCTTGTATTTTGGCCAATACACCCCAACAAACTTATTCTCAAACTTCTATTGGATTTGGTTAAGTTGATTCCGATGGGCTCACTCACCAAGGTTAGATATATAAAACATGCTTGGTCGAAGTTCATGATAAGTCTTGAAGGCAGAGACAGAAGATTGCTAGAGTAATTCAGGAAGAGACAGGCAATTGAAATTGAGTTCAGTTAATGAGGAGTTGGACAACTGAAAAGAATATAGTGAGGGAGAGTTACAAAAATGAAATATGGTTTAGATCAGAGTGAGGCAGTAAACTGAAATAGGGATTTAGTTGAGGAGAGTGAGAAAAATAAAATAGGATTTTGGCGAGGGAAAAGTAGAAATTAAATTTAGGATAAGCCATCTTTTTGTGGCTGCTCTGGAGGAGAGAATAACCTTGGGTGACAGACATGCATGTGATGTTTCTTGTCTGTGACTAGCAGGAGACAATCACAGAACTGGTTGGGGGAAGGTAGAAGATTTCACCCAGTGGCTGTTATTGAGTGCTACATCTTTTTGTTTCAAGACAAAATAATCCCCTTGAGAGAATCAGAGAATTTTGGCGGGATCTATTTGTTGTAACTGTGCAATAATTTTGTGATGAGAGAGAATACTAGGAAAAAGAAAATCATGAATTGTTTGGAAGCAAGCAGTTATGTTCAGTGGCTATAAGTGAGGAGATTGGAATCCGTCATTGCGACTGAGGGTAAAATCTTATTGTGACAACTGTGAAAAAATACTACCAAAGAGAAACAAAATAATAGTTCGGAAGCAGGCAATTATATTCCGTGATTATGACTGACTGCAAAACAAATGTGCTGGCATCTTACGACTACTAATATTATGTAGAAGGGAATCCCCTTGACCACCTTGCATGACATGCAGGCACATGATATTTCTTGTCAGTGACCAGAACGAGTCAGATAAAAGCACATAATTGGTTGGAGGCAGGGAGGAGATTACATTCAGTTGTTGAACCTAAGTTTGGCATCTTTGTTGGGATAGAGAATTCTAGATAATCTTAAACCATCATTTGCAGAAGGCTCTTACATAAAGTGGCTGTAAATTTGCCATAGTTTTGTGATGAGGCAGAATACTAGCAAAGAGAAAATCATTTTTTTAATGTTTTTTTTAAATGTATTGTTCATTTAGTTCCATGCAAGAAACTTTAAGCACATTTAACAGTAAAAGAATACAAATGACATTATAACAGCGTGTAAAGAGAAGAACAGTTACACAGTAATCAATGAAAGACAATACGTATAAAAATTATTACAAATCATTTCATACTCTTATCAATCTGGTGTTTTCCATTGTAGCAGTCGCCTTACACTACATTGTGATCTTCCAGTATTCATCTATCATGATACCACTGCTTCTTGTTATAACTTTTTAACATTTGTCAATATTTCTCTCCATATGTGGTATGCTGCTGCCACTACAACCAATGATGTTGCACCATACAAGTTAGACCAAAATTGGTCACCTGAACAGTCTTCTAAATTGGTGACAAAGTTTGCATATACTCGTGTGTAGTAAGATTTCAAAAACCTACAACTTATGAGAACATAACAACATGTTTCTACCACCATATGGCATATACGACAGAGCCTTTCCTTATAGGGAAGTTTGGACCAAGAGCGAATAAACTCCATGGTAGGCAACACATTCAAGCGCATACATAGTGCAAAGCGTTTAAGATCAGTAGGACAGTGTTTAATTAAATAATTAGTGGGTAATTGGCCACTAAAGTGTTGTCGAGACAGATCGTGGTATCAAGGTTTCCTATGTAGTTTATCTACGTTATTTGATAAATCCCATTGTTTTATAATCAGGATCAGATGTTAGCACATCTGGGGCCAGATTTATCTGGTATATAAAAGTTGCTGCTGATTTTTTAACTTCAACAATGAAACTATTCTTTCCCCGATTTTCAGTTCTTTTTCCATCAGTAATAGCAAATAATTAGACTCACAACTACTATTCATTAATTTTGCATACAACAACGTTCTTTGGACGTGCCACAATGTGATTATTGATGTAACCCCATACTCGAGACACAGAGCCTCTATAGGCACTGAATTCTGTACACTTATAACCATCCCATAGAGTACTGTCGGCAATATACACACTCTGTACACCTCAAGAAGCCCTTGGATGTTACGTCCCCCAAGGTGCACAATGTAATGTTTTATGGCAAGCCACTTTCTCCAAACTTTAGAAAATACCTTTTCCTGGTAACATTTCCCACTGGGATTTGCTGTCATAGAAAATCCAAATAGTTGTATTCCGTCACTTTGATCAGTGGGATGTCCTCAATATGCCAAGAGAAAATCACAGAACTGTTTGAAGGTAGGAGATTACATTCAGTTGCTGCATCTAAGTTTGTAGCATACATGCCTTTTTCTTGTCACCATTACTAGTGACTGGAAAGAATGCCAGTGACCTCCTTGGATGATATACATGCCCAGCTATTTCATGTCAGTTACGTGGGAGTAAAAATAACCATTGTGAGTGCTAACTTGTCTGCGTGTAGCTAGAGGATGTTTTACATTAGCCACAGAGGTTTATATGTGCAACTGGGTGGCCAGCATTGTGCATGCTAAATTAGAGGCATCAATCTCACATTTAGCAGCAACTTTTGCCACACATCACTTTCTTGTGCAAGTCAGAGTAGTACATGCTCAGGCATTACAGCCCAAGAGGGAGGCTCTAAGCACTGTTTTGTGGGAAGAAGGGACAGGAATGCAGATTGCATCCACTGATGACCTGGGAAAAACAACACACTGGGCCTTATTACGAGGTGGGCGGAATGGGTTTAACGGCGCCGGTAATGGTGCCGGTAAAACCATTCCGCCCTATTACGAGGTTCCCTTGCGGGACCCGCTCAGAACGTCTGGTCAGACCAGACGTCCTCTGCGGATCCCGCAAGGGGACCAGGGAGCTAATAACAGGCTCGTTATTAACGGGCCCATTATTAGCTCCCTCCCCATTCCCATTGAGCCCTATGGGGGCTCAAATGGGAATGGGGATGGGTTTTTTGAATGGGGATTTACCGGGTCCTCCAAGGTTTGAATGACCCGGTAAGTCCCCATTGAAGGAACCCAGACCCGAGTTTTAATCAAGGACCCCGCTCTGCAATACACATCATTGAAAACGAGGCACCTCGTAAAATGTATATGAAAAGGTTGCCTGATATTTATCAACAAACTCATATGCACCTACAAACCCTCGCATTGATAATGAGGTGCACAGTGTAGGTATCAGGAGATGGGAAGTTCCTGGTCTCCACAACCACCCACATCCAGTGATTCTGCTAACAATGATAATGAATTATGTAAGGTGTATGAACCATCTGAATCCAGGGTGCAACACATGACTCTGGAAGCCATCAATACAGAGAAGAAGGATGAAGAGGACAATGTTACAGTAAAAGAGATTGGGGGTTGGGGGTGCACATCTGCTCCTCCGCCTGTGTACAGTCTCTTTCAAGCACAACCTGGATGATATGAAAGTGCAAAAGTTGACAAATGGAGGCAAGACCACGAATATAGCCACCCCTCCTTTGCAACAGATGAGCATAGTAAGGCACTTGGTGTTTTTTTTTTTAACCATTTTTATTTTTCAATGGAGACATAATCAATTACAACATATGATTGTTACACTTTGTCATAATGCATAGACCAACTTTCCATTCAGGGTTAACGTCACCCGTTGCTGCGTAACTTGTCTCCAATTTCTTCATCTGTAATTCATCATCCCTCCCTCCTCCCCACTGTCCCTTTATAACATTTGTAACAGTTTTGAAAAGGTAAACATATTTTGGCTTTCAACAAATGTGCAAGAGTATAACTTTTGATATTATGAGTCCACATTATAATTTCGTTGTCTGTTACTATACAGTAGGTATCTCCCAGTTTTATCGTTTAATTCTTAACTTCCTCCCTCCCTCCCTTCCCCGCTACAACTTTTTGAAGGGGGCCAAGTGGACAGGCGTCTCTGCAGTGTCTAATTCTTTCATACATAAGTTCTTGGGTGTAGATGTTACACAGTTAATTCCCTCTTCCCCTTTATTTTTCCCCTCCTTGTTCTCTATTTTCGTCGTGCTGATTCTCGTCGTGCTGATTCTCTATCTCTTTCTCTCTTCTGATGTTAAGTGATCGATATATTTCTGAGGGTTCGTGGTTTATAGAAGTGGGCTTCCCTGTCTCCAATAAAGTCTCTCAAGGGGGACCATATGGATAGGTATCTCTGATATGTTTCTGTTCTTATGGCAGTTACCTTCTCCATTGCCATTACTCCCCATAGTTTCATCCACCACCATGGTGTCGTCAGGCCCTCTAGTGTTTTCCATCTTTGCGATAAAGTTATACGTGCTGTTGATAGTAAGTGTGTTATTAGCGTGGATATATGCCCCGATGCTGCGTATATTCCCTTTGCCTCTACTCCCAGTAGGACCACCTTAGGTGATAGTGGTAAGTGTCTGCCAGTAATGTCTTTGATGTGTCCCAGTATCTCCTTCCAGTAGGGAATTGCTTTGGGGCATGTCCACCACATGTGGAATAGATCTCCTCTCCCTCCACATTGTCTCCAACAGTTTGGGGGATAATCTGGGTTTATTTTGTGTAGTCTGTGGGGGTACATGTACCATCTGTAGCAAAATTTATATGCAGCTTCTTTAATTGCTGTACATTTGGAGGATCTGTGAGCTCTTGTCCATATTTGGTCCCACTCTCTTTCCGTTATTGGTTCTCCTACATCTTTTTCCCAATTCTCTTTATGTTTTAGGTTGTCCGTTGGTTGTGCTCCATCGAGCAGTCTGTAGATTCTAGATATCCCCTTCTTTGGTTCACTTTCTTGCATTGTTAGTTCCAAGCCTGTTAGGGTTCTTGTTCCCGCTCTTTTCACTGAGGGATGGGAGATCCAGTGTCGTACTTGCATGTACCTGAACCTTTCATTTTCCCCTAGGTCGAATTTCTTTTTGCATTCTAGGAATGGGATTGGGTCGCTGTTTTGGTACATGTCCTGCAGTGTCAGATTGTCCGCGCCTTTCCAGCCTTTCCAGAAACTCTTCTTCAGGCCTGGGGTGAAGTCGATGTTATGTGCTATTGGGGATAGTGGTCCCAGTCCTCGTTTGATCTTTTTCATTTTCATGGCTTTGTCCCAGCTACTCAGGGCTGTTTTAGTAGCTCCTAGTAATTTTCCTTCTGCTTCGCGGGTCTTGGGGTTCAGTGCTAGGAGCGCTTTTATCGGGATCTGTGTGGGTGCTTGTTCTATGGCTCTCCATCCTTTGATGTCGTCTGGGTTAGCCCACTGGAGAATGGGGGCCAAGTGCGCGGCCATGATGTACCTGCCCAGGTCTGGGACCCCCAGGCCTCCCAGGAGCGAGGGACGGGTCAGTATGCGTCTCTGTATTCTGGGTCTCTTTTTCGCCCATATGAATTTAAATACTGCGTTTTGAAGTTCTTTGATTATCTGTGATGGGATCGTCACGGGTATTGAACTCGTGACGTATAGAAGGCGGGGGAGAAGGGTCATCTTTACCGCTGCTATTCTGGCGAACCACGATAATTCCTGATTATCCCATCTCAGCAGGTCCGCTTTTTGTTGTTTCCAGAGAGAGGGGATGTTTGATTTATATAAGTCCTCGAATTTCTTTGCCAGGTGAACTCCCAAGTATTCTAGCGTGTTTTCCTCCCATCTCATGGGGAATCTTTGCTTCATGCAGTTTATTGTATTTGCGTCTTCAGTTATGTTTAGCGCCTTTGATTTATTGTAGTTGATTGAAAATCCAGATATGATGGCAAATTCTTCCAGTGTCTCTACGGCTTTCGGTAGTGTATTCGTAGTGTCTCCCATGTAGAGCATCACATCATCAGCATATAGTGCTATTTTCTGCGGGGTCTCCTTGATTTGCACTCTTTTTATGTCGGGGTTTCCCCTGTATCTTGCTATTAGCGGTCTATGAATATCCAAAGTGTACAATCTTTTCATCCAGGGCAAAGAACAACAAAATCTCTCTACTTGTACTTAGTGTAAGAAAACGATTTGCTGGGGAAAAATTGAAAACAACTTGGACACCACATGTTTGCAGTCCCATTCGATGTGGACCATGCACTGATCTTGGATGAACTCACAAGGCCTAACCTGAAACCCTTCCACTATCAGCCATTCACTATAACTACCCCTCACCCCAACCCATACATAATATTGCTGACATGCCAACAGGGACGCTGAAACCTAACTCCACTTCCCACAGAGATACCTCTGTGTACCATTGGAGGTTAGTTAATTTTGTAACTGTAGGGATGCATAAATGTTTGTGTCGAGAATGCAGGCAGTTTGGGGAGACAATTTCTACATAAATGTTTGAATATGGTGCATTTTACATCACACTTTCCGTGAAAAATTGCATCAAAAGCCGCACAGTTTGCAATCGGTTTTGTATGGTAGCACATGAAAAAGTCCAGTGCAAGTCACTTGATTTTCCTTCGTCAAGTGGTTGGTGAAAGAGGCAAACCGCATCTCGTCTGTGGACTGCCTAGCGGCATCGCTTCCTCCTGGTTTACTCAATGGGGTGCTTCCAGGCCTGCACTCAGGACTATTTCTCTTCTGGGGACAGCAGGCAGAGGCATATGCTTGACTTTCCCCCCAAGATTGCTCCAACAGGTTCTAGCTATCTAAGAGGACAGAGTCCTCTACTTCCCCTAATTTCGACTCCTTCAAGGGGGATATTGGTGGGTGGTCGCATTTTCCAACCATTGGTAAATTTCTATAGTGGTATCTTTGTTTGTTGCTGCCCCCGTTAATTCCAAAACGTACCGGTTTCCAATACGTGGCTTTCTTGGGGAGTGCAGGAGATTGTGGTTTAACAACCCCCAACCCATTTTTGCCCCCCAAGGCTAGTATCAGGTAGACTGTAATTACAAGTGCTTTCTTTGGGCTTCTCCAGTCCCCCTTTGGCAAACAGTGGTTCAGGTAAGTTAGTTGTGCGACTATCCACTCTTTCATGGTCAAATGGCTGTATCAGTCTGGTCTTGCCAGCAGAGCCAGCAGTTTCCCCTCTTTCCACTGTGTCCAGAGAATGGAGTAGCTTGGTGTGTTTGGCCTAAATGCTCTGTTCCATGGGGGAATATTCATTGGTTGGAGGTAAAGTTTTTTTTAGATCGCCTTTACAAAGCAACACAGAGTTCTCCATTTCCCCCCAACCCCCAACTACGGCCCCATCTTGATCTTTTGTATCTTTTTGCTGTCGAGAGCGGGGGCGTCCAAGGCTGGGTGAGGCGGGTTTGAGAGTGCTATATTTTTCTATATACAACGCTGTCGATACAGTCACCAGGGCATCCACCATGAGCGGGGACGGCAGGGTGTAGGGGATGAAAGGCAATTCAAAAATGTCTAAATCAAGTTGCTCGCCAACACTGGTTTTTAAAACCATCCGGTCTTTTTCTCAAACACATATTTCTCAATTTGTTTGTCTAAATTGTCACTAACCTCAATTGCCTTTATGGCCTCAAGCAAACAGGTGGAGTTGCTTCTTTCCACCCTGTCGGCACCCACAAGTCTGCTTTCCGGTACAGATCGTGGCTTGTTCCTCAGGGTTAGTTGTTCCAAACTCAGACTCAGATTTTTGTCTCTCCTCTGCCATCCCCTGTAAAGGAGGGACTGCAGCAGCTAACAGCAGCAAACTGCAGACAACTGCTTCTATTCTGCTGTGATTCGCTTTTCTCCGCAAGTGTGCATTGTATTTGTAGACTCCTCCCAGCAAACAGCAAAAAGGTAACAGTGAGAACAGACTCGCAGGACAACCCCCAGCAACTGCTTCTACTCTGCTTCCACTCTGCAAACACTATTTATCGTTTTAACCAAACCTTATTTAGAATTGCTCTATCTCCTCAATTGCTGCAGTCATCAATTCCTGGCCCACATCCATCATGTTCTCCATGAGAAACTCAGATGTTGTTGGTCACAACCTCCTACGGCATTATTGAAGCTCCCCCCATGACTCTGTCCCACTATTTTGTGGCAGTACCCTTTGAAGCTCCTCCTTAAGCTGTTGCTGTCCAGCACTTGGCAGCTCTCCACCTTCACAATCTCCAAGGCTTCCACATCTCCATCCACAGACAAGGTGTCAGCCTCAGCCTTAAAGGGCTGTTCATACTCTTTGACCACTTCCTCTCCAGCATTCACCATACCCTCCTCATCTAAAGGTCAAATGCAGCCATAGTGCTCCATGAGGTCCTATTTTACCCATAGTAATTCATGGGTGGGCTGGGGAAGGGAAGCTAAGAAAAAGGGTGTCAAATTGTTTTTCTCTTTCTTTTTTCAATAAAGGAGAAAGGTAAAGGGCTTACACATTTGAAGGATATGTTATGAAGGTTTTTACAAGGGTTTCTCTATTTCCTTAAAGCACGCAGCATGGAGAATGTCTACCCCATGCTGCTGCTGATAGAAGCTGTGAAAATGCCATGGTGGAGGGCAGGGGGTGTAAATGTAAAGGGCCTTCTGTGCATTGTGCTTTCCCAGGCACTGTTTTTAATAATTCCTGCAAAAAACCATAGTATTTTCTCACATCTGTGGGCACACGAATAGGGTACATGTTCACAATTGTAAGGCCAGCTACAGGCCAATATATCTCTAAAATGCACCCCTGTGTCCACCTCAGCGATGCTCATAGAGACATGCTCGTTTGTGATTCGGACACAGTGCCGATTTGCATATATGTTCATTTGTGCAGGTGCACAGGCAAATGGCAAATATTTTTTTGTTAACCAAACCTTATTTAAATTCCCAAATAAAAGTAAAGGCGACATGGTTTCTAAGCACCTACAAATATAATTTACTCTAATAACCTCATACAGCAAGACTGTAGCAGTTGGTGCCCAGCCTTTCCTGAACCATTCCTGCTCCATAATATTGGAAGAAGAAGCAGAAGAAGCAGTTGGGAAGGAAAGGTACAAAAGCTGGTAGGATGAAGGGAAGACTAAAGCTGCATAGTTGGCCCAGTAGATCGGCAGACACTCATGCAGCATAGGTTTTGCCAAAGGCTGGTTTGTTTGAAGTTCCATATTGAGTATTTTCCTTATGTAGTAGTCTCTCAGCACATGTCTCATGAATGCAATATTGTGCTTTGGTGTTTTGGTGATTTGATCTTGCTGCTAATCATGGCCACTACTAGGGAGAATGGTGATATAGACAGTGGTTCAGCTCTCATCCATCTCAAGGGTTATATGATGTTTAATGTACACCATTGTCGAGCCTGAGTAGAATAAATACATAATGAAGATTGCCCATGCTTACAGCACAGGGTAGTCTTGATTCTATTAAATCAAAAAATGTGTCATATTCGTTCTCGCAGCGGCGCCTATGGACAATTTTTTGATTATTTAAGGGACTTAGGTTTAGTCACCCTAAGTTTCCTAGGGTCATTCAGACGTAGACCGCTTGCTCACTGTGCTCAGAGAGGCACAGCTCCACCTCACTGATGAGGCCCAACAAGACTGAAACACATGTATGGGGTTGCTGTTGGTAGTCGTGTTCAGAAGGGAACTTCCATAGCATTTCAGTGCTGGACTGGCCATGTGGGCGGGACAAAGACTGATATGCAAATGTATATTTCCCATCTGTGAAAGGTACAGTGAGCTAAAGTGTGGCTGAGGACTCTCGAGTGGGTACCTTCCCAAAGAACAGGTCAATGGGCTGTGTTCGCTCTCGCAGAGGGGCGCCTATGGACTATTTTTTTTATTATTTAAGGGACTTAGGTTTAGTCACCCTAAGTAAGGTTCCTACGGTCATCCAGATGTGGACCCCTTGCTCACTGTGCTCAGAGAGGCACAGCTCCACCTCACTGAGGAGGCCAAAGTAGGCTGAAACACGTGTTTGGGGTTGCTGTTGGTACTCTTGTTCAGAACGGAATTGCCAGAGCATTTTGGTGCTGGGCTGCCAATGTGGGCTGAACAAAGACTAATATGCAAATGGTTATTTCCCATCTGTGAAAGGTACAGTGAGATACAGTGTGGTTGCGGACTCTCGCATGGGTACCTTCCCAAAGAACAGGTCAATGGGCCGTGTTCGTTCTCGCAGAGGGGCGCCTATGGACTATTTTTTGGTTGATTCTATTAAAGACACAGAGGCAAGCATTATACTGTACTTTCTTTATTACTGCAACTCACAGCTTTTAACATTTTGAACATTTAAACTGAACATTTTTCACGTTACTCTTAGATCCACAGAAAAAGGGAAAATCCAATAGTTTAAAGGGTTCAAGACAAATTCAAACTGGAACTACTTGTCCCATGAGCCACTAGTCCTTGGTAGTCCCGAGGCTCTTGTCCTCCACCTATCAGCTGCTAAATTCCAGTACAATAGACTCCTGCCCTATGTCCTTTCCTCTTTCTTTTGACAGCGAATTCTGCTCGAATTTGAAACGTAACAGTCTTTGCACTGTGCAAACTCTTCCGTGTCTCGGAATTTTTAACTGTTCCTTCGATCTCGCAGTCGCTTTGGCCCAACAGGACAATGTGCTCCCTGCAACAAGTTTCCCCTTCCTCCATCGCACACATCTGAGGCTGCTTTTTTCTCGTCTCCTATGAGGAATGGAGAGGAAATCATTGGGGTGGGGATGCGCTAAAGAGTTTACGCAGTATGAAAATACATGTAGAACATCGAAACTCTTTGCCGTATCGGGCGGGATATAATGCTCGCCTCTGTGCCTTTAATAGAGACTATCCTGCGCTGAAAGCATGGGCAATCTTCATTCTATGTCAAGACAGGAGGCGAGCATTATGCTTGTTCAAAGCTCGCCACCACTCTACTAGTTATCTCTGACACTGGCTTAAAATAGAAAGTCTTAAATGTTGCTTCGGAAGACCAATCAGCTGACTTCATAATGTCCTGTGGCAACACCCCTGCTGAGAAACCTCTAGATGCCATCGCCCCTCTTGCAGAATGTGCGCCAAATATGGATAGGTCTATGCCTGCTACTTCATAATCCTTTATGCCCTGTGCTACACATATCTTCTTATGTTCTGGAAAGCAGGGATAGGAAATGATCTTAGAGTCATATTTTGTTCTCTTAGCTATGCTGAATGCTACACCTTTCGGTTAAAATATCTTCCTGTCTATTTCCAATGCTTTAACATCTGATACTCTTCTACACGCTGCTAAGCAGAGTAGCATCGCTAGCTTCCCTGACAATTGTGACCGCGAGAGGTTGCTATTTTCCGGCCAGCTGAGAAAGAATCAAAATACTTCTCTGATGTCCCAGAGCACCGCAAATTTGGGCTCTGGTGCTTTCGTTAGCTTTACGCCCTTGTGCATGCGAACAACGGCAGGGTGCTCTTCTACGAGCTTCCCTTCTATTCTATAGTGCCCCGCTGACACAGCTGATCTGTAAACTCCTAGCATCCTATAGGCACAGCCGTCCTTAAATCTGTCGGCTAGGAAATTGAGAATGTGGACTAGAGGGGTTGAAATGAGATGAATATTGTGCTTTGTGCACAAATAGGACCAGCGGTCCCAAGCAGCGCCATAGCTCTGTGTGGTGGAAGGTACCCAGGAGTCTCTAATGCAATCGGCAGCGAGCTGCGATATGCCTAGCAACTCCCATCTCTTCCTGAAACCCTGCAGGCTATTGGGTGGAGAGTGCCTGCCTTTATGAGAGGGTGTGAAAGCCCATTCGGGCTGAGGAGAAGGTCCTGCAGATGAGGAACTATCCTCAGGAAATCCGAAGAAAGTTCCATCGCTACTGGAAACCAGGCTTGGGACTTCCAAATGGGATTATTATCACCTGCGTGGGGGTGTCTGGCTGATGTCCCTTCGCCAGGTTTGTCTGCTCGTCTCTTCCTGGAAGCTTCTTGGACATCTTTTTGCTTGGCTAGCATAGCTTCCAGCGGTATCAGGTAATAATATCCCCATATATATGGTCGCCGTAAATAATATTGCCGGGAAAATGTTGTGGCAATATTATTTGGGTGACCATATATATGGGGACAGGTGCAAAAAAATTTTTTTTTAAAAAAAAGAAAGAAATTAAGTTTGGGGGTTGCGGGGGTGTCCCCCGCATGTTCCATGCAATAATGTCGCCACAAAAAAACGCAGTTTTTCGGCGATATTTTTGCATGGCGAGATTTTCGCGGCGACATTATTACATGGAACCCCAGCGGCATGTCCAAGCGTTGTGCAATGGGTTGTAAACCCTGGGATACAGCTTGGAATCGGGAGTCCCCTAGGACTTTCTTAAAACTGAGGGATAGCTCTGTCTCTTTTTCTGTGGGTTCTTCTACCCACTCTTCCTCACTCCACTTTGGTGAGGTTGACTGAGAAAATCTTGGCTCCTCATAAAGAGCCATGGTTGCTCAAGAGTCTGGCAAGGCGAGCTTCTGGACAGTCAGCTAGTAGTGGCTCTCTAAGCAGTCATTTGTTCAATTCCTGCTTCTTTTTTTTAAATAATCCCCCTTTTTTAAAATATATGTATTTCCTTTAAATTCCTGCTTCCTTTGCTCGAAGCGATGAAGAAATGTGGTGTTCCGTAACGTTGTCGGAAAGACCCAGAGGATGATGGGAAGGCTACGTGCCTTCAACTCCCCTGGTTCCCACTGCCCTCCTGGTTCGCCTGGTGCTACTACGTGCTCCGGCTAATGTAAACACACACACGGAGCGGGGCCGGCTGCCTAACGCAAGCATGTTCGCTCGCGGCTACGACCCGACTCCTGAGGGGAATTATGAAAGTCGGGACTTTGCCTGGATGAAAACATATATGCGCGCGCACACAAGCATCCACAATACAAACTAATGTATTTAAAAAATGGCCACATAAATGTTATTTCGCTAGGCTGAATAGCACTGCACTAAGGTATCTTTGTAAAGATAATACCAATACTATATCGTGCTAGCAGCATAATACTGATACTTAATGCACACATACGCTATAGAAGCTTGTAAGAAATGTTTACTTATCTGAGGAGCTGCAGCTAAAAGAAAGAGGAAATGACATAGGGCAGGAGCCTCTTGTACTGGGACCGAGCAGCTGATAGGTGGAGGATAAGAGCCTCGGGACTACCAGGGACTAGAGGCTCATGGGACTAGTAGCTCCAGTTTTAATTTCTCTTGAACCCTTTAAACTATTGGATTTTCCCTTTTCCCATGTTAAAATTTATAAAAGCTGTGAGATGCAGTAATTAAGAAAGTACAGCATAATGCTCGCCTCCTGTCTTGACATAGAATTATAGTTTCTGAGATCACGGAAACCGAACTCGCAAAATGGGAGTTTTAATAATTAAGTGAGATGTTTGCTTTTTTCTCATGGTCCGGGGGGTGGGGGGAGGGTGAATTGCAAACATATTATGTGGCCTGCAGGCATTAAGCAGATATTTTGAAATGTGTAGAGTACATTTGGCAAAGGGTTGATCATGTCTGGATTTATTTTTTTCATAACGATAGATTAAGGTAGTTTTTAATTGAAATGTCCAATTTCATCATTTCAGTATACATTTACAGGCCGATTCATGGAATAATTAGCGCGGCGCAAGTGGGCAAAAACGTGCGAATCGCAGTGGAATAGCGAAAATCGCAGTGCAAGTGCGAAAATCGCACGAAAAGCAGCGCACGTCGATTCATGGAAGGCCGTGCGCGAGAAAACCAGCGGATGTGCGATAAAAAAGTGCGCGGCGCACGTTGGCGCACAGGCCATCTAACAGCGTGCGCCAGGTCACAGCGAAAATCGCACAGGCCACAGCGAAATTCGCACATAGCGCGGCGCACGCAACAAAAGTAGGCGGAACACGGGCGTAACACTCGGAATGGGGAACAACTTGCCAAAACGTGGGCGTCACGGGGGAAGTACAGGGCACAAGTGCGCGGAACGCCCACACGCTCGCCTACAACACGTATTCATGGAATAGAATAGGGGAAAAAAGCGCACGCTCAAACCAGCACACAGGCACAAACACGACCGCCACAAGAAAGCAGGCGGTAGCGTCTCTGCGGCTGTAAGAAATGTGCGCCAAAAGGTGCGCCAACAAATAGCACCTATATACTGCCATGATGAATGTCCCATACTGTGGACCTCCAGGAAAAATGATGTGCAAAGGGGTACCCACAAACACGGACACCCGCTGACAAAAAATACGTGTGCGTGTATACCGGGGTGCGCGGGAAGTCTCACACGCGATTTCAGCAGGGTACGTGCATCACAGGGGTTCTTCACGCGATCGGGCCTGGGGGAGCGGGCTACGTGTATTTCAGGGGTTCGCGTGAAGTTTCTCACGCGATCGGGCCTGGGGGAGCGTGCTACGTGTATTTCAGGGGTTCGCGTGAAGTTTCACACGCGATCGGGCCTGGGGGAGCGGGCTACGTGTATTACAGGGGTTTGCGTGAAGTTCCTCACGCGATCGGGCCTGGGGGAGCATGCTACGTGTATTTCAGGGGTTCGCGTGAAGTTTCACACGCGATCGGGCCTGGGGGAGCGGGCTACGTGTATTACAGGGGTTCGCGTGAAGTTCCTCACGCGATCGGGCCTGGGGGAGCGGGCTACGTGTATTCCAGGGGTGCGCGGGAAGTTCCACACGCGAATAGCCTGGGCGCGTGTATTTCAGGGGTGCGCGGGAAGTTCCACACGCGAATAGCCTGGGCGCGTGTATTTCAGGGGTGCGCGGGAAGTTCCACACGCGAATAGCCTGGGCGCGTGTATTTCAGGGGTGCGCGGGAAGTATTACACGCGATTACTGCACGGTACGTGTATTTCAGGGGTGCCGGGGAGTCCCACATGTGATTTGACAGTGTGGGTCCTCCCAGGTGTACCCTGTACACCCTCCACGGCCCCTGCAGGCAGCCCACACCACAGGGGACTACCCTGCCTCCCTGGTCATGTCCCGCAGGCAGCCCACCCAACATGGGCATGCCCCCCAGCAAAGGCACATGTCTCCTTGAACTAATGAACACCAACTCATGTCCCCTTGCACCCCCACCCCCCAGCACTGTGGGGCACCTGCCAGCAGGCCCCCACCCATGTCCAACTCATGTCCCCCACCACCCCCACCCCCCAGCACTGTGGGGCACCTGCCAGCAGGCCCCCACCCATGTCCAACTCATGTCTCCCACCACCCCCACCCCCCAGCCACCAGGGTCACCCTCCACCAGGCCCCCACTCATGTCACCCACCACCCCCACCCCCCAGCCACCAGGGTCACCCTCCACCAGGCCTCCACCCATGTCTCCCACCACCCCCACCCCCCAGCCACCAGGGGCACCCTCCACCAGGCCCCCACTCATGTCACCCACCACCCCCACACCCCAGCAGTGCAGGGGCACCCTCCACCAGGCCCCCACCCATGTCTCCCACCACCCCCACCCCCCAGCCACCAGGGGCACCCTCCACCAGGCCCCCACTCATGTCTCCCACCACCCACACACCCCAGCAGTGCAGGGGCACCCTCCACCAGGCACCCACACATGTCCCCCTGCCCCCAGGTCCTGACGATACTCAATCATGGCAGTAATGGGCAGCATACCCAGCACAAACACCCAGGCAAGGATTGCATCCACCCACTTAGTGAATGCAATTACATGATACAACCCCAATGGCAAGTCTGTAAATGAACACATGTCCGTCACACACACATACACAATGGGTGCAAGTCAATGTCAAAACCCATATCATGACATGTATGAAACAAATGAGAAAATACCACAAGTGAAAGTTAAAAAGAACATGTATTAAAGATGAAAAATAAGTAAAAAAATCAAACATACAACAATGGGGATAACAAAATAAATGCTCCATGTCCGAGAACAAATGTAAAAATAAAAAAAACAAAGTAATCCAAAAACAAATGTTGTCCAAAGCAAAATCATGTGGAAGTAAAATAATGAAAAAACATTTCCTCATGGTGAACACAATAATTAATAAAAAAAATGTTTCTTCAAAAAGCAAACTATATACACGAAAATTCCAGGGTCCATGAGCCCAACACCATAAATGAAACCTACTACTACCTAATGAAAATAATATATACAAAAAAGTGGCCATTGTCCGAGCGGTCCAAAAAACCAAAAATTAATAAAGGAAACCTAACACTAACTAACTAAATAACTATATACAAAGGCAGCGGGCAAGTCCTGCGGCTCACTCGGTGATGTTGCTGGCCAGGGCATCATCGAACTCCATGTCGATGTCCTGGAGGCGGGACTCTGTCCTGGCCCCGAGGTCTCGCTGGGATAACCCCATGTCCAGCTCAAACTCCCTGCGAGCTTCCTCGAGGCACTCAGCCCGCCTCAACGCCCGACGCATGGAGAACTCCGCCCTGACCATGGTGAGCCGCTCCTCTTCCGCCCGCTGCCGCTCCGCACCTATCCGCTGGACCAACTGCTCCCACACGGAAGACACCACCATCCCAGGGTTGCCCTGCCCTCCGGCCGATGCCTGCCCCTCTGATCTTGAAGGCCCCGAGCCATGATGCCTCCCACGTCGAGCCTGCTGCTGCCTCCGACGCCACTGCCTCTGCCAGCACGACGGCATCCAGGCTGATGGAAACCACCGACGCCGTCGTGCACGTGCCCTGTCTGATGATGCTGTCACATCTTCCACCTGCTGGGGTCCAGTTGCTGTGTTGTCCACCCCTGCTGGACCTCCGACTCCCAACTGTGGCAGGGATGGGATCCCCACCGAGCTGGCTGCATTGGTCGGGGCAGGTCCACAGGGGGCCCTGGTGGCATCTGGGCCGGAAGACGGCAAGGAGAACGACTGGTGTATAGCCTGCACAGAGGAGGAGAGGGCCGCCAGATTGGACAACACATGCAGAAAACCCCCGAACATGGCCGATCCCAATTGGGCCACGTCGGCACGGTGCACTTCGTGATGACGTGCGTCGTCCTCCCGGGAAGCACGCACGGCATCAAGAATCACAGTCGTGCGCATCGCGACCCCAATCAGGACCTTCTCCACACGGCCAGGGGTTCCCACATCCGCAGGTGGAGGGGAGTCAGGTGACATGGACATCCCCTCTACCTGCGGACGGGCCTGGGACGGGGCATCCCTGCTGGTGCATGGTGGTGCACTCACAGGGTCAGGGACAGCGACATGCACAGGCCCCTCCACGGTGACCTGTGCTGCCTCCTGCCCCTGGCCCTGGACTGCACCACTTGCACCAGCAGGGATGCCCCCACCAGGCCCCATGTGTGCCCCAGTGGCGGCCTCCTCCTCCTCTGTGCAAACCACCAACCTGGATGGCTCCTCACCGTCTCCCACCGTAGCAGGCCCCTGTGGGGGCTCACCCACCCCTTCCGCTGCAGCCGTGGGGGCATCCCCGCCGCCTTGCTCCACAGCGCCGTCTCGGCCCTCTTCTTCACTAGCCGCTGCATAGAGGGAGACAAAGAACACAAGCATCAGGGCACTGTACAATGGTCCCCTAGACAGGAAGCAATAGCAGATGAGCACCACTGTCAAAGTACACTTCCATCATGTCCCTCCACAACACATGGGTCAGTCCAGGCAAAACACACACAGTAACAGGCATGGTGCATGCCATGGACATTTCCATGCATGTCCAATGGACTCTTGAAACATTCAATGATATGTAACTCACATGCATCATGGCTCATGCCTATCACATGCACACACTTCACCTCAGTCACATCCATCTGGCCCCAAACACACCAAACACAGCGGATACAAGGGTAATTTGGCTGCTTCACTGAATCTGTGCATTGTCACACACATGTGTCATGCATCCATGGCATGCACAAGTCACAGACACGCAGGTCAGGCACACAGACATGGCTACCATATATGTACCTGGCATCAGCACCCATCCCTCACCCCCACCCATGTCCAGGTACAGAGACTGGCATGCTCTCATGTTCAAAATCTGCATAGGGCTCCCCATGCAGCATTTGAACACATGCAACAACCATGTGGGTCACACATCACTGGTCGCACATGCATTACCATGATGTCCCTGCACACATACATGCATACATGGCCTATGGCACACATACAGGCAAGTATCATAGAACCAGCACACCGCAACATGCCCTGTCTCACACAGTAATGCTTGGACACTTACCGCTCAACTCCAGACGGGCCTCCCTCTCAAGGATCTGGGCGTGGAGCGCTGGGCGTACGCGTTCCAGGACCCTCATCTGGATGGAACTCATGCGGCCCCGGCCCCCCTCCACGAGGCGCCGGGCCTTCACAAGGGTCCTGGACCTCAAGTCCTCCCAGCGCTTCTTGATCTTCAGGACGTTGCGGGTTGCCACCCCCTCCGCGTTGATGGCAACCACACAGTCGGCCCAGATCCTCTCCCGTCCTTCCTTGCTGGCGCGGGACGATCCAAAGAGGGCATCATACTGCCCCAGGACATGCTCCACCAGGACACCAACTTCGGTGGCAGTGAAGCTGGTGCCCCTCTGCCCCTCTGGCCTGGGGTTGCCACTGGTGCCAGATGTGGAAGTGCCCGACATGGCAACCCCAGAGGCAGGTGTGGGTGGGCAACTGGGTCCTGGGGCTGGGCTGTGGAGCGATGTAATCCCAGTCGGGAGTCTTCAGTTCCAGCAGGGGTGGACACAGCAACTGGACCCCTGCAGATGGCTGATGTGCAGGCACCAAATGGCAGGGCACGGTGGCAGCAGGCAGGCAGGCAGGCAGGCAGGCAGCAGCAGATGGCACGTGGGAGGCTGCTCGGGGCACTGGGGGGCAGTAACTCGGCCTTCTGGGCAGGAGCGTGGTCTTCCGTGTGTTTTCGCGTGGCCAGCTTGATACGGAGTGATTTGGCATGTGAAAATCCTGCACGTCAGCGTGAAATCCGAGGAAAGGCCCTTAGCGCGTTAGCGCGTCAGCACGCATACGCGATTCTATTGGACCAGAGTCCCTCAGCGCGTAAGCGCGTCTGTGACGTGACCCGCACGGGTGTTCCCCACTCAGCACGTGATGACGGGGCACACGTGGAAATACTGCACGTCAGAGTGTCATCGCGTGTAATTGGACAAAAGTGCGCGTACACGCGATTGGCCTATGTACGTGTATTTCATGGGTGCGCGGGCACTTACACACGCAAGTACGTCAGCGAACCTGTATCCCGTGGTGCGTGTGAATTTCCACACGCTATTGGACTGGGAACTGGATTCCAGGGGTGCGCGGGTCACACGCTCGCCTAGAACACGCGCAAAGCATAAATTTGCGCACTTTAACAATAACAAGCTCAGACGCCAGGATGAACATACCGTTCCTAGCAGCAGTGGCAGTGGGCTACCAAAGGAGGAGGAGGAGGATAGTCAGGGCCAGAATATTCACACCCAGAACCAGCCTTTTCGGGATGCCTGATGACCAGGTGTATGGGAGGTACAGGTTTCCACCACACATTATACTGGACCTGGTGAGTGAGTGGGAGGATGACCTCACATCACCCACCCTGTGCTCCCAAGCACTCAGCCCCCTGGAGAAGGTCCTCAATGTACTGCACTTCTTAGCCACTGGATCATTTCAGCGGACAAGTGCCTTAGTGGGTGGGGTGTCACAGGCCAACCAGTCACGCTGCCTACACCAGGTCTTGAACATCATGACTGCACGCCCATCAGTCCGCAGGCACATATACCTGCCCAGAACACCTGCAGAAAGGCATGCTGCCGCCCTGGATTTTTACGGTGTGGCACGATTCCCCAAAGTGCTAGGTGCCATCGACTGCACCCATGTGGCTCTACGTCCCCCCAGGGCATCTGAGCACATCTATAGGAACCGCAAGCACTGGCATTCCATCAACGTGCAGGTAGCATGTAATGCCAAGGGAATCATCACCTCAGTATATGCCAACTATCCCGGCTCCACCCACGACAGCTTCATTTACCGAATGTCCACCCTAAGCCGGGATCTAGAAGCTGGGCGGCATGGCGATACATGGCTGCTTGGTGAGTATGTATGCCACTGCACATGCATGCATGTTGGATACTGAGCAAGGTCACAACCCCACCAATGATACCAATCACCACCTCCACAGGGGACAGTGCCTACCCTCTCAGCCCCCACATGATGACGCCAATTCGGAACCCCACCACGCCACCCGAGGTAAGATATAACACAGCCCACATTACGACCCGGGGCATAGTGGAGCGCACATTCGGAGTGCTAAAGTCACGCTTTCGCTCCCTTGACCGTTCTGGCGGGCAGCTGTTATACGCTCCCCCAGTAGTGTGCAGGATCATAGTGGCAGCATGTGTCCTGCACAACGTTGCAACACGCCGGGGCCTGGCCGTGGACATGGTGGTGGCCCCACATCCCCAACCACATGCACAGCCGCTGCGCATGGGAGGGGAAAGGGCACGGGGGAGGCAGCCCGTACACAGCTAGTGGCTAATTACTTCACATAGAAATCACACCCCTGTGGAGTGCACACTGCCCTGGCACATTCCATCTGACAATCAATGATGACTCAACCTGACACTGATCCTGAATGTCTGGAGAATGAACCGTGAATACCATATCAGCCTGAGATTGTTCACCTGGAAGTGTCACAATGTGTGCATCCCTACCCACACAGACACCACCAATGCAGTTTTGTGAAGTTACACATTCAAGCAGCTAAAATGAATACCCACTTGCAAAATGCAACAAGAGGACAGTGCCATGTCAGCCAACCCAACCCCAGCACCGCCACACGACACACCGTGCCATGTCATGCTAATTGCAGGTAAACAAAGTAATCCCCACAACATGACACTAGTCTCACTATGTACAGTGTCCCTATTAGAAACCTGCAACACCTGAAATGCTCACAGCAATGCCGGACCAACAACATACTTGAGCACGTAGTACCATTAACATGACATCACAAATGTTACATATTAGTAGTCTCACCACCTGGAAATGCCTGCACTCCCACCACTACCAACTGTGCAGTGTTGGCGCCATGTAGAGTTGTAGGTGCACTGCTGCCAACATGGACCCCATCTCCAGACTAGAGGTCCTTGTGTAGACATGAGGAAGGGACCTGCAAATTGGGAGGTAGACACAGAAGAAGAGTTACACATCAATGCAACATGCAGTGTACAACACAACAGCAATATACACTAGGAATGTATACACAGTATTGACTACAGACTGCCCACACAGCTCATGGGAGTCCAACGTCACTGTGTAATTCACTGTCACTTGGGCACACCCTTTGCAAGCCCATGGAAACGGGAAGCAGGAGGGGTGTGTGTGACTCAAACCCAAGCATCTGAACCAAATACATTACAAGCCTGCATGTGCCCAGCCACAATGCAGCGTATGCCCACAGGAACCACAGAAGCCAACAAATCGTCCCAAAAAAATTGGGAATAAAAGAAATCAAAATAAAAATAAAAATAAGAAACAATCAAAAATGGCCATTGATGGGCCCGGGGGGGTTGGGGAGGCCACCCAGGAGGTCCGAGGACAGGATGCACACCAGAACCCACCTGCGTGGATCCTGGGAAGATAAAACACCTCCATGGGCTCATGGCCCACACGGCTACCCTATTGTGGGAGTATCACTGCTGTCGCTATTATCACCCTGTGCAGCTGCATCCGGAGGTGGTTGCACTATGGGAGGCAGCCCACGCAAGGCCCTATTCTGCTCCTCCATGGCTGCAAGCATGCGGGTGTGGTAGGTCTGGTTCTGGAGGATGAGTGTGCGGAGGTCCCCATGCAACAACTCACGGGATGCCCGGACCTCCGCCCTCGTTGCCTGCATCTCAGCTGAGAGCGTACGGGTGAGACGCTCCAGCTACTGTTCTGTCCTTTGGTGTGTTGAAGCCTCAAGCTCAACAAGAGTCGTCCTGAGGTGAAGGAGCTCCTGCCTCAGGGCTTCCCTGTGGCCCTGGGACTCAATGGAGATGGCCTCCTGCAGAGTCGCCAGTGCCGCCCGCCTGTCCCTGTTGGACCCCAACATGTCCTCCCTGTGTGACTGGCAGATGGAGTCGGTTGCCTGCTCTAGTCGCTCCATCAGCCTTTCTGGGGGGACAATGGAAGTGGCCACCCTATCCATGGCCTGAGCCATCATCTCGGATGATGCAGCCTGTTGGGTTGCCATACCGTAAATGGATTGCTCCCATGCGGTATTGCCGGGTGGCGTACGGCCACCACGTCGGCGGGCACCACACCTGTCTGGGGCAAGGCGAACTGCGCCTTGCTGTGCCGGCACTGCCTGAGGCTGCAGGACTGCATTCCCCCTCTGATCTGCTGGCCCAGGAACAGGATCAGATGTCGCGGAGTGTGACCCTGCATCCGTAACCACCGAAGGCGTAGCTGCCAACACTGACATCCCCATGGAGGGTTCTGACCCTGGTGCAGGTGGGTGAGACAGAACAGAATCCCTCCCTGGAACACTCACCTGCGACGGCACGTAGGTCTCATCCGAATCAACACCTGAGTACAGCTCGGGGGAGGTGCAGCCAGAGACACCCCTTGAGAGCACGACCTGCAGCACTTGTGGGTTCTCCCCCACCACCACACCACGTCCCTCACTGGTGGTTGGTCGGCCCTCGGACCCCTCCTGGGTCTGCACCATCTCCACAACCCCAGCAGTATCAGGTGCGTCTTCCCCTGCAAAGACATGAAAACAAAGAAATGGAAACAGGCATTAGCACCATGGCACACAATGAGGGCTGAGAAGCAAGAGAACCAGTACTTGATTGACACATGTCCCACATGACTGAAACCCTCCCATGCATGCACCCTCACTGCGTATGAAGTGCAGGCAAATGGCACACAATGATGACACCAAGATGGAAGATGAACACATTTTCTGCATGCTGCCTGGCAGTGGCATCACACATTGGCCTGTGATTGCCAGGTGATACACACATGCCATCACACAGATGGCATGTACCATTGCTATTGAGTGAAGATGGAGAGGAGGGCAGCACCTATTCATTCAGTCCAGTTCCCGCATGTAATCGCTTTTCTAATTCTAACAGGTCAGATTTTTCACCTGGAACTGCCAGTCTGAAATGGTCCAATTGCACAGGGACATGTGTGTACAAATGATATCCAGGTAACAAAGTCACTCCACTTTACCATAGCCATGTCAGACATGTGACTAGTGGACAGCGACATGCCTAGTGAAAGTGGTGGAATGCAAACAAACTGACTGAATGAACAGTGAAAAATAAGCAACTATGTTGTGGCAAGGTGACACTTCAAGGGCAACTGGCGTGCAGTTGGGCTAGATGTCTACTGTTGGCAGAAGGGATACTGCTATGGCCAAATGCAGCTGCGCAGGAAGTATTGCATGAAGCACATGGCTGACCCATACGACTCAGGCGCACACACTCTCACCTGGCACACAAACAGAAGCCCTCACACACACACCATGCACATGGATGACACACACATGCATGTGCACTCACCGGACAATGCCTCGTAATCAGCCAGATCTCCCACGCCTTGGATCTGTTCCTCCGTGACCTAGGTCCCAGCGACTGACTCATGTGGAGTGAGTTCCATGTCTACTACTGGAGACCCACCTCCAGTCACTAGAGTTGCGGCATGACTTGAGGCCAGCTTAATCTTTGCCCTGCGCTTTAGGTCATTCCAGCGCTTATAGCAATTATTGGCTGTGCGCCTCACGATTCCAAGGGCACTTACGATGTCCGAAACGGTCTGCCAGTGTGCCTGGCGTTGTGCAGGTGTGGTCTTGGATCCTGCAACAATGACCATCTCGTTGTCATGTCCGGACACATACTCGACAAGTGCATTCAGTTCGTCATCCGTGAAGCTGGGCTTCCTGGATGGGCCGGACTGTGTAGCCGTGTCTGGGGCATCAGCCTGTGCCGGACGAGCACTCTTCCTCTTCCGCTTGGAAGGTGGTGGTGATCCTGAGTGTCCTGCGCCGCTCTGGACACTAGGGGCAGGAGCCCTGGTGGACTCTGTATCAGGAGTGTGGGATTGCACACTCAGCATGGGAGTTGGTGCAGGCATTGGCTCTAGTGTGATGGTG